>NC_133326.1:553910880-554262130 GCF_042186555.1 Aquarana catesbeiana
TGGGACAAAAAAAATTAATATTCAATGGGCTCACCATGCCTCTCAGCAATTTCCTTGGGGTGTCTACTTTCCAAAATGGGGGGGTTTTGTACTGCCCTGCCATTTTAGCACCTCGAGAAATGACATAGGCAGTCATAAACTAAAAGCTGTGTAAATTCCAGAAAATGTACCCTAGTTTGTAGACACTATAACTTTTGCGCAAACCAATAAATATACGCTTATTGACATTTTTTTTTACCAAAGAAATGTGGTCGAATACATTTTGGCCTAAATGTGTGACTAAAATTGAGTTTATTGGATTTTTTTTATAACAAAAAGTAGAAAATATCATTTTTTTTTTAAATTTTCGGTCTTCTTCCATTTATAGCGCAAAAAATAAAAACAGCAGGGGTGATCAAATACCATCAAAAGAAAGCTCTATTTGTTGGAAGAAAAGGACGCAAATTCCGTTTGGGTACAGCATTGCATGACCGCGCAATTAGCAGTTAAAGCGACACAGTGCCAAATTGTAAAAAGTGTTCTGGTCAGGAAGGGGGTAAATCCTTCCGGGGCTGAAGTGGTTAAGGGACATTCATTTTTATTTTTTTTCAATTATTTCATTATCTTTTTTATTTATATATTTCTTCAACAACAAGAGCATCCGCTCATGAAAGTGTAATCAATACATCACATAGTTCCTTATTATCATACATTATAGAAATACATACAGTATCCCACAAAAGTGAGTACACCCCTCAGATTTTTGTAAATATTCTATTACATCTTTTCATGTGACAACACTGAAGAAATGACACTTTACTACAATGTAAAGTAGTGAGTGTACAGCTTGCATAACAGTGTAAATTTCCTGTTCCCTCAAAATAACTCAACACACAACCATTAATGTCTAAACCGCTGGCAACGAAAGTGAGTACACCCCTAAGTGAAAATGTCCAAATTGGCCCAAAGTGTCAATATTTTGTGTGGCCACCATTTTTTTTCCAGCACTGCCTTAACCCTCTTGGACATGGAGTTCACCAGAGCTTCACAGGTTGCCCCTGGAGTCCTCTTCCACTCCTCCATGACGACATCACGGAGATGGTGGATGTTAGAGACCTTGCGCTCCTCCACCTTCCGTTTGAGGATGCCCCACAGATGCTCAATAGGGTTTAGATATGGAGACATGCTTAGCCAGTCTATCACCTTTACACTCCGCTTCTTTAGCAAGGCAGTGGTCGTCTTGGAGGTGTGTTTGGGGTCATTATCATGTTGGAATACTGCCCTGCGGCCCATTCTCCGAAGTGAGGGGATCATGCTCTGCTAAAGTATGTCACAGTACATGTTGGCATTCATGGTTCCCTCAATGAACTTTAGCTCCCCAGTGCCAGCAGCACTCATGCAGCCCCAGACCATGACACTCCCACCACCATGCTTGACTGTAGGCAAGACACACTTGTCTTTGTACTCCTCACCTGGTTGCCGCCACACACACTTGACACCATCTGAGCCAAATAAGTTTATCTTAGTCTCATCAGACCACAGGACATGGTTCCAGTAATCCATGTCCTTAGTCTGCTTGTCTTCAGAAAACTGTTTGCGGGCTTTCTTGTGCATCATCTTTAGAAGAGGCCTCTTTCTGGGACGACACCCATGCAGATCAATTTGATTCAGTGTGAGGCGTATGGTCTGAGCACTGACAGGGTGACCCCCCCACTCCTTCACCCTCTTTAGCAATGCTGGCAGCACGCATACGTCTATTTCCCAAAGACAACCTCTGGATATGACGCTGAGCACATGCACTCAACTTCTTTGGTCAACCATGGTGAGGCCTGTTCTTAACGTAACCTGTCCTGTTAAACTGCTGTATGGTCTTGGCCACTATGCTGCAGCTCAGTTTCAGGGTCTTGGCAATCTTCTTATAGCCTAGGTCATCTTTATGCAGAGCAACAATTCTTTTTTTCAATCCTCAGAGAGTTCTTTGCCATGAGGTGCTATATTGAACTTCCAGTGACCAGTATCAGAGAGTGAGAACGATAACACCAGATTTAACACACCTGCTCCCCATTCACACCTGAGACCTTGTAACGCTAATGAGTCACATGACCCCAGGGAGGGAAAATGGCTAATTGGGCCCAATTTGGACATTTTCACTTAGGGGTGTACTCACTTTTGTTGCCAGCGGTTTAGACATTAATGGCTGTGTGTTGAGTTATTTTGAGGGGACAGCAAATGTACACTGTTATACAAGCTGTACACTCACTACTTTACATTGTAGCAAAGTGTAATTTCTTCTGTGTTGTCACATGAAAAGATATAATAAAATATTTACAAAAATGTGAGGGGTGTACTCACTTTTGTGAGATACTGTATATCCATAGGTAATTAACAAAAGTATAAAGGTAACAAGTTAACAAGCTGATATCAAGTTCAACATAGCTGGTCTCGCCTACCCCAGCTTGGGTTCAAGCTGTAAGCGTAGATCAGTTATCTCACTGTTATATTCATTATGGAAGATATAGTTTCTTATTAAACTTTAATTTGAGGTAATTAACAATAAAACTACAAGTTATGCCGCAACCACACAGTCGGAATTTCAGCCCACAAAAGACTGATGAGATTTTTTCGTCAGAAAATGTGGCCGTGTGTATGCTCCATCGGTCTTTTGCTGGCCTCCTCTTCCTGAATTTTTTTCATCGTTTTGAAATAAGTCAAATGGTCACCCTGATCTTTTGCCTGGAGTTGGAGCAATTATCACATTTAAAGGTTGTGTCACTCCGAGGACCTGGGTCAGTAAGGCTCTACTCGCAGCCTCAGCTTCCAATCCACCCTTCAGGACGACTTGATAAAGAATTTGGCTTGATCGTGTGACGAAGCCTGACAACTTCTCCTATTCTCGCTGATACGTATGCTCAAAGAGATAAGTCAGCTACACACAGTTACATAGTTACATAGTTAGTAAGGTTGAATAAAGACACCAGTCCATCCAGTTCAACCTGAGTGAGTGTCTACAATTGTTCCTATCCCTGTACATTTCTCATTAAGATGCTCATCCATTATATCATTATTTATTTAAGGTACCCATATAGCGCCGTCAATTTTTACGCAGTGCTCCCCACATACATCGCACACCCACATTGGTCCCTACCATCTAGGAGCCCACAATCCAAGGTCCCCAACTCACATTCATATACTAGGGCCAATTTTGGACAAAAGCCAATTAACCTACCAGCATGTCTTTGGAGTGTGGGAGGAAACCGAAGTACCTGGAGGAAACCCACGCAGGCACAGGGAGAACATGCAAACTCCAGGCAGGTAGTGTCGTGGTTGGGATTCGAACCAGCGACGCTTTTTACTGCTAGGCGAGAGTGCTACTCACTACACCACTGTGCCACCCACTACACCACTGTGCTGCCCGTTCTCCACTTCTCCATAAATTTCTCGTAGGGCTTCCAAAAACTCTACAGCAAAGCGGTCTGGTTTGTCTCACTTTAAGTTTCTGATGAAATAGGAAGCAGTTGCATGCAAGCTTTTGACTATTTGCTGTCTCTTTATGGTATCAGCTACTTCCCATTCCTCTACAGCCTAAACAGCTAGGTGTATCCAGGTGATGAAGTCTTCTTCCCTCGAGGTGTCTTGTCAGAGAAGGACTGCAGCTTTTGGTACCCATAGCTTCTCCAAATCTGTAAAGAAAAAAAAAAGGAGCAAACCCTTGGGGTGTCGTAGGTGCTGTGGTAGCTACCTCGATCCTGGTGGTGCCTTCTTGGAACTCTCCGAGTTGGTGTCCGCCAACTTCAGCTGTACTAGGCAGGCTTTGTCTTCACTGGGTATTTGGAGACTGGCCCCCTGGAAACATGCGGGAATCATTCTTCTCCACTCTAGCAGTGCATACATGAGAAGGGTCACTCTGTTTGCATGAACACTTTCTAGTCAGGAACGAGTGCTGTCACTGCTTGGCGGATCTGCTCTTCTGCCCAGGTTGGCTCCAGGGATATTAGCCACCACTTTGCTCCACACACCACTGGATTGCAGCTTGTAGTACTACTGAAAGCACCAAGAATAATACTTTTGCACACAATAATAATACTGTATTAGGAAATGGACACCAGACCAATTAGTGAAAATTGTCACATATTAAATTAAATAGCAGTAAATGTATAAGATGGTATAGATCAGAAGTATAAAGTAATGCAATTCACCAGGCAGTATAATTACTAAACAGTAGCAATTTGGTAAAAGTACTATGCAATAGATCGCCATAAACAAATAGCAAAGATAACGTTAACTGCACCAGTATTATTATTATTATTATACAGGATTTATATAGGGACAACAGTTTGCGCAGCGCTTTACAACATGAGGGCAGACAGTACATTTACAATACAAATCAATACAGGAGGGATATTGCAAGTGAACTCGGCCTTAAATGTTATATATATTCTTCTGCCCCTGGATCCTCCCCTCCCCTTAGCTCAGTTTTATTCTGTATAGATAGCTCCACCCCTTTGTTCATTTTCCCAGTAATGCATCTCAGCCTAATGTCTCATGGAGTGGATCACGTTATGATCTTTTGACCTATCCGATGCTCATTGCTATAACTGTAAGTTACAGAGATCACACTTTCAATGCTTAGATTGGAGAGGCAGAACACCTACTCTTCAGCTGGGTAGCTTAGGGCCCATACTCAAGTTAGTGCACTTAAACACAGTATCAATGAATCTGCATGCATTATCAGGTGATGCTAGTCAAGTGTCCAGTCCCTGAATGCTCAGTTCCTATAGCAGCAAGAGGATATAAGCAAGAATGCCCTCTCACCAGTCCCAGGAATACCGCTGCAATCTCCCACTTTACAATGGTCCCTTGAATCTGTGCAGAATGCTTCTGGTTCTCCTTGTGGCAATAGTGGTATCACCCCAGTGGAAGCGCTTCTTGGCCTTGCGCCCACCGACACACTGGTACCAAACACTGCTCACAGACATCAAGGTCTGGCCCTGCCAGTCTGGTCTCCCATAGAGGGCACACAGGCTTATGTGCTGACATGGACTCTTGAGCTGTCAAGAGAAAGAGCCTAGCAAAACAGTCTCAGAAAAACAGCTCCACTGCTCCTCCTTGCCAAAATGACTCTTGGGAATTAAAGTGCAAAGGATCCATAAGTTCAAGTCCCATGATCCTCAGCATTCATCATACAAGTCTATAAACTCTCCTGGCTATAGGTCTCCCCCTGCTGACTGAAGGGAATAGTGCAACAGAATCCAGCATAACGGTCAAAGTGAAAGCCAAAGCAGCTGCAGCTGATGTCCTGGCTTGTTCTCCATATCCTTGTAGCCAAGCACCTGGCTGTAAGGAAAAATGGCATTCTAGCCTCCTAGTACCCTTGGTTATCTCATGAGATAAAAACATAAGAAGGTAACTGTGTTTGTACTGCAGTGGTCATGCCCACTTTGCCAACAAGTACCCCAACAACCTGAGAAATGCCAGAGTCTAGACAGGATTGGGTCTTCCTTTCTAGAGAACCTTGTGCCAGACCTCATTCAAAACAAACTATTTCATCTTGCTCAGCTTGACTCTGTGACTCATTTACCAGCCTCACACCCAGGCTGTATCTGTAACTTTACATGAAGGGATCTTGCCATACACCTTAAGATTCCTATCACTGCCCGGCAAAGTCCTTTTTGCATCATCGCTGTGAATGATTCCCCTCTGTTCTTGAGACTGGTCGATCAGTATATGTCACATATCATCTTGACAATTGGGGCATATCTTCAGGAATCAATACGTTTTTATGAAATAGCATCCTTTGCCTACCCGCTCATCCTGGGCTAACTTTCACTAAGGTTATCTAATCCACACATTATTTGGTCTGGGGGGATTATTTCTTGGTCATCCAAATCTTCAGAATTGTTGGAGCCATACCAGTTCTGGAAAATTTGTCAACTTTCTCCCACCTTATTACACAGATTTTAGTAATGTTTTTCTGATAAGACAGCCTTTCAACTTCCTGTCCACAGTCTGTACAACTGAATATCAATTTCTTCCTGGGTACATGTTTTCCCTTTATCCAAACTTGAGACTCACACCATGAAATCCTATATCAAGTGCCTGAACACTTCACCTGAAGGGAGAGGGTTTCTTTTTCGAGGAAAAGAAGGATGGGTCTCTACAGCCCTGTATTTACTATCGCAACCTAAATAAGATCACTATACCCAACAAATATTCACTGCCACTTCTCAATGAACTCTTGAGCTGGATCCAAGGCACATGAATATTCACTAAGCTGAACCTACAGGTGGCTTATAACCTGATACTATGAGTGGAAGACGGATTTTATAACTTGTGAGGGGCATTGTGTGTACTGGGTCATGCCATTCGTCCTATGTAATGCCTCAGCTGTCTTTCAGGAGTTTGTCAATTATATTTTTTTGCCAGTTTCTTGCCCAGTTAGTCCTGGTCTATCTGGATGACATCTTGATCTACTTCTCCTCCCTTGATGAATACTATTATCATGTCTGGGGTGTCCTAACCAAACTCTGCGAAAACTCCCAGTATGCCAAAATGTTCAAATGCATGTTCCACATTTCTGAGGTTCCCTATCTATGGTATATACATTTCAATTCTGGAATGGCCATGGATATTGTACTTTAGTACAGGCTATCAGCAAATGGACCCAGCCATAGGATCTGAAAGCAATCCGTCGCTTCTTGGGATTCTCAAATTCTTATATAAAGCCTATTAAACCATCACAGGGCCTTTCACTGTCCTCACTAAAAAGGGGTCTAATTCCACTGTTTTGTCCTCACAGGCCACCTTTGCTATTCATAATGGAAGCCAAGTCTTGGGATGTCTGCGTTGGAGCAGTCCTCTCCCAGTGATTCTCCCCCATAAATTAGTTGCACTCATGTGTTTTCTTTTCCCAAAAGTTCTCTAGTGTGGAACTAAATTATAAAATTGGGAACAGTAAACTTTTGGTCATCAATTGGGATTTAAGGGAGTGGCACCATTGGTTGGAGGGGTGCGGCAACCCTTTGTGGTCTATAATGATCATTATAAGAACCTCAAATATATCAAGTCTGTAAAAGCCTTAACACTCAACAGGCTTGTTGGTACCTCTTTTATTTGTCCACTTTGACTTACTGATGCAGATGCCCTTTCCCACAGCTTTAAGTCATCTGAGTCCCACTGCATTTTACCCACTGCACAGGTCTTTTCCCCTGACCTGTCTGTTTCTATATGCAAAGTACAATCCCATGCTCCTGTCAATCATCCCATGGGAAAGTTGTTTGTTCACCTCCACCTCCAGCTCAAGGTCCCATCAGAAGCTCATGACACCAAGTTATCTGGACATCTAGGAATCACTAAAACCCATTTTTAGTTTATCATAACCTCTGGTGGCTTACCCTTTGCAGGAACATCCATTCATATGTTAAAACGTGTGAAACCTGTGCCCTCTAGGTCCAAACCCTCTGGGTTGCTCTTTCCTCTACCAGTTCCTAAGCATCCTTAGACACATTTGGTTATTGACTCAAGCGGGCACATCGTCATTTGCAATATCATGGATTGCTTTGGTAAATTGACCCACCTCATGCCCTTGCTACAATTTCCCTCTCCTAAGTTGCTGATTTACCTTGTTTGTATGCAAAACACTCCATGGAGTGCCCCAGAACATTGTCTTCAACAGGAGCACACAGTTTGTATCTAGATTTTGGAAAGCATTCTGCTCTCTCATTGGCACCAGTCTGTCCTTCTCATCTGCCTATCATCCTTTAAGTAATAGGCAGACTGAGTGCACTAAGTACTTCTAGGCCTGCTTGACTTAAGGGAATGCAGGCTGCTAAAAGCGGAAGAAACACTCACTACCTATAGATCCTGATCTAGGAATCAGTCTAAGCATCACTCTAAAAAGCATTTCAAAGGGAACTAAAAGGAAGACAAGAAAGCAGAGCCAACGTCCAAAGTATACTTATTTCATAAAAAGTCCAAGAAAAGTCAGAAAATACAGCTAATGTGTTTTTGTGGCTCTCACTCACCCCCTTTATCAGAGCTTGGAAGAAAAGTTACAAGCAGAATGAACTTTGAGGGAAGGAGGAAAACAATTAATCTTGGTGGTTCTTTGGCAAAAGTCCCTTTGTTGCCTTATTGGTAAAGCAAACCCCACTTCACATGCTTAGCATGTTACTGGTTTTCTGTGAACCTGTGAAATGTCAGGCTGGCTTCTGAGTAACAAAATCAAAGGCCTACAACATGACTTCCTCTGTCTCATGGGTTTAAAGCCTTTCCTCATCTATTAGCACACAATAATCACACATCCCAGCTCATAGTCCATCACATTTGTGCTCTTAAAATTCTCATTACCAGCATGAGCCAACTGAAAATAGAGAAGGAGGGAAAAGACGAGAGCCGTTCCTGACCTTTCTCTGGCATCCTGACAGCCCTAACTTATGTTAGGAAAGTCTGAGGATGCACAGGCCCATAAATTACAAACTAAAGTCACAATTGAGAACCGCTTTGGAAAATATCTGGGAGGCTTCCTCTGCTTGTTTTTACTTTTATGATGCAATCAACCTAAAAATGGTATTAACATTGGTATTTACTGCTTTGTGGGAAAGGCAGGAAGCGCTCCAATTTGTTTCATGTCCAACAAGTGAGCGATGCTTTGGGCTTTTTGTGCAGAGCAGCATACGTCCTGTCACTGAAGACTGTACAGAGCTGTGTTCAGAGTCTGCTCTATCTTACCACGTATTTAACAATGCCAAAATGGAGAAAAATAGTTCTACATAAATTCTTTTGTTACTTACCTAAAACTATCTTATGAGGTAACAAATAAATGAAGATCAAATTCCCCTGAAGTAGAAGGGGTTTTATACTCGCCTCTGGTGGCCTAAGCCTCCTACCTCCTCTCCATTCAGTGATGCAGCCTCCATCTGACTATTCAATATTCAACACTTTCTGGAGGGTCTAATACCACTGTCCCCAGTGGCGGTGCGTCCATAAGGGCGCACAGGCGCCACCCCCTCTCTCCTGCCACCCCTCTATCACCAATAGATAGATAGATTCATGCATGAATCTATCTATCTATGGCTTTGGCTGCCATCCCCTTTTCAGGCACCCGGCCGCTATTAGAGCCATAGGCTCTAATAGGCGTCAAAAAAAGTGACCTGAAAAGCAAATGAATATTCGCTTTCCTAACAATAAACCACCAATCAGATGCTCGGGTCTGTTAACTGTCACTTGATTGGCTGAAGCAACAGGTGCCGCTATTGGGCGCCTATCAGGAGGAGAGGACGGGAGATGAGGATGGCAGGAGACGCAGGAAGGACCCCGCTCGTCGCTGTCACCCGCTGCCCCACCAAGACAGGGTAAGTGCCGGGTAGACGGTGAGCGGGCAGGGGTCACACTGGGGGCATTCGAGGGCACACTGGCAGCATTTAATGGGCACACTGGCAGCATATGATGGGCACACTGGCAGCATTTGATGGGCACACTGGCAGCGTTTGATGGCACAGTGGCAGCATTTGATGGCACATTGGCAGCGTTTGATGGGCACAGTGGCTGCGTTTGATGGGCACAGTGGCAGCGTTTAATGGGCACAGTGGCAGCATTTGATGGCACAGTGGCAGCGTTTAATAGACACAGTGGCAGCATTTAATGGGCACAGTGGCAGCGTTTAATGGGCACAGTGGCAGCATTTGATGGCACAGTGGCAGCGTTTGATGGCACAGTGGCAGCGTTTAATGGACACAGTGGCAGCATTTAATGGGCACAGTGGCAGCATTTGATGGCACAGTGGCAGCATTTGATGGCACAGTGGCAGCATTCAATGGGCACAGAGGCAGCGTTTAATGGGCACAGTGGCAGCGTTTGGCACAGTGGCTGCAATTGATGGCACATTGGCAGCATTTGATGGCACAGTGGCAGCATTTAATAGGCACAGTGGCAGAGTTTGATGGGCACAGTGGCAGCGTTTGGCACAGTGGCTGCAATTGATGGCACAGTGGCAGCATTTGATGGCACAGTGGCAGCGTATAATGGCACAGTGGCAGCGTTTAATGGGCACAGTGGCAGCGTTTTATGGGCACAGTGGCAGCGTTTGATGGGCACAGTGGCTGCAATTGATGATTTTTTTTTTTAAATGTTTGCGCCCCCCCAAAAAATTTTGAGCACCAGCCGCCACTGCCTGCCATGCATATGGTTTAATGCTGTGACCCCCAGTGTGTGCGGTGGGAGACACCGGCATCGAACCCTCCCAGAACTGTCAAATGCCAAAGAGTCTAACAGAGGCTGTAGCAATAGAATGAAGGAGAAGTAGCAGGCACTGGAGCCAAGGATTAAATTGAACTCAGATTAACAGTAAATTGAATAGACAGTCTAATATTGGTACAGGTTCATTGTTACCTTGATAGCTTTAATGGTTCACTGATTGGCTTAAAGTGGTTCTAAAGGTGTAAAGGTTTTTATCTTCATGTATTCGATGCATGAAGGTAAAAAAAACCTTCAGTATGCAGCTCCCTCACAGCCCCCCTAATACTTACCTGAGCCCGAACGCGATCCAGAGATGTGCATGAGAGTGGCTGCTCTCCTCTGCCTTCTGATTGGCTAAATGACAGCAGTGGGAGCCATGGGCCAATCACAGCTCACAGCCAGTGAGGAGTGAGCAGGGGGCAGGGCCGAGCCCCATTCTGTGTGTCTTATGGACACAGCGCAGGGCCTCGGGGAGAGCACGCAGGAGTGCCCCCATAGCAAGTGGCTTGCCCTGGGGGAACTCAGAGAAGAGGAGGGACCAGGAGTGCCGGCAGGGGACCCGAGAAGAGGAGGATCGGGGCTACTCTGTTCAAAACCATTACAGGTGAGTGTCTGTTTATTATTATTATTATTATTATTATTATCATTATTAGTCAGCAGCCACAGATTTTCAGAAATATCACTCCTCTTTATGCTGGCTTTACATGGTTAGAATGTCTTTGAAAGAGTTTGTTTTCTAATGGTCAATGGGGACAAATTGACAATTGTTTTTAACTGTAGTGAATTGAAAATTGAAAAATTGTGATGAAGAATGACATTTTCTTTCCCATTGCTTATCTGAATGAATGAAATTCTAATAAAGTAGAACTATAGGCAAAACTTTTTTTTTTTATTTAGAACAGAGCAAGGGAGGGCTATAACCCCTGCCAGATTTTTTTTCGCCATCTATGTCCCATTTCTGAGATTTCCATCCGGGTCCCCCAAGGTTCTGTTCTTGGACCTCTTTTATTTTCAATCTACAGCTCTTCCCTGGGTCAGCTGATAACCTCTCACAGCTTTCATTATCATTTCTACGCTGACGACACACAAATCTATCTCTCCACCCCTCAACTCACTCCATCAGTCTCCTCCCACATCACTAACTTACTAACAGACATATATGTATGGATGTCACACCACTTCCTCAAACTCAACTTGTCCAAAACCAAGCTTATATTTCCTCCCCCACGTGCCTCTTCCCCTGACTTGTCTTTTAAGAGCAATGGAACAACCATCCACCCATCCCCACATGTCAGGGTGCTAGGTGTTATCCTGAACTCTGAACTCTCCTTTCAGACCAACATCCAATCACTTTCCAAAGCTTGCCGCCTCAACCTCCGCAACATCTCTAAACTATGTCCCTTTCTAACCAATGAAGCCACAAAGCTCCTGATTCACTCCCTGGTTATCTCTCGCCTTGACTACTGCAACTCCCTCCTCATTGGCTTACCTTTAAATAGGCTATCCCCCCTCAGTTCATTATGAATGCTGCTGCCAGACTCATCCACCATACAAACCACTCAGTGTCTGCTACCCCTCTCTGCCAATCCCTCCATTGGCTGCCACTCGCCCAACTAATTAAATTCTAAATACTAACAATAAGTTACAAAGCCATCCACAACTCTGCCCCCAGATACCTCACTAACCTAGTCTCAAAATACCAACCTAATCGCCCTCTTCGTTCCTCCGAAGACCTCCTGCTCTCTAGCTCCCTCATCACCTCCTCCCATATCCACCTCCAGGAGTTCTCCCGAGCCTCTCCCATCCCCTGGAATTTGCTACCCCAATCTGTCAGACTGTCTCCAAATTTATCCACTTTTAGGCGATCCCTGAAAACTTTCCTCTTCAGAGAAGCCTATCCTGCCTCCATCTAACAACTGCACTATTTTCTCCATTAGCTCATCCCCCACAGCTATTACCCTTTTGTATAACTTGACCCTCCCTCCTAGATTGTAAGCGCTAACAAGCAGGGCTCTCTGATCCCCCCCTGTATTGAATTGTATTGTATTGTAATTGTACTGTCTGCCCTAATGTTGTAAAGCATTGCGTAAACTGTCGGCGCTATATAAATCCTGTATTATAATAATAATAATAATAATAATAATAATTTCCCTTCCCTTACAGGGGTTCTTATCCTGCTCCACTCTATCCAAAACATAAAAAAGTTTTGCCATTAGTTATACTTTAATGTGGTCCTCAGTCAGAAAAAGTATGCTAAATGTAGTGCACATTTGCTTGGAAAACGTTTAATCCGGAATTAGAATGCACATGATCTTTAATGGCATCCCAGTCTTAGTCCATAGGGTTCATTATTGCGTTGGCCCACCCTTTGCAGCTATAACAGCTTCAACTCTTCTGGGAAGGCTGTCCACAAGGTTTAGGAGTGTGTCTATGGGAATGTTTGACCCTTTTTCCAGAAGCACATTTGTGAGGTCAGGTGCTGATGTGGATGAGAAGCCCTTGCTCGCAATCTCCACCCTTATGCCCTGTACACACGATAGGATTTTCCGATGGAAAATGTGTGATAGGACCTTGTTGTCAGAAATTCCGACCGTGTGTAGGCCCCATCACACATTTTCCATAGGAATTTCAAACACACAAAGTTTGAGAGCTTGCTATAAAATTTTCCGACAACAGAAATCCGACGCACAAAGTGCCACACATGCTCAGAATAAATTAAGAGACGAAAGCTATTGGCTACTGCCCCGTTTATAGTCCCGACGTACGTGTTTTACATCACCACGTTCAGAACGATCGGATTTTAAGTTTAAGCCAACATCCGTCGGAAAAAATCCATGGATTTTGTTGTCGGAATGTCCGATCAATGTCCAACCGTGTGTACAGGGCATAATTCATCCCAAAGGTGTTCTATCTGGTTGAGGTCAGGACTCAGGGGTTGGGCTTGACCCCTTAGTTCCAGTGAAGGGAACTCTTAAGGCATCAGCATACCAAGACATTTTGGACAATTTCATGCTCCCAACTTTCTGGGAACAGTTTGGGGATGGCCCCTTCCTGTTCCAACACGACTGCACACCAGTACACAAAGCAAGGTCCATAAAGACATGGATGAGCGAGTTTGGGGTGGAGGAACTTGACTTGCCTGACCTTAACCCGACAGAACACCTTTGGGATGAATTAAAGCGGAGACTGCAAGCCAGGCCTTCTTGTCCACATCAGTTCCCGACCTCACAAATGCGCTTCTGGAAGAATGGTTAAACATTTTCACAGACACACTCCTAAACCTTGTGGACAGCCTTCTCAGTAGAGTTAAAGCTGTTATAGCTGCAAAGGGTGGGCCACCTCAATATTGAACCCTATGGACTAAGACTAGGATGCCATTAACGTTCATGTGCATGTAAAGGCAGACATCCCAATACTTTTGGTAATATAGTGTATATACTGTATGTATGTAGTAAATACACTACAACCACATTGGCTGATGAACATAAAAAGTATATATAAATACACTTCTAAATATGCAATGTACTTATAAAGTTAAATAAACTTTGCTTCACATTATTCTATATGTTGACTGCATGAGCAATAAAATAAAACTGCTTAATACACGTGGGAATCTGTTCAAGTAGTAGTTCTGGACCCAGCTTTTAATGTCCTTAAAACAAAATAAGTTGACAATAGGGATGAGCTTCGCGTTTGAGTCGAACCCATGTTCGACTTGAACATCAGCTGTTCGATCGTACGGGGCATTAGAGTAGCCTAATGCCCCGTACACACGAGTGGAATTTCCAACAGAAAGAGTCCGATGGGAGATTTTCATCGTATTCCGACTGTGTGTATGCCCCATCTGACTTTTTCTGTCGAAAATTCAGACGGACTTAGATAGAGAACATGTTCTATATTTTTCAGACGGAACAAATTACTATCGGAAAAAACGCTCGTCTGTATGCTGTTCCGACGCACCAAAAACTACGCATGCTCTGAAGCAAGTATGAGACGGAAGCTATTGGCTACTGGCTATTGAACTTCCATTTTCTAGTCCCGTCATACGTGTTGTAGGTCACTGCTTTCTGGACGGTCGGAATTTTGTGTGACCGTGTGTATGCAGGAAAGCTTGAGCGGAATTCCGACGGAACTCCGTCGTAAAAACCTTCAGAGTTTATTCCGACGGCAAAACCGGTCGTGTGTACAGGGCATTACTGTTTTGAGAAAGTTTTACTGAGGGTTACACCAATTACTGAGAATCACATGGAATGCTTATTTCCTTGTTCACTATAAACCAACTCATTTCAGGAGCATCCAAGTGTCCTTTCATCAGGTCTGAAAAAGCATACATTTTACAATTAGTACAAAGTAAGATAAGATAATGTAACAACAAAAACCCATTGAAAAAAACAAAAACATATTCATTGATGTAGTAAGCAATATTCTGTTAAGAAAGTGGTTTAATGGAAATTCATGACATTTTAGATACAGATAGAAAAATAAATACTACATAGACTTCTTTGAAGAAAAACTCAGTATAACATGGCTTATCGCCATGGGGGACCTTGGCACTCTCTACAGATCCACCAATCTGCAAGACTGAAGATGGTTCACCTGTGTACTCATAGTTCCCTAGTTCCATAGTTGGTGAGGTTGAATAAAGACATCAGTCCATCCAGTTCAACCTGCCGTTCTACCTACCATTTATTAGATAACTGCGCACATTGCACCCAAACACTTTTATCTACTTCCTCCCACGTTAACATACTGTATTATGACTTGTAATGCTTCTTAGCATTTCTGTTTATTTTCTTGCTGTGGTTTGTATCCTTTGCATTTTCCTTTACATATGCTCCATTCAGCAAGGTGTTAGCCAGATGTTATCGAGAGGCTAAAGAGAACTTTAGCAAGCTGCTGCTTTAAGGAAACTGAGATAACATAAAGGCTACTATTTCTGTCTTCTGTATATGAAAAGGCTGCTTACCTGGCGGTCATGCAGATCCAACGGCTTCAATATATTTGGAGGCACTGACCTGGAACAGTTATACAGATTAGCAATCCTGTCTTTATTCTGATTTTCGCATCCATATGCTTGTTCTGAATTGGTGATTCATAAAAAAAAGAAGCTAGAGACAACCAGGCAAATAGCATTTTTAGAAAAAGATAACATCCCCAGTACTACATGTGGCAAAACCCTTTGACATCTTCCATATAAACTGCAGATATTTTAGGGAGCCAGCTGCTTCCCCAAATCTGTATTGTAGGTATTGAGGAGGTTGGCCATTCCTAAGCGCTTACTGAAATGATTGATGGGGGTGGGAGCATCTGACTTTGGTGTAATCACATGACTGCTGAGAAGCTTAGGCTTATCTTAACCCCCACTTATTTAAACCACAACAAACCTTGCCCCCCAAAAATACACATACACCACTTTAAGTTGGAAGTAGGGCAAGGCCACAGCTTTATTAAACATATCAGTATAACAACCTTCAAAATACCAATAACAATGCTGGGCATCTATAAACAAACCGTATAGTCTAAGAGGCCTGTCTCCGCCATCAGTGCGAGACAAGCATTAAACTGACCCTGTAATTAAACTTGAGGGCTTAGCCCATGAAGTAATACCAATTGCTGGCAAGGTAAAACTGCCAAGGAAGCTGTGACGAAACACACAATGGGCAGGTGGGTGGGCAACTCTTGTGACGTCAAATTCTCTGGAAAGTAGTGGGATGTGCCTCTGCGTAGCCTTTTCTAGAGTTACGGCTCCACCCAGTCACCTCGTGCCATTGTAGCCAATCCCAATGGAGCCACTCCGACTCCCTGATTAGGTTGACGCCCCGCTTGGTTGCCAGGCATCCAGTAGTCAAGGCTTCCTTTCCTTAGGGCGGGGCGGGTCAAGGGGCCTTCATTATTATTTCTAGCGTCACAAAAAAATCGACATCCAGCATCTTTTTAAATATGAAGCCCTGTTTGCAAGTATCTCGCCCACAGGGATGAGTGAAATTTACCATTTTTGCTTCATTTAAATGTTGGCAAAATGTATTGGTGTCAATATGAAATGACTGGTTGCACTGGGACTATTTCTGGTGCGTATTGGACTGCATGTAAAAACTCTACACAATTTCTGTAACATGCAAGGGGGGGAGACTGATAGCACAAAGTCTATCTGATTCTATTTTCCATTTTTGTAACTTCTTTTGAGATTTAAAGTGTTACTAAACCCACAACAGTAAAATCAGTCTGTATATACAGTAAGGAGTGAAACAAAAGACAAAAATTATAACACCACATCCCAAATACGTGTTAATAAAGAGAAATGGACTTTGAGGCAGTAAGCCTCGGGACTTTAATGGTGTATTGAATTACCAATGTTTAAGAATTATCGATACAAAGATATTATATAAAAATGAGAAATTTTATTCAAACAATGTTGAAAGGCATGAGACCAATACAGAAAATTCCATAAAATACAATGACAAATCACGATAAGAATACCACTTTTCTCAACATGTTTCGCTCAATGGAGCTTCCTCAGGAGACTTAGCATGTGGCATCATATTGTACTAGAAATTACACAAAAAAACAAGTAATTAATTTTTAAATACCATGGAACATGGAGTAGATCTGCATAGTTTTTCATTAACAAAAAAGGGACTTTTGTATATATATATATATATATATATATATATATATAGACTATTTTTAATATACATAAAAATCTGAAAGCATGAAGCCTATGTTTAGTATGAAAGCGAAATATTGGGCTGATGTATAAAGGTGAACCTTACCTAGATATTAATTTCAATGGGTTGCACTCAAAACTAGAGATCACAGTCAATTAGGAGTATGATCCATGGGTTGCCTTCCCCTAGAACTTCAGGTCTCACATAGACGTTTGCCGAGACAATACAAGGGCAATCGAAATTGAAAACGTCCTTGCTGGTGAGGAAAGGACCAATAAGGGTATTATCAGTTAAAAAAAATATATGTTATATATATAATGGGTAATAAAAATTATATATCAAAAGATAAATCAATTAAGAAGATAGTGAGTAGGTCAATGAATTTGAAAAAGTTTTTTTACCTCGAAGGTATTAGTTAGTAGAATCAATGCTATCTGGCAGTCACATCCACAGTGTTGGTTGGAATAACACACTTTATAAATGGGATGTACAGAGTAGATAAATCGTAGTATGCCAAAAGTGCTGAGGGAGACTTGGAGAGGGAAAGGGCAGCATGCCCCTGATCCAAGCCTGAGCCTAGAACACAATAGATGAACGAAAAAACTAGGTTAAATTAAATTAATTATGCATATATAAACAAATCAAGGTGTCAAATAGTAGACAGATCTGCCAAACACCGCAGCGCAGTATAAACCTACCTAATAGGAAATAGCCAAAAAGTTAAACGAAACCACCAAAGGAGGGGGATTACTCCCGTCTTGTCTCTAGTGTGTCCGGCAGAGAGTGACGGGGAAAGAGAGACGAATCCCCATATTTATATTTTTCTCTGGCACGGCAGCGTCTGACATCACCGCAGGACCGGACATAAAAGGGGTGTCACTGCGCATGCGCCCCCACGTACAAACGAGGTGTCAGGGGCTACACAGTTGACGCGCAACCAACGACCACCATGTTTGAAAATACTTTGCCCATAGAGGATGGTAAAGAGAGCGGAGAAACACAAGAGAGAATGAGACCGGATCGGTGACAAACCACGGAATCAGACCTTGAGGAAAACAGAAAAAAAGGCTGGAAAAAATATTGGGGGACAGAAGCAAGCAAAATGGCACACAAAGAGCACAATCGGCGTGGATCATTGATTAGGAGCCAACACCGCAAGTGCCCTGGGTGTCCGTGCAAACTGAAGAGTGATAGAGACCCGAAGTGGAAGGAGGCAAAACATGGAGAAAAAGATGAAAATGAAATAAATCCTTTATTAGATATTAAATCAAGCCTTGGCACGAACTAAAAGTGTCATCAGGTTAAATCTTATAAATTATATTGTATATAAAGTTGAAAAATGAATGATGAATTGAAGATATATGAAATATATAAAAAAGTGTATAAATATATGAAACAATTTTTCACAACGTTAAATTTAAATTAAAAAAATGTGAAAAGATTTAGAGCAAGGTTCATAGCAATGATCAAAAACACTACAAAATGGAGGATTTGGTGGCCACGGAAAAAGGCTTAAATGAGAAATTCTCCAAAAAATGGTACTTTTGGCATGAGTTCATATACTCCGAAGAATACGGACGGCTGGTGAACCAATCCCCTTGAGGGGAATAACTGAGAATTCTCCCTGGGGGATTGGGAATGACCGGACAGGGGAATATTCACCCCTCTCCCCCCCCTTTTTTTTTTTCTCCTCCTCCCCCCACTTTCTCTTCCTCTCCCTCTCCTTTTTCCAGATCCTTCTGTTTCTGATCCGGGTGTTTTTATACCGGATAATGATTTCTTGGGGCCGGTGAGAGCTGGCGTCAATCCCTTAGCCATTCCTTAAAATACGGCCATTGCCGAGAAAATTAAGGGGACCATGCGGGACACGGAGGTCCTCTATTCAGTAGACATACGTCATGCCTTTATTCCAGTAGGAAACTTCGAGCACAGAGCTCTTATGTTCGTCTATTCACAGATAAAGTGATGTATATTCTGAATTGTCACTGTATTATATGCTGTTGGGCTTTCTGTGTCCACGTGTTCTTGTTAAATAAAGAATTTATAAAAAAAAAAAACACTACAAAAAAAAAAAAAAAAAAAGGGAGGGGAAGTGATGAATTAAAGAAGCGGCTTAAAACTGAGGGCGTCATTAAGGCCAGGGTATTTGAGAGCACATAGATTGGAAATCCATTTAGCCTCACGTTGTAATAAGATCTGATCATAATTACCTCCTCTTTCATCAGGGGGGACATGTTCAAGAGCTACAAAGTGCATCATTGTGTCATCAAATTGATGGAAGAGGCCCATGTGTTGGCTAATAGACGTCTCCATCTTTTTTTTACATACTAGAGAGACATTATCTCTAATACAGTGTAAAAATGGGCGTTTTGTTTTCCCCACATAGAAGGCATTACAGCCACGGGTCATCAAATATACAATCCCGACTGATTGACATGTGACTGAAAATTTAGGAAAATACATACAGCCATTAGGGAGGGCAACACTGCGTGATGCATGGATATATCCACAAAAGCCACATGCATGGCATGGTTTGGTACCTCTGCTGGCAGTAGTAATAGTAGGGGATGAAGAATAAAGACTATGTACAATTTTGTCCTTGATGGATCGTGATTGTCTGTAGGTTATCTCACGGTAGCTCTTTAAATGTTTGGAAACACGTGGATCCCCCATGAGGAGGTACCAGTGTTTCTGCATCAGGTCGCGTATTTGTTTGTGTTGTCCTGAGTACCTAGTGATCATTCTCAATCCAGAAGTGGATTTAGAGGTTGGGGGACCGTGAATTAGATCAGATCTATTATGTTTTTTGGCCCTAGCATAGGCCTTTTTAAGGCACTTATTGCTATAGCCACGTACTTTTAAACAATTTCGTAGGGCCCTGGCTTCCTGTTCAAAAGTGGCTGTTTTCACTGCAGTTTCTTCTGAGGCGGAGATATTGCCCACAAGGTATGTTAATTATCAAAGATGGAGGGTGAGAACTCGTGGCATGGAGGAGCGAATTGCCCGCTGAGGGTTTGCGATATAGTGTGGTACCTATGGTTCTGTCTTCGTTGATGAAGATTTGGATATCCAGGAAAGTCAGCCTTTCTTGGCTGGCTTCCATAGTGAAAGTAAGGTTGTATTGATTTAATTTCAAACTCTCAAAAAAGAGAGACAAATCATTGCGGGAACCTGTCCATACGAAAAAAATATCGTCAATGTATCGTCTCCAAATTGGTATCCGTTCAAAAAAACTCTGCATACCTTCATTGAAAGACAGGTCACGCTCCCACCCCCCCGATACAGGTTTGCATAGGAAGGAGCACACTTAGTTCCCATGGCTACCCCCTGTACCTGGAGGTAGTGGAAGCGTTCAAAAATGAAAACATTGTTGTATAAGTTGAGTCGTAACAAATCCAGAATAAATTGATTATAGGCAGGGGGTACCTCATTGTTGAGTGAAATGAAGCCCTCCACAACACCAACCCCCAATTCATGGGGGATGGAGTTGTAGAGGACCTCCACATCCAGGCACACCAACCAAGCCTCCCCAGGCAACGCCAAACCATCAAGGGCTCTGAGAACTTCTCTAGTATCTTGTAGATAGGAAGCCAGATCCTCCACATAGGGTCTGAGATAATCATCAACCATCTGACTCGCCTTTTTGGTCAGACAGCCATTCCCCGACACTATGGGACAGACCGGGGGATTTTTTATGTCCTTATGGATTTTGGGAAGTGCATAAAGTGTGGGTGAGCGTGGAAAAGGAAAATTAAGGAATTCCCAGGTGTGTTTATTAATTAGGCCCTGGTGGTAAGGTGACCCAATTAATTGTCGATAGCAGACAGCCATGTGTTGAACATGACTGTCCGGTATCTTTTTATACCAGTCTCGGTTGTTTAACAGTTACATCACCATGGATTCATATTGGTGACGCTCCATGACAACAAGGTTGCCTCCCTTATCAGAAGGTTTAATGATTAGCTGTTTATTCAGTTGTAGAGAGGATAGGGCTTCTGTTTGGGAAGGTGTTAAATTTGAATCATGGAGCCCCCTCCATTTTGTTTTTCTGATTTCATCAGTCACTTGTTGGGTGAAGGCCCAAACATTTGGATTCCCATGTAGGGCAGGAAAGGTATTTGATTTAGGTTTATATTCTTTTGGTAAAGAGATAGATAGAGGAGGGGGTTTGGATTGTGAGGAAGATAAAGAGATCATGGAAGCGGGTTGATCCAAAAGGAAAAACTCCGCCTCCGTGATATCCATTTGATCAATGTGCCTCTCGTCCCATAGCTCCATTAGGCCTTCTAGAGCATTGATATCTTCTAGGCTTGGAGCCTGTGAGGGGGGTTCAGGGGTTGGTGACGTCAGATGGTGGCTTAGATTTGTCAAATGAAATACGGAGCATAAGCTTTCTTGCAAACAGATTAAGATCCTTAATTAACTCAAATTGATCAATTTTCTGTGTTGGGCAGAAGGATAAACCTAACTCCAGGACAGAAATATGATCTGGCGTAAGGGATATGGAAGAGAGATTGATTACTGCGAATCTTTTCACACTTTTTGAATTTAAATTTAACATTGTGAAAAATTGTTTCATATATTTGTACACTTTTTTATATATTTCATATATATTCAATTCATCATTCATTTTTCAACGTTATATACAATATAATTTATAAGATTTAACCTGATGGCACTTTTAGTTCGTGCCACGGCTTGATTTAATATCTAATAAAGGATTTATTTCATTTTCATCTTTTTCTCCATGTTTTGCCTCCTTCCACTTCGGGTCTCTAGCACTCTTCAGGACACCCAGGGCACTTGCGGTGTTGGCTCCTAATCAATGATCCACGCCGCTTGTGCCCTTTGTGTGCCATTTTGCTTGCTTCTGTCCCCCAATATTTTTTCCAGCCTTTTTTTTCTGTTTTCCTCGAGGTCTGATTCCGTGGTTTGTCACCGATCCGGTCTCATTCTCTCTTGTGTTTCTCCGCCCTCATTACCATCCTCTATGGGCAAAGTATTTTCAAACATGGCGGTCGTTGGATGCACATCACCTGCGTAGCCCCTGACGCCTCGTTTGTACGTGTGGGCGCATGCGCAGTGACACCCCTTCTATGTCCGTGGCGCGGCCGTGATGTCAGACACAGCCGCGCCGGAGAACAATATAAATATGGGGATTCGTCTCTCTTTCCCCATCACTCTCTGCCGGACACACTAGAGACAATACGGGAGTAATCCCCCTCCCTTGGTGGTTTCATTTAACTTTTTGGTTATTTCCCATTAGATAGGTTTATACTGCGCTGCGGCGTTTGGTAGATCTGTCTACTATTTGACACCTTGATTTGTTTATATATGCATAATTAATTTAATTTAATCTAGTTTTTTCGTTCATCTATTGTGTTCTAGGGTCAGGCTTGGATTGAGTGAATGCTGCCCTTTCCCTCTCCAAGTCTCCCTCAGCACTTTTGGCATAATACGATTTATCTACTCTGTACATCCCATTTATAAAGTGTGTTATTCCAACCAACACTGTAAATGTGACTGCCAGATAGCATTGATTCTACTAACTAATACCTTTGAGGTAAAAAAAAAAAAATTCAAATTCATTGACCTACTCACTATCTTCTTTATTGATTTATCTTTTGATATATCATTTTTATTACCCATTATATATATAACATATATTTTTTTACTGATAATACCCTTATTGGTCCTTTCCTCACCAGCAAGGACTTTTTCAATTACAATCGCCCTTGTATTGTCTCTGCAAACTCTAGGGGGAGGCAACCCCTGGATCATACTCCTAATTGACTGTGATCTCTAGTTTTGAGTGAAACCCATTGAAATTAATATCTAGGTAAGGTTCACCTTTATACAGCAGCCCAATATTTCGCTTTCATACTAAACATAGGCTTCATGCTTTAAGATTTTTATGTATATTAAAAATAGTCTATATATATATATATATATATATATATATACAAAAGTCCCTTTTTTGTTAATGAAAAACTATGCATATCTACTCCATGTTCCATGGCATTTAATAATTAATTACTTGTTTTTTTGTGTCATTTCTAGTACAATATGATGCCACATGCTAAGTCTCCTGAGGAAGCTGCATTGAGCGAAACATGTTGAGAAAAGTGGTATTCTTATCGTGATTTGTCACTGTATTGTATGGAATTTTCTGTATCCCACTTGGTCTTTTGCCTTTCAACATTGTTTGAATAAAATTTCTCATTTTTATATAATATCTTGGTATCGATAATTCCTAAACATCGATAATTCAATACACCATTAAAGTCCCGAGGCTTACTGCCTCAAAGTCCATTTCTCTTTATTAACAGTCTGTATATACAGTAAACCATGCTTGTTATACTCACCGTGGAACTTAAGGGGTTCATCCTCTGCATTGTATAAAAAGGCTGTTTGATTCTGTTTTCTCTGCTCCTCCCCTTTTTCCACAGTCCCCAATCCATCTCCTGATAGAACAGAGCCTTTAGGGGCACTCTGCACATGCTTAGTTTGGTGTATATTGCTACAGAGTTTTTTATTTTTGTGAGGGTGCATGTGATCAGCACATGGCCAATCAGCACTGTTCAGACAGAGGGTCAGGAGTCCTGCAGCCTCATAGGACAATCGGGGAAGAATGAGAACTCCTCCTACCAGCTTTACCAGTGCCAATAGAAGACTGTTATATACTGCTGATGAGAAAAGGTATTTAGCAGTTTAAATTTACTAAAATAATTGTATTTCCATATTCTGTGTACTGTGGGAGACCAGATATAGTGAATGCAGGCTCCTGGATTTAGTAACACTTTAAATGTGATGGATTTTTTTAACAAATTTGCAGCTTACCTTTAACATTTATAAATATATATATATATATATATATATATATATAAATATTCTGTGAGGAGACCTGTTATGGACAGTGGCATTAAAGGAACCAAGTAAATTAATTTATTACCCAAACTATTACACGTAATAAAATGTTCACTGACAATAACAGAGAAATACCTTGACATAGACGCAACTTGTGTATAGGACGAGGACTTTTCTTTTATCATGGAACGTGGAGGGAGATGTGTCTGAGCTATGACCATATAAGTATCTTCACTGTTATAAACAGCAGCTCACTTATAACCAGAAAAGATTATTCTTTCAGTATCCTGCCTGTTGGATAATTATGCAATTAAGTCACCAAGTCTAACACTAAATAAAGTATGACATTAACAGCATAATGTTTTGTTCCACATTCTTGTATTACCATCATGTCTACTGGCTCTCTTCCACTGTCTTGGCGCCATAACATTAAACTATTTCAAGAGTCAAGAGTAAAATTTACCAAAAGCCCCTCTTACCTCCGTTCTTTATTTATACTTGATCTGTCAATTTCGATTATTAAATCTACATAAACCAAGTTTCATTAATGTAATTATACTGTATATGTACAAAGGGACGGTCATTTGCTCATTACCTTTGCATTTCCTACTTCCTGCTTTGCAGTATTACACAAACTGTTGTGCTTTACTTCTCAATCTTACAATGAAAGTCTATGAGTAGGGATCACGTTTGCAAACAGTGCATTCCCTGTACGGCTTTATATTTCATCTCAGCAGTTGTTAAAGAAGAATTCCAGGTATGAATATTTTTTACATAGTTACCTTGATCCAGCTTGGACCAATATAACTATGTATTTACCATACCTGCATATCTGCATTTCCTACTTTCTGCTTTGCAGTATTACACAAACGGTTGTGCTTTACTTCTCAGTCTTACAATGAAAGTCTATGAGTAGGGATCACGTTTGCAAACAGTGCATTCCCTGTACGGCTTTATATTTCATCTCAGCAGTTGTTAAAGAAGAATTCCAGGTATGAATATTTTTTACATAGTTACCTTGATCCAGCTTGGACCAATATAACTATGTATTTACCATACCTGGTCGATCCCCCTGGAAGCTGGATCGGATAGACACCGCTACTCCAGTGATCTCCATCTGCTTTCAGGTCCATGCAGAGTGGCTGCCCTGCTGAATTGTGAACACAGGATATCCGCCACTCAGCACAGGCGCCATTCAGAGCATACTTTGCATTTTCTCAATGAAGTCACGCTCTCCGCCCTGTCCAATCATAGAATGCTTTGCATGTATTGAGAAAATGCAAAGGATTCTCTGAATGGTGCCTGTGCTGAACACATCCTCTGTTTACAATGCAGCTGGCCAGTCACTCACCACAAGACTCTTAACCAAGATCACTGGAGTAGTGGTGTTTACCACAGTGATTTCTAGCTTCCAGTGTATTTGCCAGGAATGGTATCTACATTGGTCCAAGCCACCCAAGCAGGTTACCAGAACAAAAAACAAAACAAAACGTGCACCAATAGAAGGAGTGCAAGACCATATTATAAAAGAGCTCAAATAATTTTTTTGTTTTACACTAAATAAAACAGCCAATGCATTTCGGGGGGCCAAAAAATAAATAAAAAACCACCCCCCCTTCATCAGGTCTTCAGTTAAAATCACAACCTTGAAGGGTTTCAAAAAATGATTTCCCATGTAAAAGGAAGCTAATTGCTAGATCAGGAGAGTTACTGGCCAGCAATATCTGCGTGAGCAATCAAGATCTTGTTTTTGGTTTAAACCTACAAATTTACATGGAGGCTTTTATCCTGCTCCTTCCATCAGTGCATGGTTTGTTTTTTTTCTTGTTCCTTATCGGGGCAGCTCACACCACTACGTTCAGTTGGTCTGCTGTGGAAAAAAAAGGAAGGCATGCAGTACTTTTTTTTCAGTGCAGCATTGTGCAACTCAATCCGCCACATTGTGGCCAATGCCAGTAGAACTGAATTAAAGGCCACTTCTATGAATTTGTTTAAATTTTATTACAGATACTTATATAGCACCGTCAATTTAAGCAGTGCTTTACATATACAGTAGCTCACAAAAGTGAGTACACACCTAACATTTTTGTAAATATTTTATTATATCTTTTCATGTGACAACACTGAAGAAACTACACTGCTACAATGTAAAGTAGTGAGTGTACAGCTTGTATAAAAGAGTAAATTTGCTGTCCCCTCAAAATAACTCAACACACAGCTATTAATGTCTAAACTGCTGGCAACAAAAGTGAGTACACCCCTAAGTGAAAATGTCTAAATTAGGCCCAAAGTGTCAAAATTTTGTGTGGCCACCATTATTTTCCAAGAAGGTTACATCACCAGAGCTTCACAGGTTGCCACTGGAGTCCTCTTCCACTCCTCCATGACGACATCACAGAGCTGGTGGATGTTAGAGAGCTTGCACTCCTCTACCTTCCGTTTGAGGATGCCCCACAGATGCTCAATAGGGTTTAGGTCTGGAGACATGTGGTCCATCACCTTTACCCTCAGCTTCTTTAGCAAGGCAGTGGCAGTCTTGGAGGTGTGTTTGGGGTCGTTATGTTGGAATACTCTATTTCAGTATGTCACAGTACATGTTGGCATTCATGGTTCCCTCAATAAACTGTAGCTCCCCAGTGCCGGCAGGACTCATGCAGCCCCAGATCATGACACTCCCACCACCATGATTGACTGTAGGCAAGGCACACTTGTCTTTGTACTCCTCACCTGGTTGCCGCCACACATGCTTGACACCATCTGAACCAAATAAGTTTATCTTGGTCTCATCAGACCACAGAACCTGGTTTCAGTAATCCATGTCCTTAATCTGCTTGTCTTCAGCTAACTGTTTGCAGGCATTCTTGTGCATCATCTTTAGAAGAGGCTTCCTTCTGGGATGACAGCCATGCAAACCAATTTGATTCAGTGTGCGGCGTATGGTCTGAGCACTGGCAGGCTGACCCCTCATCTCTTCAACCTCTGCAGTAGGGATGGGCTTTATGTTCAGGTTGAACATGAGTTCAACTCGAACATTGGCTGTTCACCCATTCACCGAATAGCGAACAATTTGGGGTGTTCGCGGCAAAGTTAAAAGCCGGGGAACACCATTTAAAAGTCTATGGGAGAAATCAAAAGTGCTAATTTTAAAGGTTAATATGCAAGTTATTGTCATAAAAGTGTTTTGGGACGTGGGTCCTGCCCCAGGGGACATGTATCAATGCAAAAAAAAGTTTTAAAAACGGACGTTTTTTCAGGAGCAGTGATTTTAATAATGCTTAAAGTGAAACAATAAAAGTGAAATATTCCTTTAAATTTTGTACCTGGGGGGTGTCTATAGTATGCCTGTAAAGTGGCGCATGTTTCCCGTGTTTACAACAGTCCGAGAGCAAAATGACATTTCTAAAGGAAAAAAAAGTCATTTAAAAGTACTGGCGGCTAATGAATTGTCAGGTCTCTGCAATGCACATAAAAGCCATTGAAAAAAACGGCATTGGATTTCTCCACAGTCCATTATCAGGCAAAAAATGACGTGGGGGTCCCCCTCAAAATCCATACCATACCCTTCAGGCATGGGATTTCCCCACAGTCCATTACCAGGCTAATGAATTGTCGGGTCTCTGCAATGCACATAAAAGTCATTGAAAAAAACGGCATTGTATTTCTCCACAGTCCATTATCAAGCGTGGGGGTCCCCCCAAATTCCATACCAGACGCCTCAAGTCTGGTATGGATTTTAAGGGGAACCCCATGACAAAATGTAAAAAAAGCTGTGGGGTCCCCCTAAAAATCCATACCAGACCCTTATCCGAGCATGCAACCTGGCAGGCCGCAGGAAAAAAGGGGGGGTGCTCTCTCGTGAACCTGAACCGTACCAGGCCAAATGCCCTCAACATGGGGAGGATGTCCCCTATGTGTATGAGTAATGGGGTACAAATGTACCCCTACCATTTCACGAAAAAAGTGTCAAAAATGTTAAAAAAGACAATTCCTTTATTTAATGTCTTCTTCTTTCCCCGCTTTTTCTTCCATCTTCTTCTGGTCTTCCTTCGGTTTTCTTCTTCTTCCTCCATCTTGTTCTTCCCCCACTTCTTCCTCTATCTTCCTCTGCTTCTTCCTCCAGTCTTCTCGTCCAGCATCTTCGTCTGGTCTTCTCGTCCGGCATCTTTCTCCGGCTTCTTCTTCCCCGCTTCGTCCTCCACACGATCCACCTCAATGGCAATCTCCCGCTGTGTGACGCTTCTGTTCTTGTAACAGCTCTTATATAACTGGGGACCTGGTGACCCCGCCCCCTCTTTACGCCCCCCTCTTTACGTAAACGGGTGACATGGTAGGGGTACATTTGTACCCCATTACCAATTCACAAAGGGGGGGGGCGGGATCTGGGGCTCCCCTTGTTAAAGGGGGCTTCCAGATTCCGATAAGCCCCCCGCCCGCAGACCCCCACAACCACCGGGCAAGGGTTGTGGGGATGAGGCTCTTCTCCCCATCAACATGGGGACAAGGTGCTTTGGGGGCTTTCCAATGTTGAGGGCATGTGGCCTGGTATGGTTCAGGAGGGGGGGCGCTCTCTCGTCCCCCCTCCTTTCCTGCTACCTGCCAGGTTGCGTGCTCGGATCGGTCTGGTATGGATTTTTTGGGGGTCCCCTACGCCATTTTAAAAAAAAATTTGGCACGGGGTTCCCCTAAAGATCCATACCAGATCTGAAGGGCCTGGTATGGAATTTGGGGGGACCCCCACGCATTTTTTGCGGGGGTTCCCCTGTGGGGAAATCCCATGCCGTTTTTTTCAATGACTTTTATGTGTATTGCTGGGCCCGACAATTCATTATAGCCGCGAGTAATTTTAAATGACTTTTTTTCCTTTAGAAATGTCATTTTGCTCTCAGACTGTTCTAAACACGGGGAACATGCGCCACTTTACAGGCATATTATAGACACCCCCAGGTATGAAATTTAAAGGAATATTACACTTTTATTGTTTCGCTTTAAGCATTATTAAAATCACTGCTCCCGAAAAAACAGACATTTTTGAAATTTTTTTTTGCATTGATACATGTCCCCTGAGGCAGGACCCAGGTCCCCAAACACTTTTTATGACAATAACTTGCATATAAGCCTTTAAATTTAGCACTTTTGATTATTCATGTTCGTGTCCCATAGACTTAAACGGTATTTGCGTGTTCGAACAAATTCTTTGCCTGTTCGCATGTTCTGGATGTGAACCGAACCGGGGGGGTGTTCGGCTCATCCCTACTCTGCAGCAATGCTGACAGCACCCCTACGTCTATTTCCCAAAGACAACCTCTGGATATGAGGCTGAGCATGTGCACTCAATTTGTATATTCACATCAGTTCCTGCCCTCAAGGAGCTTACAATCTAGGGTCCCTAACTCACATACATATACATACTAGGGCCAATTTAGACAGGAGCCAATTACCAGCATGTCTTTGGAGTGTGGGAATTAAAAAATATGGAAACAACAGCTATAAAGTAGTATGCACTGCTGGTGTGAACAAACCCTTAAAGTGTATCTAAAGTCAAAGCTTTTTGGTTGGAATTCAATAGAGTGGCGAAGGGTTAAAATGGTAAGTGTAAAAGGTGAAAGAGACCATGACAGCCTGGACCAAGAGGAAGTGGGTAGAGTAAAGAAATGACCACACGAGACAGCTCCAAATTAATGTGGTTGTAAACCTCAGACATGAAATATGAACAAAGCATCTCCCTCTATAGTGTGTCTTAATTAACCGCTTGAGCTTTGGAATATTTTAACCCCTTCATTGCCAGTCCATTTTTTATCTATTTTTTTTTTTATACTATTAATGTCAGTGATCAGCGACCTATAGCGAGACTGTGATAGAGCGGTGGCCAGTCTGACACTAACTGGCACTTACTAACTGCCACTGACATCTCCAGTGACACTACCATAGTGATCAGTGCTAATAACATACACTGTCACTGTACTAATAACACTAGCTGGGAAGGGGTTAACATCTAGGGTGATGAAAGGGTTAACTGTGTGCCTTGCAAGTGTTAATGTGTGTGTGCTGTTTTTATTAAGCATTGTGCCAGTTTTTATGCCCTGCCTCGCAGGGAGAAAAGAAAACGGCAAACCGCTGCTGTCTGTAGGGAGCCCTGTTTTGTTTACCAACACAGGGCTCTTTTCTGTCATTCACTCAGCTGATCAGTGGGTACTAGCCATAAATCATTATGCTGCAGTGAATGGCAGGTCAAACTTCCAGGTGTGCGCACGCATTCGCGCAAGCGGACCTGGAAGAAAGCTGTGATGTACAGGTACGTGATTGTGCCTATACGAGTTGACCTCTGGTATCATCAGTCCCTTCTGACAAGTTTCTCTGACACCAAGAGAAAAAAGGTGACAGGCAGGGATCTCCAGCACACATCCTGTGATTGACAGCCTCAGCTCTGTTCCTGTGTGTGAAGGTGAGGGGGGGCGTGTCCCTTCCCTCTAATCAGCTCTCAGAGCTCTCCACACTGAGCTCTGCAGTTTGTGCTCTCTGCCCCCTTTTTTCTCACAGCTCAGACAATCTTTATAAATCCTGGACATTAAATGACTGTAGAGAAGAGAAGACAGAAGATAAACAAGTACAATCTATGTAGGAGGATGTGTTTAATCTCTGTGTATCACCTGAGGCCAGTCACTTTACTGGGTATATGTAAGGGTTTACAACCACTTTAAGGCTAAGCTGATATTTTATACTGCACTGCAATAAGTTAAAGTGGTATTAAAGGTTCAGCTGTAAAGTGGAAGTAAAGTCTTATTTTTTACTTGCACCTACAGGTAAGCCTATAATAGGGCTTACCTGTAGGTACTGTGAATAGCTCCTAAACTTACACAGTTTAGGAGATATTCAGAGTGCATACAGTAGATGACGTCATGCGCTCTAAAGGTCCAGCTTACCGTGCCGGACCTTCAGAGCCTGTGCTGTAAACGGCGGCTCCCGTGCGCATGCCAGCTGTCTCAGCAGTGTGCAGGCGCCACTGGAGGGCTTTGCTCTAAGGCAAGTATTTCATAATGAGCTAGTATGCGATGCATACTAGCTCATTATGCCTTTGTCTTACAGGGTCTTTTTTGTGTTTTGTTTTTTTTTTTCCCCCAGGGTTTACAACTGCTTTAAAAAAAAAAAAATAACAAACATTTTTTTACTTACCTGCTCTGTGCAGTGGTTTTGCACAGAGCAGCCCCAATTGTCTTCTTCTCAAGTCCCCCGCTGACGCTCATGGCTCCTCCCCCTTGACCATTGCCCCCAACAGCAGGCCGCTTGCTATGGGGCACTGGTGCGTGCTCACTCCCGGGCCCTGCCATGTGCGTCCATACGACACATAGAGCTGGACCCCCAACCCCACTTTCTTCTCATTGGCTCACTGGCTGTAACTGACAGCAGTGGGAGCCAATGGCTTTTGCTGCTGTCTCAGCCAATGAGGAGAGAGGGGTCCTGGGACAGATGAGGCCTCGTACACATTGCTGGATCAAGAAGGAGCTCAGGTATTAGGGGAGATGTGGGGGGAGCAATACACAGGTTTTTTGCCTTCATGCATAAAATGTATGAAGGTAAAAAACCTTCAGCCTTTACAACAACAAAAAAAGTTACGCTGGTTTTCAGCATTAAATGCTAATCATATTTGGATAGAAATATTTCCTATTTATCTGTTAACAGAAAAAAGTTAAACTGAAAAAAAAGAAAAACATATTGACAGGATACCCAACGTTCAAATGAAATATTCTGCTTTCTTTTAGATGAGAGTATTTCCCCATGAGTGTACCATTCTAACAAAGCATACCCATTACTTGTACTTGTGTATATAACCACAGGGCAACAAAAACATCTGCTTTGTGTGGCATTTCAGCTGCTACACGCTCACACACTGAGTAAATAAAGACACATATAATTATCAGGACCAGGTGTGTTGAAGAACCAGAGTGTCAACACAGAAGAGAAATTCCCCATCCAGACAAATTCCACAACAGACATCCTCTTATACTATTAAGCTAAAATTAATTTATTACGCCTTTCCATGTCTGCAAACTACTCGCCATTCAACTTGAGTGGTCCCATCTAGAACCAAGCAGGCATTGAGCTTCTTTTCTCCTAAACCACAATGTGCTACAATGTAAATAGGTCTGTGGAAGTTATATAAACAGAACATAATAGATGGGCTTATAGTCCCAACTATAAGATTTATTTGAAGTGGAACTTCAAGTGGAATTTTATTTTAGCTTTGAGTGGAACAAGGCAAGGTTTGGTCCCTGTCCAGGTCTCCTCTGCTACCCTTGATGGACAGATATCCCTTTGACCCTGGATCTACAGTGATAAGTAGCGCCCTATAGCAAAAGAACTTTGATGGCTCTCATCTCTACAGAAGGCTTTGTCCATATATTCCTATGAAGGATACACTACGGTGCTGGTGACACCATCATTCTGATACCATAAATAAGTGTCATCGGTCTCCAAGTGGATATAGAAAGAAGGTACTGTAACAAAGGGAAAGAGGAAGTCCATCTCAAAGTAGCCCTGTAAAGGGTGATCTTCACACCAGGGTCAACAAGCGCAATCAAGACCCAGTTGGGGATCAAATCTTTTCTCACTCCACCCAAAATAAAATAAACTTATGGGTTACAGCTCAAATTTTATATGCAAGGTGAATATACTAAACTCACAAAGTTCACTCAAACTGACCCTGTTACGCTGTAAAATAACAGTGTGAATAGTCAACTTTCCTGTTGCCCATGCCACTGTACACCACTCCAAACCCGAGAAATCTTTTGGTAAAATTCAGAAGAAACCAACACTTCCGAAGTGCCAGTCTCCTGGGTAGCCTGCAGCTCTCATTAGTTCCTCATAATGACCTCTGTGTCAGTATTGTATCCTGTATTGGGTGAAGGGCAGAGGGAGAAGCCAGAGGGAGAAGAAGCATTTCCTCTGTCTCCTTTCTCTCAGTGATCAGATTGAAACATTCTAACCATGTAGCAAATTTCAAGGTGCAGCAGGGGCTAATCTGTGTCAGACATTATTCCACACAGCCAAGAACTGCACAAGCTTCACAATTTACATGAGCTGACATCCCAGTCCAAGAAGTAGATGATAACCCTGGATGATGCCCAAATAAGTATGACTAATTACTGCAGACAGTTTTTTGCCTTTTCAATGTAGTAACCATCTAGCATTCTGCACTTGCTATGTAAAGATAAATCTAACAATAGGTTTAATTTAAAATGGCAACCAACCAGTTACACATTAAAATGTAAGTAGAACAATAGTGGTTTAGCTGCACCCTTGTCCCATTTCCTGGCCACAAGTGGGTCTCGTGGTGCAAAGCTTTTTTGATGCAATCCTTGTTCTATATATATCTTCCAGACTGTTAGCTACGGTATGTCCTGGAATTCCTAAACTATGCAGAACAAGACACTCAGAAGCCGTGACAAATAAATGCCTTACAGTTCATGCTGTGGATTTATTAGTTTATCTTTTGGTGACTTCCAGAAGTCTTTGCTGGGTTCCTCTGTTGTCTGGAAAAAACCTGATCTGTAATTATTTATGGATGGGAGTGTGTTATGTAGCTGGTGGAATTCTGGAGGCTTTAGTTGTTATTTTTTTAAACTCTTTTTTTTTTCTCATGGGTGACTATAAAGTCAGGGGAGATACATGAATGTGGGTGGAGTGACCTTTAATTTTCATAGGTCTGTTAATAAAAAAAAAAAAAAAGGAGCAGAAAGGTCCATCTATAGCATAGATAAACCCAAAAGCAAAAATGAAGAGCAGAACTGGCTGCAAGAAGGAGGCAGAGACAGCCAGCTACAAACCAAGATAGCAGAGCGGGAAGAAAAGCAGAGGTAGGAGAATTTCAGTTGAGGACAGGACAGTGCAGGGTTTCAACGATTTGTAAGCATGCTTGTTGGTCATGATCTAGAGCAGGCATTCTTAACCAGGGTTCGTCCAGAGGTTGCTAGGGGAACACTGAACTGTGGTAACTGACTTCCCATCTAAGTCTCCATTCACACTTGTACCACTCCAAAGGTGCTTGACTTTGGAGTGCAACTTTGGTGCAACTTTGGATTCCTGCGACTTGGATGTGACTTGATGTCCCTCTGCAAAGTCAGACCCACTGTTGCACCACTGCTGCATGTAAAACATTCAGTTACGAATGTAGCACGGCCCCCTAGAGGACTGCTGAGAATTACCTGCTCATCTGCACGGCCATGACCAAGTGAACCTTCCAACCCACCTGACACTCTGGGTTCAGATATCCTTGCAGCACTGTGTGGCAATAATCAAACAACTCAAGGCAATTAGATTCTAAAGATATGCTCCAAATAAAATTAGAAGTTGTTACAAAGAAGAGGTAATGAATCTGCTGAGCTTTAAACAGCAGTGTTAACTCAGCAGAATTCCTCCCAAAGGCACAAGACAGAGTTTAACAACGGCAATACTATATACATATATGTACACTTCCTTTAGCTATAACGTCACCCCCTAGTGGATGTTTCTGTTGACTGCTTATACTGTCACACTATAGAAGTTTCTATAAATATGGCAATAAAATCCTCATTGCAGATCTGATGTTCTTCCCTGGCTAGTTGGAGCTCATTAACTGTAATCCGTTTGGGTATAGTATAAATGGTGGATTCCTAGCAATAAAGAAAGCTAAATGTTACATAGTTACATAGTAGGTGAGGTTGAAAAAAGACACAAGTCCATCAAGTCCAACCTATGTGTGTGATTATAAGTCAGTATTACCTTGTATAGCCCTGTATGTTGTGGTCGTTCAGGTGCTTATCTAATAGTTTTTTGAAACTATCGATGTCCCCCCGCTGAGACCACCACCTGTGGAAGGGAATTCCACATCCTGGCCGCACTTACAGTAAAGAACCCTCTACGTAGTTTATGGTTAAACCTCTTTTCTCCACATTTTATTGAGTGGCAACGTGTCTTGTTAAACTCCCTTCCGCAAAAAAAGTTTTATTCCTATTGTGGGGTCACCAGTACGGTATTTGTAAATTGAAATCATATCCCCTCTCAAGCATCTCTTCAGAGAGAATAAGTTCAGTGCTCGCAACCTTTCCTCATAACTTATATCCCCCAGACCTTTTCCATATGATTATTAAGGGTAATCGGCCCTGATAGGAAAAGCCGCTGTTTGCGGCGTTAGCTCGATTCCCAGGTAATTTCATATGGGCGGAAGTGATGCGATGGCGCAGTGTAACTTTGACGTTTCAGGCTATCAGACTACTTCCTGATGATGGCTTTGTGATAGGCTGAAACGTTGAAGGTACACCACGTCATCGTGTCACGGTGGCTTTTCCTATTAGAGCCGATTACCCTTTATAATCATCTGCTACACACGCTGGGTGCCAGGACTGTAAGGCACTTTTAAATGTGAGTGAATTATTTGAATTTGTGTATTTAATAAACCTGGTTTTACGGCATTGCGCAATGAAGGTTCTTCTTTGTCATTTCCAGCCATACCTATGATGTGCATTTATGCATGAAACGTCATCTCAACAGTTTCCCTAGAGGTAACCCCACATGCCTAAGAGACCATACTAGCAATAATTGGTCAACATCCAAGGTGAGTGTACATCTATGTGGGGCACCCAGTCTGAACACCATTGCACAGGAGATGTCAATTTAAGCACGAGTACTTTGTTTCATCGCCTTAATGGGACTTTATTAATTTTTTGTTTGTTCTGCATGTTTACATGAATGTGATCAACCCTAAGTGCAGCAAATTGTTTTTATGTCCTTACTTTGCTTCTTTGCCATTGCTTATTAGGAAGTTTTTTTACTGCAGCTGGAGTTTGATGATCAGTTCTTTTATCCAAAAGCGCTAAGGTTTATATTTTTCTTTTCACTTCCAGTGAGATGCCTCCACTCAGAAAATGCTTCCTTAATTGCCAGCAGCTCCATGTTTCCAATATCATGATTCTTCTCGGCTGAAGACATCAGTCGAGAGAAATAAGCACAAGGATGAAACTGCATTTTTTCTCCAATTCGCTGAGAAAGGATAGCTCCCACAATAGAATTAGAAGCATTAACTTCTACGATGAAAAGTAGTTCTGGATCTGGATGTACCAGTATTTGTGCAGAAGTGAAGAGAGTCTTTAGTACACTAAAGAAAGCCTGTGCCGCAGGTGACCACAAAAAGGGCATCCCTTTCTTTGTCAGCTGTTTAATTGGAGCAATTACCTTGGAGAAATTCCATATAAATCTTCTATAAAAGTTGGCAAATCCAACAAATCGTTGTATCTCCTTAACATTCCTAGGGACAGGTTAATCCTCCACTGCTTCGATCTTATCAGGATCCTTGCTTACCCCTTCAGAAGAAATTATGTATCCCAAGAACTGGATCTGAGTTTGTTCAAACTCGAAATTCTCTAGTTTGATGTAAAGTTGATTCCGCCTTAATCTCTCCAAAGCAGTCCAGACATGCTTGCGGTTTTTCTTCCAAATTATCAGAGAAAATGAGAATATCATCCAAATATGCTATTACAAACTGATCCAGCAAATCTCGAAAAGCATCATTAATGAAATGCTGAAAAGTTGCGGGAGCAAAGTCCAAAGGGCATGACCAAAGACTCAAAATGTCCACATCTGTGTCAGAGCTGGGCTCAGCCCTTCCTTCTCTGAGCTGGCCGTTCAGCTGTCGGCTAATTGCCAGCTCCTATCTCTCCACAGCTACTCACCCGATGATGATATTCTGCTCGTAAGACCTGCCTACTTAAGCCGTCCAGCCCAGAGGATCTCTGCCTTCGCCTTGGTCAACATCACAGAGATCATCTCCTGCATTCCTGTTTAAAGACTTGCTTGGCTGACATCCCTTCTGGCTCCAGATCCTGCTTGCTGTTCCACTACACTGATCTCTTACTTTCTGGCTTGGCTGACTATCCGTTCCGGTTACCGAACTTTGGCTAAGTTTTGACTACATTTGTTTTATTTACTTTTATTATTAAACAAGTGTGATTTAACTGTACTTCTGTCTTGGTCTGATTTCATGGTTTCTGACAATCTGGTTCTGAAAGCAGTTTTCCCATTCATCTCTGGGACGAATGCAGACAAGGTTGTATGCCCCCCGTAAATCTAATTTGGTAAAGAGCTTGGCAGAGCGGAGTCTCTCAAGCATTTCTGGAATCAGTGGGAGTGGATAGCGATTCTTAATTGTGATCCAGTTTAAATCTTTGTAGTCAATAAATGTGCACAGGATGGAGTCCTTTTTCTCTACGAAGAATAAGGCTGCCCCAGCAGGAGAGGTTGAGTTTCTGATAAAATTCTTCTCTAGATTCTCATTAATCCACTCCCTGAGCACCTTCAGTTCAGGTTCTGATAAAGAATGAAGGCGACCAAATGGTATTTCTGCCCCTGGAAGCAATTCAATGGGACAGTCATAAGAGCGATGAGGAAGCAGCTGATCTGCGTTCTTTTTATCACAAACGTGCTGAAACTCAAGGTATTGTGGAGGTAGCTTGTCGTATGACTGGGTAGTTGCCAAAACTGCTTGTAAATCTTGGGTTGGTGGAGGGCTTATTTGATAAGTTTCTTTGCAATGTTCTTTGCAATGGTCAGATGTAATGTTTAAAGAACGTGTCTCCCAGTTAATGAAGCGATTATAGATGGGGAACTGAGGAATGCCCAGGAACTTGGATGATGTGATCAGCTGCCTCCTGATGGTCAGTCTCAATTAGGAGTTTAATCAGGATGGTCTCTTGGGTCACAGGTCTTGAAGACAAAGGTGAGCCATCCACAGTTTCCATATCAATAGGGGCGAGTTTATTTCTTATTTGAATGTTATTATTTTGGGCAAATTCAATGTCCATGAAGTTTCCCTCGAACCCGGAGTCCAGCATAGCAGAGCAAGGTATTTCATTGCTTTCAATGATAAGCCTTATGCCCCATACACACGGTCGGATTTTCCGATGGACAATGTCCGATCGGAGCGTGTTGTCGGAAATTCCGACTGTGTGTGGGCGCCATCGGACATTTTCCATCGGATTTTCCGACACACAAAGTTGGACAGCAGGAGATAAAATTTTCCGACAACAAAATCCGATCGCGTCAATTCCGACCGTGTGTGGCCTGTTCCGACGCACAAAGTGCCACGCATGCTCAGAAGAAATTCCAACACGGGACAGCTCGTTCTGGTAAACTTAGCGTTCGCAATGGATACAACACTTTCGTCACGCTGCAATGTTAAAAATGGTTTAATACAGCGCACTCTCTTCTTCTTTATAATGTGACAAGAATTAAGTAGTTTTGCTGCTCGTATTCACACACACTTCTCACAAACTTTTATTTGTGTTTTTTTAGTGGGATTCCCTGAATATATTGTTATTAGTTGTCACATCTGACAGTTTGATATTTTTTAATTTTTTTTTATTTTGGATTTTAAGCCTTTTTTTTTCTTTAATGTTTGGATTTTTTCCAAGGCTGATCTTTGTTCAATGTTATTTTTATTTTTACTCCAGAATATTTTTGGGTGTGTTTTGTGTGTCAAGTTACCCCAACACCATTGATATCTTTTATTATTTAATCTCAAGGAGATTGTTTGTTGTTGGTGTCCCTTGTTCATTTCACATTGTATATTTGAAATGTCAACGAAAAAATACAAAGTGTGGCGCTAATAGTAGCAATATATGAAACTAAGCATTAGGTAATATCACACAATAAAAATGTGAAACAAAATTGACACGTGAGCACAAGTGACAGTGACTAATGAACAGAGATAATAAATAAATATATGTGTTCAATACAAATATTAGATATGATCTAAAACAATAAAGGAAATATGTGATAACAGTGCATGAACAGTTATCTAATGTAAAGTCCAAAAACACCAAAAAAATTCGTGACAACAGTGCATGAACAATTTTAGGCAGGTGTTTTCTTATATGTGTAGAAGAGCTTTCAACCCAGTAGCCTGGTAGGTACGTGGACCATAGAAGACCCGAGGTGCACGGAAGTTTGGAAACAGTGCCAGGACCATCACCAGAAGCTATGGAGGCTTACCGGAAGGTATGGCCTGAAATGGCGTATGCCATACAGGTCAAAAAGGCTTAGTGACCAACAGGTCTAGACGTATTATCCGGTCAGAAGTTATCGTCACACAAACCATGGGGAGGAAGAATCGGTCAACAAGACTTCCACATTGATAGATATACCACCGTAGACCATGCGAAAGATTCGTATTACCTCTTTGCTGTGCACAGCAAAGAGGTAATACGAATCTTTCACATGGTCTACGGTGGTATATCTATCAATGTGGAAGTCTTGTTGACCGATTCTTCCTCCCCATGGTTTGTGTGACGATAACTTCTGACCGGATAATACGTCTAGACCTGTTGGTCACTAAGCCTTTTTGACCTGTATGGCATACGCCATTTCAGGCCATACCTTCCGGTAAGCCTCCATAGCTTCTGGTGATGGTCCTGGCACTGTTTCCAAACTTCCGTGCACCTCGGGTCTTCTATGGTCCACGTACCTACCAGGCTACTGGGTTGAAAGCTCTTCTACACATATAAGAAAACACCTGCCTAAAATTGTTCATGCACTGTTGTCACGAATTTTTTTGGTGTTTTTGGACTTTACATTAGATAACTGTTCATGCACTGTTATCACATATTTCCTTTATTGTTTTAGATCATATCTAATATTTGTATTGAACACATATATTTATTTATTATCTCTGTTCATTAGTCACTGTCACTTGTGCTCACGTGTCAATTTTGTTTCACATTTTTATTGTGTGATATTACCTAATGCTTAGTTTCATATATTGCTACTATTAGCGCCACACTTTGTATTTTTTCGTTGTTATTTCTGCCCTTGAGTCTACGGGTGTGTTGGCTGCTCCCCCAGTTTGTTTTTAGCGCAGCGCTGTACCACATTTACAAATATATTTGAAATGTACCTGAATCCTCACAAACAAACTGTCCTTTTTGAAGTAAAACACATAGGAGAGTATAATTCAAAACAAAAATCCTTTATTAAGGGATCAGAACCAAACAAAGAGGGAGGCAACACTGGATCAACAGGAGAAATTAACGAAGCCTGGGACCCCCACGGCAGACATCAATTCTTCAACATCAAAATTGGTGGCCTGAGGAGTCCATATGTAAGGTAGTGCAGTCTGGTCCGGGATTCACAGAGACTCAGATAGCAGCAGATGACATCTGTGTCCCCAAGCTGTGGTACCACAAGAGGCTGCATTTTTTTGCCCAACAGACTGGATCCAGGATCCTCACTGTCTGGTCTTCCTTTCACGCTTCATTCCCGGCTGTGGCTGTGCAGTTGGAGATGTGGCAGGAGGAGGAGTAGGACCTGGAGGAGGAGTAGGACCTGCAGGAGGAGGAGAAGGACCATCCCAAAGCTGTGTGTGAGGTGTAATTTGGCCCCTCATACCTTTCTCCAGAGCCTCCGATATGAGGGCCTCACACATGGCTTTTTGGCCCTCCTCCATCCTCTGCATTTTATAGGCTATGAATTCAGCAATGTTCTCCTGCCTGGTGTGTGGTGCTCCCAGGACCTCTGTAGCCCTCCAAAAGAATCTGATAGCCGCCTCCTCTAGGGCACTCGTCCTACTGCCACTTTCTGTTTTCAGGGGGGGTGGAGGGACCTTGATATCAGCCAGCCGGCTCGGCCCGGCCACCTCCTGGCTGAGACTTCCCTGTGTATGAAAAAGGGACATAGTTGTAATGTTTTGCATCATCAATCACAATCCTTAATTAGTACTCCCAACTAACATATAGTTCACATCATTGATTGGACAAGCAGAAATATTTAGAGGAATGCTATACCTGGCTCAATCTGGGCTCCTCCACATGTGGCCTGGAAGGCCCAGGTTGGGCGTCAGAAGCCTCAGCTGGGGGGGGAAGGAAGCGTGGAAGGAAGACTGGAGAGGGATGGCCTGGGTTCAGTCTGGCCTGCCAGAAAGTGCAGCCTGTCGTAGTACAACATCCTGGGGACATAGATGTCACCTGCTGCTCCGGATCTCTGCGAATCAAGGACTTTATTGCGCTCCCTCAGATATGTGCTCCTCAGGCCACCAATGAAAATCTTTAAATAAGTGATGTCTGCCGTGGGGATCACCTGCTTCACAATTTCACACAATTGCTCCAGTGCTGCCTTCCTCTTTGCTTGGTTCTTGTAATGGGGGTGTTTAATCTCCCACAGACAGGGCAGCTCCCTTAGCATCTCTATGAATACTAAAATGAAGTTATTATCTTTCCTTAAGATATCCATGTTCACTGCAAGACACAACACAAGACAAAGCCTAATGTCACACAAAACTCTCCTAATCTTGTTACAATATAGGCCTCAATCTAGAAGCAGTATAGGCACAAGTTTGTCTCTTACCTTCGTTCTTATGATCGGCGCGTCCAATGCTCCTTCCTCCGCTCACAGATCAAACGTAATACGCACGCGTGTTACGCTTTATACACACTGCGCATGCGTGTAACTCCGCCCGCCCCTGACGTTCTTTCTAGTGTATTCCCCGCCCCTTTTTGTTCGGCGCAGTTGGGGAAGAGCATGATGGCGGACATACAGCAGGTGCGGGCTAATTGTAGCAACGAGGAGGAGGAGGAGGAAAGGGCGGATCCAGGCACGTCCCGATCCAGAAGGAGAGGTTTTAAGGCCACAAATATGTCGTTTGGGGAGATGTTGGAGATGGTCGACATCATGAGGAAGTCCGACTATGACGGAATATATGGGCCTTACCTCAACCCGAACATGCGAAAGGCCAAGATCATGGCGAAAGTGGTCAGGAGTCTAGAGCGGAATTTCGGGGTACGAAGGTCTAAAGATCAGCTCAGGAAGCGGTGGTCGGACCTGAAGTTGAGAGAGCCAGAGCAGTACCGAAAGATCCGGAGAGTGCTGCAAAAAAGTAAGTAGTTGTGCTGTGTTCCTATTCTTTCTGTCTTTATTACGTTCGTTCTGCTCCATATGCTTTTATTAGTTGTAACGTTTAAAAAGGTCAACTTTAATTTTCATGGGCACATTAGATCGTTCGTATCAAACATTTTTCTTTCGGCCTCTAGAACACCATTGTTTAGGCCATATGCATTTTCACACATTTTTGGGGGCCTACTTGGATGCCAAATATTTGTTTGTGTAGATGGGTTTGTTACTAGAATGAAATGCAAACTAGATTGTGTGTAAGGAGAGGACACTGAGCAGCTGTTTTCACATCTGGACACTGGAGCACTAGTGTGGGACACAAGAACACCATTTTTATTAGGGGGGGCACACAGGTGCTCCAGTGTATACTATAGGGGGGGCTACATCTGTGAAGCTTGTACCAAACAGGTAAAGTATTGCAGCTTGACAAAGGGCAATAAAAAATATACATCTTGGAACTCTGCTAAAATAGACAATTGTACCCCACTTCCGAGCAATGTTTCCTATTTCTAGTTCTGCCATCAAATATCTGTGTGCTAATTATACCATTTTTGTTTTACATAGGGGAGAAAAGACTCGGACACCCCTCATCCCAGGAGACCAGAGACCCCCCCCCCCCCGGAAGAAGGGGAAATACCAACACAAGAAGAAGAGCAGGAGGAAGAAGAAGACGTGGTGGAGATTGGCACCGCAACAGGTGAGTGTCTGCGACCACAGGCTCAGGTAAAAGAGATGGATGGTGGCAGATTTTTGAGACCTTTTTTTTTTGTTCTTTATCTCTTTTTAGGTGATCGTGATCCAGAACGCTTTACATCTGAAAGTGCCCAGATACTGATCGGGGAGATCATGGGGTGTAATCTCCAATTGCAAAACATCCAGCAACAAATCAGTGATGTTATTAAAAAAATAATAACATCATTGATGTTTTGGGGCGAATTTAAACTCCACAAAATCACCTGTTTTATCGTACCAACATTTTTTCAATGTTTAGAAAAGGCAAATTTGGAGGATGCACACAGTGTGCCAACATGTGCTATCTGCCATCACGGGAGATCAATGGACGCGTTTTGGGGGTGCAACCCCTTCCTCAATTATAAAGTAGCGTTGAGGAAGGGCTTGCTCCCCCAAAACACGTCCCTTGATCCCCCCTGATGGCAGATAGCACATGTTGACATTCGTAAATTGGTGTGCATCTTCCAAATTTGGCTTTTCCAGGGGTGATTTCCCCCCATCTGAACGCTATATCAAACACAGTTCATAAATACTCATGTCTGATATAGCCTTCAGGTTTTACCATATGTGAACTTTGTAAGTTCAAGTTTTTTGGCTTTCTTGTTGGTTTTACACAGGCCTGTTTTATCTGAAATGGATATTTCGATTTTTGATAATGCTACTGCAAACATTGTTATACAACAAACATGTTGGTTTGTTTTAAAAACCTTTGGGAAATGCACATGTGATTGTGCAGGTATAAAAAAGTGCCTTACTCAAGAATGTGTGGATTATTGTCTCAACACTACAACACTTTTGGGGTGATGTAATTGCTGTTTTATGCAAAAATGGGGGTTATTTCCTAAGGGCAAATCCTCTTTGCACTACAAGTGCAGGTTCAGTGCAGTTGCAAGTGCACTTGTAGTGAAATGTGTTTTTGCTTTTAGGAAGTACCAGCCAACACTGTTTTTTATAAGGTTACCCAATCACGACATTTTCTGCACTCAACACATTTCTGTCAGGGTCAGCTAAAACAAACACAAGCAGTAAATGTCCACAAAGAATTTCTTTTGGTTGTTTTTTATTTGAAAAAGGTGTCACAGATTGTCTGGCATATTGATAGCCCCCCTACCCACAAAGAACTCCAGGTAGCGTAACCGGACATCACGGGCATTCAGGGAGGGCAAGCCAGGACGGCCACTTTCAAGCGCCGTCAGTGTTGATGGATTAGGGATTCCGGCCTCAGGCCCAACTGAGCCAGCATAGTTGGCTGAATGTTTTCTTAAAAAATTATGGAGAACACAGCAGGCAAGTATTATATGGTTCAGTTTATACTCCGCCATATGGATGGGTGTCAGAAATAATCGGAACCGGCTGGCCAGGATTCCAAATGTGTTCTCCACCACTCTTCAGGCTCTGGCCAGCCGGTAATTAAAAACCCTCTGTTCCGGGGTGAGGGTCCTCATCGGGAATGGCTGCATCAGGTGGTCCCCCAGCGCAAATGCTTCATCAGCAACAAACACAAATGGGAGACCTTCAACATTGTCCTCTGAAGGTGGCAAGTCCAAGCTGCCATTCTGGAGACGCCTGTAGAACTCCGTCTGGGCGATCACTCCACCATCGGACATCCGGCCATTCTTCCCCACGTCCACATACAAGAAGTCGTAATTAGCCGACACCACCGCCAACATCACTATACTATTAAACCCCTTGTAATTATAATAGTATGACCCCGAGTTGGGTGGTGGGACGATGTGGACGTGTTTCCCATCAATTGCCCCTCCGCAGTTAGGAAAGTCCCACCGCTGGGCAAAGTGGGAGGCCACAGTCTGCTATTCCTGTGGCGTTGAAGGAAACTGTTGAGGAAAAAAAAAAAAAACATTACTATTTTTTCACAGAAACATGGCAAGCAGATTAGACACAAACATTATGGGGCAACCTCCAGATAGCATTTACTAAGGGGAATTTAACAACAACAAAGTATAAGGTACACCTATCATATTCCCCCTCCCCCCCTCTCATGGGCCATTTCTAACATTATAGGGGGGGGGAACTCTTGGACAGGTAACCCTCTTCACTTCATTGAGAGATGAATGCCTAAATACAGGGTATTACTTGGAACAGCCCCTCCTTAGTTACACTATTGGCAGACCACTGGACAGGTAAGAAGTGTCATAATACAAAGATATAAATACACACTGTACACATTTGAGGACATTTGAACATTCTGCTATTACCTATCAAGATAATAATACGATACAAAAACTTTAAACAGTACCATTGGAAAGTATACAGGCAGGCCCTTGCACTACATGCTTTGGGGAATTCATCCATAAATCTGACCAGTAAAGAGATGGGTATAGTGTGTATGGGTTTGGCAAAGTCAGCAGATAGATGATTGAGGATAGAGAATTGGGATCAGCTGACTTAGCAGTTGGGGGGGGAGGGTTAAAAAAAATTTGGGGACACCACAAAAAAAAGCCTCTGGCACTCTGCCTGAATTTAAATCAAAAATAACATTTCCAAACATTTTAGGGGGTGTTTGGGGTAAAGCACTACTATGGAGCTGATAAAATACATTGTTAAGTGACTACATGAGGTGAATATAGGCCAGGAAAGACCATGCTGGGGAGGTTAGTGAAGGGCAAATATGTATGAAGGACATAAAATAATAATTACCTAAAAATCCAGCATGCATGAGAACAAAGGGGACATTCACAGCATATTACAATCATGGTAATTAGGGAATGAGGGAAGAAATACAATATATTATCAAACATTCAATACAATAAAATGTGATATAAAAGGATAAAAATCTTACCTTCATATACTCCTTCTGCAGGACCTGGATGATGGCAGAACAGGTCTCTGGGATAATGATCCCCCGAGCCTGGGGGGAGATGCCTGTCGAGAACTTCAAGTCCTGCAGACTTCTCCCTGTCGCCAAGTACCGCAGGGTAGCGACCAACCTCTGCTCCGGAGTGATGGCTTGCCTCATGCAGGTATCCTGCCTGCTAATATAGGGGGTCAGCGAAGCCAACAAACGGTGAAACACGGGGTCCGTCATCCTGAGAAAGTTCCTGAAATCATCAGGATTATTCTCACGGATCTCACGGAGCAAAGGCATATGAGAGAACTGGTCACGCTGAAGCAACCAATTCTTGGTCCATGAACTCCTCCCCACCCTGTTCATGGACTGGACTTGTGTCAAGGTCAGGACCCCAACACCAAGCCCCCGCACAGCACGAACTCTACGAGGAGTACGCATACGAAACATGGCTAGAAAACGGTCGGCTGCTCAGAACGAAGTAACAGAACGCACTGAAGAACAGCAAGGCCTGTGAAGAGCGACCTGAAAAACAGCAACGAGCGGGCAAGATCGCACAGAAAACTCAGATACGAACTGACTGCACGCACTGAAGAGCAGATACAAACCCACAAGCACAAACTGAACGGCAGAAAACGATCTGAAAGCCACAAGTCTGAAAAAGCGCGAATCGTCTCTCACCAAACTTTTACTAACACGAGATTAGCAAAAGGAGCCCAAAGGGTGCCGCGCTTGGTTCTGAACCGGCCTTTTCTAGTCTCGTCGTACGTGGTGTACGTCACCGCGTTCTTGGCGATTGGAAATTCCGACAACTTTGTGCGACCGTGTGTACGCAAAACAAGTTTGAGCCAACATCCGTCGGAAAAAATCCTAGGATTTTGTTGTCGGAATGTCCGAACAAAGTCCGACCATGTGTACGGGGCATTATAGGGATGACAAAATTAGTTGATAAAGACTTAACTTTACTTGCTTCCTGAATCAAATGAGAGACAGACTGAGAATTTGAGTTTATTTGTTCAAATACTGTAACATCCATCGCTGCAATTGTTCTTTTAAATTTATTGGGTCAATTAACTGCGTAATGTCCAGAGTCTCCACAATAAAGACAGAAGTTCTCTGAATGTCGTCTTTCTTTCTCCTGAGTAGTAATAGATCTTTTGATAGCATCCACCTGCATAGGTTCAGGAGTGTCAGAATCCAGAAGAACTATTGGACCTCTAGGAGTATACTGAATAGAAGAAAAAAACATGCCACTATTAATATCAGTCTCTCCTTTCTCCTTTCAGTAAGTCTCTGATCAATTTGAATACATAATTTAATAAAAGCATCAAGGTCATTAGGACTTTCTACTCTAGCAAGTTCATCTTTCACTTGTTCCGAGAGTCCTTGATGGAACTGACTCTTTGTGTACTCTGCAATAGAGCGTCTACCCTGCCTCAATATTTGCAATTTTGCCAAAGCAGTAGCGCAGCGGTTAGGATCATCGAAAACTCGGTTCATAGCAGTCACAAAAGAATTGAAATGATCTAGGATGACATCATAATTCTCCACATAAGGGAAGGCCCAGACTAAGGCTTCCTCAGTCAGGAGGTTGATAATAAACAGCACCTTTTCCTGTCAGAAGTAAATGCAGCAGGTTGCATCTGAAAGTATATACGACATTGATTAAGGAACCCTCTATAATGGCGACGGTCTCCATTAAACTTGAGTGGTAGGGGCATTCATGCATTAGTATCTACGGCAGCAGTATCTCGGGCACGAAAGTTCTGCAATTGTCTATGCAGATCAAGGATGTCCTCTTGTAGCTCTTTCACTTCAATTTGTAACCCATCAAATTTTTCCTGGTAGTTAACACCAAACACCAACTTAGGGATTTGCACCCTGAGAAGAGCCACGGCAGCTGCTACAACGGCCTCCATGTTTTGGGCCAGAATATTCTGTCACGGTCTGGAGTCAGGCTCGGAAGCCAGTAGCTATAGCAGCGGAGCAGATATTCACAAAGGTCACCCTGGCTGATGACACAGGTTCACCTGAGGTGCGGGGTCTAAGCACTAACCGGTATTCACCAGAGTGCCTGACGGTGGAGATGGGCTTTGCTGTGTGTTAGTGCCAGGTCGTGCTCCTCAGGATAGCCCCACCAGGAGGTGAGCAAGCCAGGGTTCAGCAGCAGATATAGCACATAGGGGTCAAGCAGAAGCGTTGTCGAGAAACAAGCCAAATGTTGGTAACGAATAGTTGCAGGTTGGAATTTAGCATTGCAGGTGGCTCAGGAAGTAGAATCACCACCAGACACAGCAGAGGTCCCAGGTTGAAGTCCAGCTCCTAACATGTATATACTTAACTATATTCAGCCTGCTCTGGCCTGGTCACATGATCCAGCTACCTTGTATCAGCCAACACAGCTGCGAGGAGAGAGTGCTCAACAACAGCTGGTTATGCCTGGGAACAGTGATGTCACCCATGACCCATCTGTTGTCAGTGCTTCCTTCTTTCCCCTGCAACGCTTGCTGACACAGGGGAGCCCGATCATGTGAAGCGGTGTAGACAACAGGTCCCATGATCACCAGTCCTTTTCACCCCCAGGAATCCAGAACCTTTTAAAGAGATGCCAGGGTAGGTGGGAAGGGGTAGAACTCCAAAACAACAATAAAAAATGTGTGTTAAAATACTACTAGGCAGCCAACGGCTGCTAGAATGAGTGGCCAAGGCTTATCTATTAATATACAGTCAAGTCCATAAATATTGGGACATCAACACAATTCTATTCTTTTTAGCTCTATACACCACCACAATGGATTTGAAATGAAACAAACAAGATGTGCTTTAACTGCAGACTTTCAGCTTTAATTTGAGGGTATTTACATCCATATCAGGTGAACGGTGTAGGAATTACAACAGTTTGTATATGTGCCTCTCACTTTTTAAGGCACCAAAAGTAATGGGACAAATTAACAACCATCCATCAAACTTTCACTTTTTAATACTTGGTTGCAAATCCTTTGCAGTCAATTACAGCCTGAAGTCTGGAACACATAGACATCACCAGACGCTGGGTTTCATCCCTGGTGATGCTCTGCCAGGCCTCTATTACAACTGTCTTCAGTTCCTGCTTGTTCTTGGGGCATTTTCCCTTCAGTTTTGTCTTCATTAAGTAAAATGCATGCTCAATCGGATTTAGGTCAGGTGATTGACTTGGCCATTGCATAACATTCCACTTCTTTCCCTTAAAAAACTCTTTGGTTGCTTTTGCAGTATGCTTCGGGTCATTGTCCATCTGTACTGTGAAGCGCTGTCCAATGAGTTCTGAAGCATTTTACTAAATATAAGCAGTTAATATTGCCTGAAACACTTCAATATTCATCCTGCTGCTTTTGTCAGCAGTCACATCATCAATAAATACAAGAGAACCAGTTCCATTGGCAGCCATACATGCCCACGCCATGACACTACCACCACCATGCTTCACTGATGAGGTGGTATGCTTTGGATCATGAACAGTTCCTTTCCTTCTCCATACTCTTCTCTTCCCATCACTCTGGTACAAGTTGATCTTGGTCTCATCTGTCCATAGGATGTTGTTCCAGAACTGTGAAGGCTTTTTTAGATGTTGTTTGGCAAACTCTAATCTGGCCTTCCTGTTTTTGAGGCTCACCAATGGTTTACATCTTGTGGTGAACCCTCTGTATTCACTCTGGTGAAGTCTTCTCTTGATTGTTGACTTTGACACACATACACCTACCTCCTGGAGAGTGTTCTTGATCTGGCCAACTGTTGTGAAGTATGTTTTCTTCACCAGGGAAAGAATTCTTCGGTCATCCACCACAGTTGTTTTCCGTGGTCTTCCGGGTCTTTTGGTGTTGCTGAGCTCACCGGTGCGTTCTTTCTTTTTAAGGATGTTCCAAACAGTTGATTTGGCCACACCTAATGTTTTTGCTATCTCTCTGATGGGTTTGTTTTGTTTTTTCAGCCTAATGATGGCTCGCTTCACTGATAGTGACAGCTCTTTGGATCTCATATTGAGAGTTGACAACAACAGATTCCAAATGCAAATAGCACACTTGAAATGAACTCTGCACCTTTTATCTGCTCCTTGTAAATGGGATAATGAGGGAATAACACACACCTGGCCATGGAACAGCTGAGCAGCCAACTGTCCCATTACTTTTGGTCCCTTAAAAAGTGGGAGGCACATATACAAACTGTTGTAATTCCTACACAGTTTACCTGATTTGGATGTAAATACCCTCAAATTAAAGCTGAAAGTCTGCAGTTAAAGCACATCTTGTTCGTTTCATTTCAAATCCATTGTGGTGGTGTATAGAGCCAAAAAGATTAAATATGTGTCGATGTCCCAATATTTATTGACCTGACTGTACTTTCACAATTCACAGAAATCATACTAGTAAGTAAAGGCATACTTGTAAGTCAGTCAGGATCTACTGCTGAACACAACACTCTCACTCTAACATGTTTCAGCCCCTAGGAGGAACCACATGAAGGACCTCAAGAGTAAGAATAGGCTCTTTTATATTCCAGTGTGCAGACTGCAGGTGGAAATGTGACCCCTATAGTGATGTCATTCTGCAAGCTACACAGCGTGCAAGAAATAAAAAAAAGCAGCTGCACAGGACTAGAAATCTTTCATGATTGATTTCACCAATCGTTTCCTATTTCTGACCAAATATGAATCAAATGGGCGGATGTAGCTTTACAGAAGCTTTGAACACTTAGCCTTGGTGCTGGTGGCTCTTAGCCTGGGCAATGACTGGAGAGGGTCCTACCTAAAACGCCTCCCTGATTATCTTTGGTGTGCATTAAAAGAATAATGTAATCAGAAAAAGTGGTACTTACAACGACACATAAAAAGCCAAGAAAAAAAACAAAAAAGAAGTAAATAAATAGGGTGTGCCTGCCCCTTTAAGAAGTACATGGGCATTTTCTTTAACCAGAATACATAGTAATAAAAAGGTGGCGCTAAACAAAAAGTTCCTGTAATGTGATAAACTAGTTTAATAACAATAAAGTCTCTCTTCACTATGTTAATAGTAGCAATTCTTCTATATGGTGATCGGAACAATTGACCCCTAAATTATAAGGCGGCCAAATAGCGCTTCAAAAATATGGTAACCTCAACCTAGAATTTCACCATCATTTTATAGGACACCGACTGCTCAGATGTGTTTCAAACGCCACTTCTCTCCATCCGACAAGCAAAAGAAAAAACTTGTGGGGGTTATTTACTAAAGGTAAATCCACTTTGCACTTCAAGTGCACTTGGAAGTGCAGTCGCAGTAGATCTGAGGAGGATATGCAAGGAAAATAAAAAACAGCATTTTTGCTTGCACATGATTGGATGAGAAAATCTGCAGAGCTTCTCCTCATTTCAGAGCTTCCCCTCAGATCTACAGTGATCTACATCGATTGCACTTTCAAGTGTACTTGTAGTCAGGGCAGGACTTAGGGTGGTGGGGGCCCCTGGGCTTGAGTCACTTTCGGGCCCTACCTTCTATACATTACTTTAAACCTTTAGTTTACTGTTAAGTGCGCCACTCTGATACCGTTTGTCCGCCATTACATCACTGTCTAATGCAGACAGGTTTTCTCAACGGCAGTAAACGAGGCACTACATAACTGCCAATAACCAATCTTTAACGGTTACCAATTTGGAGTTACAGAGAAGGTCTTGCACTAGAATTATTGCTCTCACTTTAATGATTGCGGTGACACCTCACATGTGTGATTTGAACTCTGTTTACATTTGCAGGCATGACTTATGTATGAGTTTTCTATGGCGTGCAAGAATGTAGGGATAGGGCACTTAAAAAAAAATATTTTTTTTTCTTATTTATTTTATTTATTTTTTTATTTTACACAGTCCATTTAAAAAAATCACTTTTATTGCTGTCAAAAGAAATGTAAACATCTCTTGTGACAGTAATAGGCAGTGACAGGTACTCTTTATGGAGGAATCTGGGGTTTGAAAGATCCCAACCCCCTTCTCTGCACTGTATTCAAAAAGCCAAGATCTGTGTTTTGAATACTACAATTTTTTTAAAACTGGCACCGTTGGCTGCCGAGTAAGCAGGAAGTGATGCCGCTTTCGGGTTTCTCCATCAGAGACCCGATCAAAGCCGAATCTGGCTTTGTTTGGGACTCTGGCCAGTCGGCGGATCTGCCGGCTGGTAGCTCAAGTCTCCGACAGGAGACCCAGGTGGAGCGGCGGAGGGGGGGAATTCTGCTGCTTAGCCTCATTGGTTGTTCTTACAAGAAAGCCGAGCGTTGGTTTTAAAAAAAGGGTACCGGGTGATGCCTGCAGCTGATACAAAATAGATGCCACTTGCTCCCATCTATAGCTGGCTATCGCAGTAAGAAGCATTGGAAGGCTAACAACAGGTACAAACAAGGTCAAGGATAAATCCAAGGAAAAAAACAAGCTTAACTTACCAACCAGCCTGCAGACAACCAGTTAACCAGTTGTGATACCAGCAAAATCAGCCTGTCCTATGGAAGTTCTGCCGCTCTGCTCACTTTAGAGCTGGCATGCGATCCAGTTACTGGAATTGTTGGCCTGGATGTGACGTCATAAAAGACAGGAAATTACTACCGTGCACTCCGCTTCAATGTGTTTCACCAATAGGCATCATCAGGAAGCACCATGGCCGCCTGCTTCTAGTAAACTTTATACTACATCACAAGATTGGCGACTTCATGTCCAGGCCGACATTTCTGATAACAGGAGTGCAGGTTGATGTGAGTGGATCGGTGACACTTCCCTTAGAATACAAAGCATGGGCTGATTTTGTGGGTACCACAGAGGTACCATAAGAATGTGAGTTTATTTTTAATTAGCAAGTTTTTAAGTTACTTTAACTGCTTCAAATCCGCGCTATAGCCGAATGACGGCTACAGTGCTGATCTGCTTTGCCGGGAGTACATCTATTGACGTCCTCCCCTTTGCAGGCTTGCCATGCCCCCCTGAAGGGCGCGCGCTGTGATCACCCGAGTCAATGAGACTCGGGTGATCACAGATCCGAGTAAGGGGCTGATCCTGGCCCCTTACCACGTGATCAGCTGTCACCCAATGACAGCTGATCACATGATGTAAACAGAAGATCGGTAATCTTTTTTTTTTTTCTTCTCACGCTGATAGCGTGAGGAGAAAAAAATCCGATCACTGGCTTCTGTTTGAAGGGACATCAGTCCTGAAGAGGAAGAGCCTCTTATGTGCCCACCAGTACCGCCTGCCAGTGCCACCTGCCAGTGCCACAAATCAGTGCCCACAGTGCCACGAATCAGTGCCCACAGTACGTAAGTGCCAGCAATCAGTGCCACCTATCAGTGCCCACAAGTGCCACCTATCAGTGCCCACAAGTGCCACCTATCAATGCCCACCAGTGGTGCCAATCAGTGCCTCATCAGTGCCGCCTATCAGTGTCACCTACCATTGACGATCAGTGCCCATCACTGCCACCCATCATTGCCCATCGCTGCCACCCATCTGTGCCGGCTATCAGTGCCAACTATCAGTGCCACCCATCAATGCCCTTCAGTGCTGCCCATCAGTGCCACCCATCAGGGCCACCTCTCAATGCCACCTCATCAGTGCCAATGAGTGTCACCTTATCAGTGCCCATAAATGCAGCCTATCGGTGCCCATCAGTGCAGCCTATCAGTGCCCATCAGTGTAGCCTCATCAGCGTACATCAATGAAGGAGAAAAATTACCTGTTTGCAAAATTTATTAACAAAATATAAAACGGTTATGTATTTTTTTTTTCTTTTTAATCTGTCTTTTTTAATAAAAAATAAAAAAAACCCAGAGGTGATCAAATACCACCAAAAGAAAGCTCTATTTGTGGTAAAAAAAAATGATAAAAATTTCATTTGGTACAGTGTTGTATGACCGCTCAATTGTCATTCAAAAAGTGACAGTGCTAAAAGCTGAAAGTTGGTCTGGGCAGGAGGGGGGTTTAGGTGCCCAGTAAGCAAGTGGTTAATAAATACTACACTATGAGGCTTTTTATCTTTGGATTATTTGTGGCAGGCTTGGTGGTATGAGATGGGATGTGGAATGCAGACTTCTTATGGGAATTATAGAGGAGAAGACTGAGTTGAAGGGGAGAAGAATTTAATCTAAAAGAGCTATTATGACCTTTATACTGTATATTAAAGGTCCAATACTTCTGGTGAGTGAGCACTTTACACTGAGGGTTTTGCACAAAGAAGACCTGTCACAGTTGAGCACTTCTTTGCACTTTGGTTTGCATGCAGACACTTTATAAATGTGAGTGTTTTTTGTTAGGTGCATATATGATGTGTTACACTATGGGGGTTATTTACTAAAGGAAAATCCACTTTGCACTGCAAGTGCACTTGAAAGTGCACTGAAAGTAAATCTGGAAGTAAAGTCGCTGTAGATCCTAGGGGGACATGCAAGGAAAATAAAAAACAGCATTTTAGCTTGCACATTATTGGATGATAAAATCAGCAGAGCTTCCACTCATTTCAGATCTACTTCTTATGCCCTGCACACACGGTCGGACATTGATCAGACATTCCGACAATAAAATCCATGGATTTTTTCCGACGGATGTTGGCTCGAACTTGTCTTGCATACACACGGTCACACAAAGTTGTCGGAAAATCCGATCATTCTGAACGTGGTGACGTAAAACACGTACGTCGGGACTATAAACGCGGCAGTAGCCAATAGCTTTCGTTTTTTAATTTATTCTGAGCATGCGTGGCACTTTGTGTGTCGGATTTGTGTACACACGATCGGAATTTCCGACAACGGATTTTGTTGTCGGAAAATTTTATAGCAAGCTCTCAAACTTTGTGTATCTGAAATTCCTATGGAAAATGTGTGATGGAGCCTACACACGGTCGGAATTTCCGACAACAATGTCCTATCACACATTTTCCATCGGAAAATTGTATCGTGTGTACAGGGCACTAGAATTAGAGCGACTGCACTTCCAAGTGCACTTGCGGTGCAAAGTGGATTTGCCTTTTGTAAATAACCCCCTATGAGTCTTTGGGTTGTTTATGCTTGACTGGATGGAGAGAAGTGGCGTTTAAAACACATCTGAGCAGTCGGGGTCCTATAAAGTGATGGTGACATCCAGGTTGAGGATACCATATTTTTGAAGCACTATTTGAACTCCTTATAATTTAGGGGTCAACTGTTTGTGAGTGAGCAATTTTATACCAAATGATCGCCATATAGAAATATTGCTATTATTACACAGTGAAAAGAGACTTTATCATTTCCTTTTTTTGTATTTATTATATTTTTTCAACATATGGACTTTCCTTATAGACATACATAAAATATATATTGCGCTCAAATTTTAGTTTGACAAGTTTTTGTTTAGCGTCCCCTTTTTAGTTGTATGTTTTCTGCATTAAAAGAATACCTTGTGATTCTGCCTTCTTTGGGCACTTCCTGTTATGGGGCAACAATGTTTTTTCCCTGTGCTTCTATAGTGTCGGCTTCTTATGATAATTGCAATCTACAGCCACTAGATAGGTTGTATTACTAAAGCAAGTTTTTTTATGTCATTTGATTGGAATATTGCTTTAACTTACAGAAGTTTTGAGAGCTACAAAGGATTTTTCCTCTGTAGCTGTCACAGAAAGCTTGGGAGTAGCACATCAGTTTACCAGGTGAGTGAAGCTGTAAACCTTTTAGCCGGAAGGCCCGAAGGATGGAATGGAAACAAGATGCTGTCATAGCCACTGTCACGAGATGCTTTCTAATGACCATAAACACAAACAATGATGAACTAAAATAAGATCACATGTAGGAGACAAACTGGTTGCCAGACTCTCATAAGCCCAGCACTTAGCTACAAATGGTGAGTGAACCCTTGGCTGTAGATGTGTCCTTTAAGGGCCCATAATCAATGGATGTGAGATGGCAAAGATCTGATCTCCACCATTGTTCTACCAAACAAGGTGAAAGTAAAGATCTTGTAAAGATAGTATGGTTGAATATTTCCAATCCATTTCCTTTTACCTACTTTTACCTTTTTTATATTTGAAAAATGAGAGACCCTTCCCTTTCCTGGAAGTGAATTGGTTATTTTGTTCCCTTATCCACTTAAAGCTTATCATTATATATTTCCATAAGGAACGCTCATCACGTACCTATGGTTGCAAACATCATTATGTATTTATCTCTATGAATTAAGCTTTATGTGTTATTTGTCATGTGTCAGCTTAGTATTGCCTTTTTGGAATCTGTTCTTATACCAATTGTATTTTGTACTTTGAGATAATAAAATGTTTCAACTTGTAAAATAAATATTTTTACTTATGTACCCTTTTATGTTCTTTACATTGCTACTTTTCCATTTGTGACACGCCTCATTCAAAGTCCCATTACCAATTTCTCTCTGAATTATCATTACAGTAAAACTTTGGATTGAGAGCATAGTTCCTTCCAGAAACACAGAAACATTCTTGAAATCCAAAGCACTTGTATATCAAAGCGAATTTCCCCATAAGAAATAATGGAAACTCAGATGATTCGTTCCACAACCATTTATTCAAAAGTCCTTCAGTTTATAGTCCATATAAAAAGATTATAGCAATGTGATAGGTTGTGTAACCACAAAATGTCCATCCACAAATGGAAGCCTCCTCAAGGGGATTAGAAGCAAAATCCAGCAGGAGCTACAGAGTATAAAAGAGAAGAGAGGCGCCTCTAAGTGTAGCAATATGGTTACATTTAATGAAGGTACAACATTTAGCAACTTACATGGTTGATGATTAAAAGAGGCACATTTAAATATGCAGGCATCTGGGGTAAAGCTGTCCACATAGACCCTCCTCCGCACTGCCGGCTCTCACCGCTGTCAGGGACAGGGAAGTCTACTCTGCAGTAGAGCGATCTGAAATCGAATCGGCTTGAAGCGCTCGTGGAAGGGATGCCGTCGATGGCGGTGCGGGAGAAGGTCTATGTGGACAACTTTACCCTGGATGTCTGCATATTTAGATGTGCCTGTTTTAATCATTAACCATGTGAGTTGCTAAATGTTGTACCTTCATTAAATGTAACCATATTGCTACACTTAGAGGCACCTCTCTTCACTTTTATACCCAGTTGTGACATTACGCTACTTGTATATCAAGACTTCGCTTGCTTAACAAGTCAAAATGTATTAAAAAAAAATGTTGCTTGTCTTGCAAAATACTCTCAAAGCAAGTTACTCTCAATCCAAGGTTTTGCTGTATACATGTCTTTTCTACTGTCACTTTGTAACTAGTGCTAGGCCCAGTTCGTCAACATGCTAATTTAATTTTAAGGACCAGGCTTAATTTGTTGTTTACAAGTTAAAATCTGAATTTTTTTTGCTAGAAAATTACTTAGAACCCCCAAACATTATATATATATATAGATATATATATCTATATATATATAGATATATATATCTATATATATATAATTTAGTTGTTGCAATACTTTATGTCACACCGTATTTGCGCAGCGGTCTTACAAGTGCAATCTTTTGGGAAAAAATAAAAAAATACACTTTTTTTAATTAAAAAATAAGACAACAGTAAAGTTAGCCCATTTTTTTTTCTATATTGTGAAAGATAATGTTTTGCCGAATAAATTGATATCCAACATGTCACGCTTCAAAATTGCGCCCGCTCGTGGAATGGCGATAAATTTTGACCCTTAAAAATCTCCATAGGCACCTTTTAAAAATTTCTACAGGTTACCAGTTTTAAGTTCCAGAGGAGGTCTTGGGCTAGAATTATTGCTCTCGCTCTAATGATCGTGGCAATAGCTCACGTGTGGTTTGAACAACGTTTTCATATGTGGGCGCGACTTACGTATGCGTTCGCTTCTGCGTGGCGAGACGGGTGCTTTTAACAAAAAAATTTTTTTTTTTATTTATTTTACTTTTTATTTTTACACTGTCTTTAAAAAAAAAAAATTGGGTCACTTTTATTCCTATTTCTATTACAAGGCATGTAAACATGCCTTGCAATAGAAAAAAAGGATGACAGAACCTCTTTAATGTGAGATCTGGGGTCTGGGGACACTTAAAAGTAATAAAAAAAAAAAAATAAATTCCCCTTTAGGACCATTGGACGGAAGTGACGTTTGACATTGGTTCCGTCATCCAATGGTATGGAGCCGTGTGGTGGCCATCTTTCCTTCGTTCGACTCCATGCCTCAGAGGGGAAAGGACCCGATCGTCCTCGCCACTACTGATGGCTCCGGTAAGCGGCGGAGACCACCAGGGAGCGGCGGGATGGGGGACCCCTCTCCTGCCGCTGATAAAAGTGATCTTGCGTCGAATCCGCTGCAGAGACCACTTTTATCTGAAACCGCTGTTTAAAAAGATACCGGGGTATGGCAGGTATCTGCTGCCATAACAACGGTATTCAACATCAAACAGCCCATGTATAACGACGGCGGGCGGTCCATAAGTAGTTAACCAGTTGCCGACCGCTGCACGCCGATGTACGTCGGCACAATGGCACGGGCAGGCATAAGGGCTTACCTGTACGTCCCTGCCTGCCTGCGATCGGACCCCCCCCCCCCCCAGTGCCTGCGGCAGTCAGATTCTTGTCAGGAGCGATCCGAGGTGAGGGGGAGGCCACTGATTCATGGCCACCCCCTCCGATTGCTCCTGGCGAATGACAGGCTTCCTCTGCTGCTGTAATGTAAACAGCGGCAGAGGAAGTGATGTCATCGCTCCTCGGGAAGCCTTTTTGTTCCGGCTCCCGAGGAGAGAAGACATCCAAGTAAGTGCACCAAACACAACACTTACAGTAAAAAACTTTAGGCACACATATTACCCCCCATCACCCCCCTGTACCCCCTGTCACAGTGACACCAATAGTGTTTTTTTTTTTTTCTGATTATTGCATTGGTGGCATTTGTGACAGTTATAAGTGGTAGGGTAGTTAGTGTTAGGCCCCTTTAGGTCTAGGATACCCCCCTACCCCCCAATAAAGTTTTAACCCTGTGATCACCCCCCGTCGCCAGTGTCACTAAGCGATCATTTTTCTGATCGCTGTAATAGTGTCACAGGTGACGCTAGTTGAGAGGGTAAGTATTTAGGTTCGCTGTCAGCTTTTTATAGCATCAGGGATCCCCCATATACTACGTAGTAAAGGTTTTAACCCCCTGATTGCCCCCTAGTTAACTCTTTCACCAGTGATCACCGAATAACTATTGATGCAGGATAGTTAGTTTGTTTATTATAGTTTCAGGGCACCCGCCGTTTATTACCTAATAAAGGTTTAACCCCCTAATCGCCCGGCGGTGATATAAGTTAAGTTTTAGGGTCAGATAGGGTCTGCGTCACCCCAGGCAGCGTCAGGTTAGTGCCAGTACTGCTAACACCCACGCACGCAGCATACGCCTCCCTTAGTGGTATAGTATCTGAATGGATCAATATCTTAAGCGATCAGATCTATACTAGCGTCCCCAGCAGTTTAGGGTTCCCAAAAATACAGTGTTAGTGGGATCAACCCAGATACCTGCTAGCACCTGCATTTTGCCCCTCCGCCAAACCCAGCCCACCCAAGTGCAGTATCGATCACTGTCACTTACAAAACACTAAACACATAACTGCAGCATTCGCAGAGTCAGGCCTGATCCCTGCGATCACTAACAGTTTTTTGGTAGCGTTTTGATACAGTCAGGAGCTTTTTTGCCTGTGAGTCTCACTAGTGTACCACTAAATTTAGAGCCCAAAATGGCAAATCGAAGGTACACTAGTGAAGAGGCCTACACGTTTCTGAGCATGACAGATAGTGAAGAGGAAGTCACTCATCTGTCAGATTCAGGCTCAGAATACGAACCTGTAGATAGCAGCGGCTCCATGACAGATAGCTCTGACAACGGAGTTGTGGTCCCTGCCAAGGTCAGGCGTACCAGACCCCAATCTTCTTCTTCTGCTGTTGAGATGCAAGAACCGAAGGGCTCTCGTATGGAGCAGAGAAGTATCAGCGCCGCTATTCCTTCTGGTGAACTGGCAAGCACCAGCGGCCTAGTACACCCTGGTCGTACATCCAGCACTGCAGTAACACTTGGTGATGTGGCGAGTCCCATAAGTGCAGTTCAAGCTGGCGAGGTGGCAAACACAAGTAGTGTCCCGCTGCCACCAAGAAGAAGACGTGCACAGGCCCGTCGTGCCCATAGTGCCCTTCCTGCTGCATTCGCCAATCCTAATTGGGAACCCACCACTTCTGCAGCACCTGTACTTCCCCCATTCACTGGCCAACCCGGCATTCAGGTAGAAACAGTTGATTTTACGCCACTTGATTTTTATTTGCTGTTTTTCATCAAAGATCTCTATAGATCTATTGTGGACCAAAGCAATTTGTACGCTGGTCAACAGATCGCCACTATTCCCCAGTCCTCCCTTGCCAGAGATTGGAGACCAATTACGGTTTCCGAATTTAAGATTTTTCTGGGCCTTTCCCTCAACATGGGCATAACCAAAAAGAGTGAGTTGGGGTCATATTGGTCCACTGACCCAATTCACCGTATGCCCTTGTTCTCTGCCTCCATGACCAGGGCACGATATGAGCAGATCTTGCGGTTCATGCACTTCAACAACAATGAACTCTGTTGTCCTCGCGGAGACCCTGGATACGATCGGCTCTACAAAAACTCGTAAACCACTTCAACCAACGTTTTGCAGATTTGTTTACTGCCCATCAAGTTGTCTGCATTGATGAGTCCCTGATTAAGTTTTCTGGCTGCTTGTCATTCAAACAGTACCTTCCCAAGCGTGCCATATACAGGGGCAAGATGTATAAGCTCTGTGACAGACCACAGGCTATACATGTAGTTTTATGGTTTACGAGGGAAAAGATAGTCACATAGAGCTGACAAACTGCCGTGACTACATAGGAAGCGCTGGCAAGATAGTGTGGGACTTGGTGTCACCCTTATTCAGAAAGGGGTACCACTTATATGTGGACAATTATTACACAAGCGTGCCACTTTTTATTCACCTTTTTGATAATCAGATTGGAGCATGTGGCACCGTGCGACCTAATCACCGGGGCTTTCCCCAGCGGCTTGTAGATTCCTGTCTTAGGCTGGGGGAGAGAGCCTGCTTGCATTGTAATAATTTGCTCGCTATGAAGTGGAGGGATAATAAGAATGTTTTTGTTCTTACCTCCCTTCATGCAGACACGACGGTCCAAATTACTACGGCGACTGGTGTTGTGGAGAAACCCCTCTGTGTCCACAAATATAACCAAAATATGGGAGGGGTGGACCTCAACGACCAGTTGTTGGTGCCGTACCTAGTTGCCCGTAAGGCCAGATGCTGGTATAAAAAAACTGTCTGTATACTTATTTCAATTGGCTTTGCTGAACGCTCATGTGCTATACAGAGCTTCAGGACGGACTGGATCCTTCCTTAAATTCCAGAAAGAGATTGTCAGAGCCCTTCTGTTTCCAGACGGTGCTCCACCTCACCTTCCCAATCCTAAATGCAGTAAGCCGGCTGCATGAGAGGCATTTTCCTTATGTCCTCCCGCGTACCCCTGCCCAATGAGCCCCCCAAAGAAAATGTTGTGTCTGCAGAAAGCGCGGATATAGGCGTGACACATATTATTATATATTATTGTCCCTCCTGTCCTGACAATCCTGGTCTTTGCATTGGTGAATGTTTTGAGCACTACCATACACTAGTTGAGTTTTAGCGTAGGGTACAGCATTGCACAGACTAGGCACACTTTCACAGGGTCTCCCAAGATGCCATTGCATTTTGAGAGACCCAAACCTGGAACTGGTTACAGTTACAAAAGTTATAGTTATTAAAAAAAATGTAAAAAAAAAAAAAAAAAGTAAAAAAAAAATATATAAAATAAAAACAAAACAAAAATAGTTGTTGTTTTATTGTTCTCTCACTCTATATTCTCTCTTTTGTTGTGCTCCTTTTTACTGTATTCTATTCTGCAATGTTTTATTGTTGTTATGTTTTATCATGTTTGCTTTTCAGGTATGTTATTTTTGTTATACTTTACTGTTTACTGTGTTTTATTGTTAACCTTTTTTTTTTTTCCAGGTACGCCATTCAGCTGCAGCTCGGATTTATTTATCTTGACAGCAACAGTGTTTGCTCCCACGATACATAAAGCCGTGACTCCAGCACTGTCGGAGGTGATTTCACCACCACAGTTACATACTTCAGCATATATGCCGAAGCATGGGGGCAGCAGGGGCAGAGGAGCGATTTGCTCCTACCTTTTGCGGGTACATGCCCCCATGCATATGTATATTTTAGGCACAGGGTGCGTTAAAAAATGTTTTATTTTTTACTATGTTTTTTTTGTATTTGCTTTGCAGGTATAGTAAGTCTTACTGTTATACTGTAATGTTACTTTGTTTTATTGTTAACCATCATTTGCTTAGCAGGTACGCCATTCAGTTGCAGCGCGGATTTATTTATCTCGACAGCAACAGCGTTGCTCCCACGATACATAAAGCCGTGACTCCAGCGCTGTCGGAGGTGATTTCACTACCACAGTTAAAAAAAAGAGCATATATGCCGAAGCATGGGGGCAGCAGGGGCGGAGGAGCGATTTGCTCCTAACTTTTGGGGCGGATGCCCCCATGCTTCGGCATATATAAATGGTGCATGTATGCCCATCATTAGAAATGGGTGGATGAAAGGAGGTATTCTAATGGTGGGCATACCCACCGATCAATCTCTTTTTTTCGTTCAGCCCACAGGCTGCATGAAAAAAAAGATTACAATGTATGCCCAACAAGGACCAGCAACGTACAGGCATGTTGCTGAACTTTGAGTGGTTATACCAGAATGATGCCTACAGGTTTAGGTATCATCTTGGTATCATTCTTTTCAGCCAGCGGTCGGCTTTCATGTAAAAGCAATCCTTGCGGCTAATTAGTCTCTAGACTGCTTTTACAAGCAGTGGGAGGGAATGTCCCAATGTCCCCCCCACTGTCTTCCATGGTTTTCTCTGGCTCTCCTGTCCCAACAGGGAACCCGAGAATGCAGCCGCTGATTCGGCCAGCTGACCATAGAGCTGATCAGAGACCAGAATGGCTCCAATCATCTCTATCGCTGGATGTAAACAGCTCCATTGGGAAATTGGGAAAGCATTTTATCACACAGATCTTGGTGTGGTCAGATGCTTTGAGGGCAGAGGAGAGATCTAGGGTCTAATAGACCCCAATTTTTTTTTAAAAAGAGTACCTGTCACTACCTGTTGCTATCATAGGGGATATTTACATTCCCTGAGATAACAATAAAAAAGATTTAAAAAAAAAAAATGAAAGGAACAGTTTAAAAATAAGATAGAAAAGCAAAAGAAATAATAAAGAAAAAAAAAAAAAGCACCCCTGTTCCCCCCAGCTCTCGCGCAAAGGCGAACGCAAGCGTCAGTCTGGTGTCAAATGTAAACAGCAATTGCACCATGCATGTGAGGTATCACCGCGAAGGTCAGATTGAGGGAAGTAATTTTAGCAGTAGACCTCTTCTGTAAATCTAAAGTGGTAACCTGTAAAGGCTTTTAAAGGCTTTTAAAAATGTATGTAGTTTATCGCCACTGCACGTTTGTGCGCAATTTTAAAGCATGTCGTGTTTGGTATCCATGTACTCAGCCTTAGATCATCTTTTTTATTTCATCAAACATTTGGGCAATATAGTGTGTTTTAGTGCATTAAAATAAAAAAAAAATGTTCTTTTCCACAAAAATGCGTTTGAAAAATCACTGCGCAAATACTGAAAAAAAAAAAAATTAAACACCCACCATTTTATTCTGTAGGGCCTTAAAAAAATATAAAAAAATATATAATGTTAAAATAAAATATAAAAAATAAAAAAATATTTTTTCATGTAAACAAAAAGTGTCAGAAAGGGCTTTGTCTTCAAGTGGTTAGAAGAGTGGGTGATGTGTGACATAAGCTTCTAAATGTTGTGCATAAAATGCCAGGACAGTTCAAACCCCCCCCCCCAAATGACCCCCTTTTGCAAAGTAGACACCCCAAGCTATTTGCTGAGAGGCATGTCGAGTCCATGGAATATTTTATATTGTGACAAGTTGCGGGAAAAAGACACATTTTGAAATTACACCCCAAAATACATTCTGTTGCTTCTCCTGAGTACAGGGATACCACATATGTGAGACTTTTTTGGAGCCTAGCCGCGTACAGGACCCCGAAAACCAAGCACCACCTTCAGGGTTTCTAAGGGTGTAAATTTTTTATTTCACTCCTCACTGCCTATCACAGTTTCAGAGGACATGGAATGCCCAGATGGCACAACCCCCCCCCCCCCCATAATGACCCCATTTTGGAAAGTAGACACCCCAAGCTATTTGCTGAGAGGTATGGTGAGTATTTTGCAAACCTCGCTTTTTGTCACAAAGTTTTGAAAATTGAAAAAAGAAAAAAAAAAAAATTTTCTTTTCTTTCTTAATTTTCAAAAACAAATGAGAGCTGCAAAATACTCACCATGCTTCTCAGCAAATAGCTTGGGGTGTCTACTTTCCAAAATGGGGTCATTTGGGGGGGGGTTGTGCCAAGCTATTTGCTGAGAGGCATGGTGAGTATTTTGCAGCTCTCATTTGTTTTTGAAAATTAAGAAAGAAAAGAAAAATGTTTTTTTTTTTCTTTTTTCAATTTTCAAAACTTTGTGACAAAAAGCGAGGTCTGCAAAATACTCACCATACCTCTCAGCAAATAGCTTGGGGTGTCTACTTTCCAAAATGGGGTCATTATGGGGGGGGGGGGGTTGTGCCATCTGGGCATTCCATGGCCTCCGAAACTGTGATAGGCAGTGAGGAGTGAAATAAAAAATTTACACCCTTAGAAATCCTGAAGGCGGTGCTTGGTTTTTGGGGCCCCTTACGCGGCTAGGCTCCCAAAAAGTCCCACATATGTGGTATCCCTGTACTCAGGAGAAGCAGCAGAATGTTTTTTGGGGTGCAATTCCACATATGACCTTGGCCTGTGTGAGCAATATATCATTTAGTGACAACTTTGTGCAAAAAAAAAAAGTTTGTAATTTTCCCGCAACTTGTGACAAAATATAAAATATTCCATGGGCTCAACATGCCTCTCAGCAAATAGCTTGGGGTGTCTACTTTCCAAAATGGGGTCATTTGGGGGGGTTTTGTGCCATCTTAGCATTTTATGGCCTTCAAAACTGTGATAGGTAGTGAGGAGTGAAATCAAAAATTTACGCCCTTAGAAATCCTGAAGACGGTGCTTGGATTTCGGGGCCCCGTACGCGGCTAGATGTTTATTCATAACTGACGCATCGTAAACTATCTTTACTATGCTTCAGTTTATGAATGGACAGGACCTCTGTCTCCTGTTCATGTACCTGCAATGTAACAAAGGCCCCTTTCACACATGCGGACAGTATGTCCGTATTTCATCCATCCGTTTTCGGATGAAATACGGACATACATGCATCCCTATGGGATAGCGGGTGTCAGCGGATGTACATCCGCTAACACCGGATGTTGTCCGGCTCCGCTCTCGTCCGATTCTGCGGACGGAAGAAAATCCTATTTTTCTATCCGTCTGCAGAGCGGATCGGAGGAACATGGACAGACGGTCCGTGTTCCTCCAATCCCCCATAGGGGAGAGCGGAGATCTGACAGGGCGGTCCCTGCACAGTGTGCGGGTCCCGCCCTGTCATCTGCCTGCTCAGCTGGGGAAAGCGGAGCGATCCCCGCTGAGCAGCGGATAAACACGGGGCGGATCAACACGGATCCGTCCCGTGTGAAAGGGGCCTAAAGCTACAGAGAAAGGGACTGGGGAATGTGTCCTCAGTCCCTTTCTCTGTCTCAACAGTGAGACTTCAGGTGTCTATTTAGACTCCTGATACCTCACCAAAGCCCCCACTCCCCCAACAGGGCTGTCAAAAATTTGTAATAAATAATGAAAAAGTAAAAAAAAAAAAAAAATACTAAAAAAATAAAAAATTGTAAAAAATTAAAATTGACTGACACCGTCCACTGCTCTACTAACACCACCCAAAAAAAATATAAAAAAATTGAATTGAAAAAATAATAGAAAACGAAATTGTAAAAAATAAAGTAATAATTAAAAAATAAATTGTAAAAACATAAAAAATAAAAAACTACTGGCACACTCCACTGCTCTACTGACACTTTCCACTAACCCCCCCCCCCCCCCCCAGGAAAAAAGCATTTTGGAAAAAAAGGAAAAAAAATAATAAAAAAATAATAAAATAAAGTGTAAAAAAAAAATAATAAAAATAAAAAACTACTGACACCTACCACTGTCTAACGTCCTCTGCCCTACTGACACCAAAGCATCGTGGAAAAAAAAAGAAAATTAATGTAAAATGTAATTGTAAAAAAATAATAAAAGAATAGAAATAATAAAAAAAAAATACTACAGACTCCATCCACTGCTCTACTGATACTGTCCACTGCCCTATGTACACCATCCACAGCCCCCCAAAGCAAAAATGAAAAAATAAAAATAAAACTGACACTGTCCACTGCTCTACTGACACTATCCACACCCCCCACCCCAAAGCATTGCGAACAAATATGAAAAGTAATAAAAATAAATTGCAGCAAATAATAAAAAAGTAAAAATAGTTTAAAAATAAAAAAATTAGGGCTCATTCACAAAAGTTCTCTTGCACATGCAGTGTGAATGAGCAGTTTGTTTAAAATATTTAATTGTTTTTTTTCCATTTTCATTTGTTTTTGCATTTTCATATTATTATTTCCATAAATCGCCCCATCAAAACCCTCAGCACCAGGCCCATGATATCTCTTAATCCGTCCCTGGGCAGAGTGCTGTACATAGCTTCCTGAAAATATCACAGCACCCTGCCTCAGCACTCCTTTTAAGAGCTTTCAGCCCTGATACAAGCAACACAAATATCAAAATATCATGATGGAGGGATGTCAGTCTGGAGGAGTCAGTGTTCCTAGGCAGACAGTATTTGCATTAAGACCACGCTAGGTAGTGCCCACAAGTGATGGTGAGCCTCCATGATTGAAAGATCTAGCTGGGGAGGAAAGAGAAAGATAGTGGATGTCCCCTAGCCAGTTCCAGCACACACTATGAAAAGCTTACAGTGAATTCAGAGTAATGCCGCATACACGCGATGGGATTTTCCGACGGAAGATGTTCGATGGGAGCTTGTTGTCGGAAATTCCGACTGTGTGTAGGCTCCATCAGACATTTTCCATCGGAATTTCTGTCACACAAAATTTGAGATCTGGTTCTCAAATTTTCCGACAACAAAATCCGTTGTTGTAAATTCTGATCATGTGTACACAATTCCGACGCACAAAGTTCCACGCATGCTTGGAATCAAGCAGAAGAGCCGCACTGGCTATTGAACTTCGTTTTTCTCGGCTCGTTGTACGTGTTATACGTCACCGCGTTCTTGATGTTCGGAATTTCCCACAACATTTGTGTGACCGTGTGTATGCAAGACAAGTTTGAGCCAACATCCGTTGGAAAAAAAACATGGATTTTGTTGTCGGAAAATCCTATCGTGTGTACAGGGCATTAGTCATTTCAATACAAGAGAAGAGCCTGTACAACTATGCAAGACTGAAGGAAAGGCTGGAGTTCAGCATTAAAGCCCAATTCCAGCTTGCCAAATAAGAAATAAATTGGCAGGAACAAACCAATGGGAGGGGCTATCATGAGTCCAGAGTACAGTACACAGTATATAAACCCTAAATCTATGCTGTAATACATTTGGAATTAAGCTTCATTGTATACACTGGGGGGGGGGGGGGGGGGTCAGTGTCAAGGTTTCCTACCCGGAGATCCTGCCAGTAAGATCACTTCCTGTTGCAGGCTGACACTTCTAGGCTAACGACTCATAACTTTCAGCTGTGTTGTCAGTCTTCAATCAGGTCTATCAGATAGGCAGTCCAATGGCCGACTAAAGGGGCTCACGTGGCAGGCCGACAACGCTGCTGCTAATTGAGGGGCAGTAGCTTAGCGTAGTCAGCGAAAAAAAACAGCACATACAAGACGTGTAAAACAAGACAAGAAGATATGTATTTTTTTGTGTTTCGGTTTCATAGAGCCTGACCTGTCATCAGGGCTCCAGGCCAAAGCACACTGGAAGTAATTACATCGATTAATATTAACGCCCTCACCATTACATGTCCATCTATAATGCTTCTATAAAACCATTTATTTTCATTCAAAATGCTGATTATGCTCACTCATAAAAAAATCTCTGTTATGTTACAGTGTTTAAAACAGTTTTTGCTTATTCTTAAAAGGCGCAGTTCTGCTGGGTGTGCAGAATGTTAAATGCAGGATTATCTCCCTTCAAAACTACAAATGTTATCTTTCCAAATGGGAAAAGACTCGAGCCAACACTGAGCGAGCGGATGAGGCCAGCAGTTTGCCTGGAGGGGGGTCACGGAAAATACAAATCACAAACGTGTTCAGTGTCTGAACACAGGACTCTGTGTCGCCTGTTACTAGGCTGCTAGGGGTATCACAGACAGTTTTACTTTCACATTTTTCCAATCACAAGCCCTGCTGGACCCCAGTTGCCTGGCTGTCTCATTTTCAGTTGGGAATCTGTCAGTAAGGTTTTTTTCCGCGGATAGTTTCTCACATGGGTCAGTCACCAGGTAATGAGGAGATTTGCTCAAATCTGTTCTGTGATTAATTCAGCAAATCAGAATCTGCTTTCACTTCTAATGTTAGACTGTCTGCCAATGAAGAAACGAGGTCCACTTACAGGACTGTGCAAAAGTTTTAGGCAGGTGTGAAAAAATGCTGGAAACTAAATTGCTTTCATAAACAGAAGTGTTTAATAGTTTATTTTTATCAGTTAACAAAATGGAAAGTAAACGAACAGTAGAGAAATCCAAATCAAATCAATATTTGGTGTGACCACCTTTTGCCTCCAAAAGAGCATCAATTCTTCTAGGACCACTTTCACGCAGTTTATGAAGGAACTCGGCAGGTAGGTTGTTCCAAACATCTTGGAGAACTAACCACAGATCTTCTGTGGATGTAGGCTGCCCCAAATCCTTCTGTCTCTTCATGTAATCCCAGACAGACTTGATGATGTTGAGATCAGGGCTCTGTGGGGGCCAAACCATCTCCTCCAGGAATCTTTCTTCTTCTTTCGCTGAAGATAGTTCATAATGACTGTATGTTTGGGGTCATTGTCCAGCTGCAGGATAAATTTGGGGACATGCACACGCCTCCCTGATGGTATGGCAAGAAAGTATCTGCATGTATTTCTTAGCATTGAAGACACCATTGAGCCTGACCAAATCTCCAACTCCATTTGCAGAAATGCAGCCCCAAACTTGAAAGGAACCTCCACCAGCCAGTCGACAATGTTCTGTGACATAACCAGACCGTAATATACTTTATGTTCCTAGCGGTCAAAGTCGCTATTGCGACTGTGTGGAAAAGCCCTGTTATAGGCATAGCATTGATCAAAAAACATAAACTCATGTGGATCTTGCTGAATGAAAAAATGATGAGTGTCCTGCGAGACAAACAATCCCTTTTCAATAAAATATGGTCCCCCTGGCTTGATTACTTACAGGTCCTTGATGTATGCAGTTGACTCCACGGATCCATGATTGAGGATCCCCAGGTGGATCCACACTTTCTTCTTTTCCTTTCTCCAACTTTCCTCTCGTTCTTTTGTTTCTTGCCAATCTTGGCATCATATCTCTACAGCCTTCTTGTTTCTTTTCTTACCTAGATACTCCTGCGCATATTTGGGGGTTTGAGGTCTCCCATATGGGACAGTTATGGTGTCTGGTAGTGGGAAGTGCCTTAGAAATCGTACAACACAGGACAGAGGCTCTATCACCACCTAGACCAATTTAAATTGGTTATGTTTTAGTGATGTTTTCAAATCATGGTCCTCATGTTTTGCATAAATATGATTTGCTAGGTGGTCAGTTAGATGGCTGTCTCTTAGTTCATGATGTCTTTGCACTTTATAGTCAATCTTTGTCCTTCCGTTCTTTACAAGTTTATGTATCTCCATGGGGCCTCACGGAAGACCCATGCTGGTTGTTATGGTCTTCTTCCATTCCTTCTTCCTCTTATACTTGTGCGCTACTTTTGTTACATTTATAGAGTACGTGAGGATTGTTTGCTGATCTGCCAAGTGATCTTTTCTCTTTGTAATTTTCAAAACAATTAAAAACGACTGAAACAGAAAGGAACCTCCACCATGCTTCACTGTTGCCTGCAGACAGTCATTGTACAGCTCTCCAGCCCTTCGCAAACAAACTGCCTCCTGTTACAGCCATATATTTCACATTTTGACTCACCAGTCCAGAGCACTTGCTGCCATTTTCCTGCACCCCAGGTCCTATGTTTTCATACATGTTTGAGTCACTTAGCCTTGTTTCCACATTGGAGGTATGGCTTTTTGGTTGCAATTCTTCCAAGAAGACCACTTATGGCCAGACTTCTCTGGACAGTAGATGGGTGTACCTGGGTCCCACTGGTTTTAATCATACACCTGACTCTAAGCCTATAAAATCCTTGAATTTGTGCAAGTGTACAAAGTGTGCAAGTGTAAGAACTGATGCTGGTTTGAAACCAAAGGTTAGTCACACCAAACATTGATTTGATTTAGATGTTTCTTCTGTTCTCTCACTTTGCATTTTGTAAATTGATAAATATAAACAATTAAAATATTGATTTTTTTAAAGCATTCTTACTTTACAGCATTTCTTTACACCTGCCTAAAACCTTTGCACATGTTCTGACATGCCCCAATATACAGCAACAGTATAATTTTTTTTAAAGAAAGTATTTTTTTTTTAAATAAAATGCTCACCCTAAGCTAGGGTGATGTCATCAGTCTGCTGCAGGCAGGAGGAAGCATGGCCTCAGTCCATCCCTCATACATATACTGTATATGGTGCTAGGTCCACTTTGAGCTTGACCTGTCAAAAAAAGACAGGTTTTGGGTCAATATCAAGAACACGGCATGTTAACAGTACAGGCAGTTGTCATTCTGACAGATAAAATACTCCTAATATTTACATTACACCATCATTAACAAGCATAAACAATAGATTTAGATTTCTCTAAATCTAAGAACATTTCTGTGGTGTTTTCATTACATCCGTACATTGTGTTCAGTGACTGCTCCCCTTGGCTGGCAGACACAGAAGGAGACACAAGAAGTGTGAGAGGCAATTCTAGGTGAGGGTGGGGAGGGGGCCTTGATTGGAAGAAATACCCTTAAGGCCTATTCACTGGTGCACTGCGTTAGGATAGTGTAAAATTCACATTTTACCAAGAATTATCACACATTCACAGCATAGTGTGTACTAGAGTGTGTTGGATGCCACTCATTTTGGAAGTGCACCATCACACAAGTGCATTGTAACACACCACAGCTCAAAGATGTGAAGTATCTGTGTGTGTTGCAGTGAGTTTCATTAAGAAAAGAGAAGCCCGTAGCAACAGCATGTAATGCATAGCGGAGGGCATACATGACTGTGGGAACAGGGGAGTTAATAGTTTAAGGGGTGGGTACAAAAAAGTAACCGAGGGGGAGGTATCAAACAGGGCTTTATAGGTTAACCCCGCCCAAGGGGGAGTAACAGTGGTTGGAGAAAGTTCATTGAAGATGGAGCTGGACGGACTTATGGAGCAGCTCAGGAAGGAGGCCGTGGTTCGTGGGGCAGCATGGCTGCAAGAGACCATAGCTGCGGCTTTGCAGACCAGTCAGCCTGAGGCGCTGGGTAGGTCTGGCGGCGCCAGAACGCGGCGGTCCCGGCCGCCCGAGCGGTTCTCCCCCAACCAGCGGGTTTCTGGACAGCGGCAACCCGGGACTCCTTCGGGTCTCGCGGTGGGCCCACCGCCAAAGAGAATGGCCGGAGCGGATGGCGGCAGAGCGAACGCCGACGGGACCCGGCGGAGCGATCGTCTGGAAGGGATGGAAGCGGCGGCGCGGCCCAGCAGAGCGGGCAGAGTGAGGAGCGTGAGCCCCGCCCCCTGCAGGAGTCAGCCAGCATCAAGGGAGAGGACACGTGCAGCAAGCCCTGGGCCGTCCGGTTCCACGGCAAGGGCACACAGGAGGATCGAGAGGGGTCGGCCCAGCGGGGCACCACATGTACCAGGCGGCAGGACTGAGGTCAGGCACACCGGTCCGGGCAAGGCAACCTGCAAGTCAGCGGGCGGATGTGACACGCGGAGGCGGGGGCGTACTGCCACAGTCACAGCGGCAACCCCGGCGGCCAGGCCGGGCGGGCCTTCGTCAGAGGAAGAAGAAGAGAGAAGCGGCGATCGAACAGGTGGATGGTCCGGGTCGGAGGAAGAATCGGTACCCCAGCAAAAGCGAACGGCAGCGGTGGAGATCCCTGTTCCGGCTGATGAGGCTACGCCTGTGCAGCCTGGTGAGTCCAATGTTTTATCCCTTAATTCCAGTCAGGCCAGAGTGGGGGGGACGGGGGTTTCAGTGGGGGGCGGGGGCAGCAGTGGGTCGGGGGTGTCAGGCAGTGGGGGGGCTACAGCATTGGGGGGGGTTTTAGCAGGCATTAGGGAGCTCCTGCAGCGCTTTGAAGGAGCAGGGACGGTTCCCTCGGGCCCTGCAACAGCGTGGGCGCCGCCGGCAGGAGGCACCGGGGCGGTGGCACTCACGGGAGGGACAACGGCGGGGCCTTCGGTCACAGCGGCGGTGGCCACGCCTGCACCGGTAACGCCCGGGAGTACAGGGGCGCAGGGGACGGACAAGACAGCTGAGACCACAAGTAGGCAGGATATAACCAGATTGAATGATGCAGCCAGGTGCGAGGTGTATGTATGCTATGAGGGACCGTTGGGCGCGCACCTGAAGCAAGAAGTGCGGGAAAAACTGTGGAAGTGTGAATATGTTGAGATATTTTCCCTACTGCCGTTAGAGAAATTTAATCTGGATAGGGTGAAACCTGATGATTCAAAGAAGGAGGACGAGGAGAAGAGGAGGTACAGGCTGATCCCTAGAACATTTGCAAACTGGTTGCAGGCTTTTGCGATTATGGCAAGTGTGATAGGGGAGAAGCACCCGGAGCATTGCTCAGCTCTATTTTGCTATCAAGATGCTATCGGAGAGGCGTACAGGGTTTATGGGGGCACGGCGTGGCTGAGGTACGATGAACAGTTCCGTCAACGGAGGGCAATCAGACCGGCGCTCCGTTGGGATCACAAGGACATCAGCCTATGGATGAGATTGATGACGACGACGACGAGGGCCCCCAACCAGTTTTTTCCAGGAGGGACCGGTGGACCTTCCACCCAGGGACATACGGTCGGAAACAAAAAGGGGGTTTGTTGGCAATACAACGCCGGGACCTGCAGGTTCGGAACCTCATGTAAGTACAAGCATGAGTGTTCAGGATGTGGGGGATCCCACCCGGGGTCAAGGTGTTTCAAACAAGGAAAGGGTAGGCAAGGAGAAACTGCAAACAAAAGGGAGGACCCCGGTGAGAGTGGAAAAGATGCGGCCGTTTCTAGGTAGGTACCCAGACAAGAAAGCAGCGCAATTGTTGGATAAAGGTTTCTCAGTGGGATTTAGGATACCGTGCAATCTGTCGGTTATCCCGCCTGTGTCGCCTAATTTAAAGTCAGCCATGCAACACCCGGAGGTAGTTTCTGAGAAACTAAGGAAGGAGGTTGCATTGGGTCGGATGGGAGGTCCTTTTTCGGTGTCGCCGTTGGATAATTTGGTGGTGTCACCGCTGGGTGTGGTCCCAAAGAAGGAGCCAGGAAAATTCAGGCTAATCCATCATTTATCTTTCCCAAAAGGGGGGTCGGTCAATGATGCGATAGACCAGGGTGAGTGTTCCGTGACCTATACATCATTTGATGCGGCAGTGGGATGGGTGCGACGGTATGGTAAGGGGGCTCTCATGGCAAAGGCAGATGTGGAATCAGCTTTCCGACTGCTGCCAGTACACCCGGACAGCTTTCGGTTGTTGGGATGTCATTGGAACAACGAATTTTATGTCGACCAATGCTTACCAATGGGCTGCTCTATATCGTGCGCGATATTTGAGCAGTTCAGCTGGTTTGTGGAAAGGGTAGTTAGGGAGGTGTCAGGTGTGAATTCTATAATTCATTATCTGGATGACTTTCTCTGCATGGGCCCAGCTGATTCAAGGATCTGCGCGGTGCTTTTGGCTACGCTGGAACATATCGCAGACAAATTCGGCATTCCATTGGCGGCTGACAAAACGGAGGGACCGAGTACGGTCATCACGTTCTTGGGCATTGTGCTAGACACGGAAGCAATGGAATGCCGGTTGCCGGGCGATAAACTGGAGGACCTGAAGAGGGAAATTGCGGGGCTCATGGGTTTGCGGAAAGTGCGACTGAAGACGCTACAATCGGTATTGGGTAAGCTTAATTTTGCATGCCGCATATTACCAATGGGGAGGGTCTTCTGTCGCAGGTTGTCGGCCAGCACGAGCGGCGTAAAATCGCCAAGGCATTTCGTTCGATTAAAAGAAACACATAGAGCGGACTTAAAGGTGTGGCACACCTTTTTGGAAGCTTTTAACGGGAGGGCTTTCTGGATGGCTGGTCCGGTCAGCAATTTTGACTTGGAACTGTTCACTGATGCCGCAGGTTCAACCGGTTTTGGGGCATTTTTTCAGGGACAATGGAGTGCTGGGCCTTGGCCTCAGTTGTGGTTGGAAGCAGGATTTACAAAAAGCTGGTGCTGCTGGAGTTGTTTCCGGTGGTGCTGGCGGTGGAGTTATGGGGAGCATCATTCAGGGACCTGAAGGTGCGTTTCCACGGGGACAACCTAGGTGTGGTACAGGTAATTAATAGGAACACGGCATCATCTCCGCCAGTGATTAGGCTATTACAACATCTGGTACTACGTTGTTTGCAACTGAATGTTTTCATTCATGCGGTCCATTTACCAGGGGTGGAAAATGTTATAGCTGATGCGTTGTCTCGCTTCCAGTGGGAAAGGTTCCGGGAGTTGGCGCCGGAGGCGGAGCAACACGGGGTTCCTTGTCCCGACTGGCTGTGGGGGATAGCATTGGCCTCATCGCCGGATGGATAAAGAACTCGGTAAGTGGGTCTACGTGGGCGGCTTACACCAGGGTATGGCAGGAATGGATGGATTTTGTGAATGAAATCGGGGAGGAGCCGGTGGGTGGAGAGGTGCGGTTGCTCTTGATATACTACATTGCCAGGAAGATGGAGGAGGGTGTGTCTGCAGCTGTAGTGAATAAGAATGTATCTGGGTTGGCCTTTCTGTTTAAGTTGCAGGGTCAGATGGATTTTACGAAAGACTTCTGGGTCCGGCAGGCAATGAAGGGTTACAGAAAGGCTTGGGTTAAGAAGGATGTGAGAAGGCCGGTGACATTCGAGATTTTGCAGGGTGTTATAGCACAACTGGAGAGGGTGTGCTCTTCAGGTTATGAAGTGCTGTTGTTCAAGGTAGCCTTTTTATTAGCGTTTTTTGGGGCCTTTAGAATAGGGGAGTTGGTTAGCCCTTCCAAGAAGGTACAGGGAGGGCTGAATTATCAGGATGTGAAGTGTGAGGCGGAAGCCTTGCAGTTGTATTTGAGAAAATCAAAGACCGATCAACTGGGAAGGGGCAGAATCGTTAGGGTGTATCCGGTTGTGGGTTCGGTGTTGTGCCCAGTTGGGACAGTGCGGGAGTTTTTGAGTTTGCGCCCGGCGGGAATGGGCCCCCTTTTGGTACATTCAGGTGGTGAATGTTTATCCAGATTCCAATTTGGGGCAGTTTTTGCAAAATGTATCCGGGGTTTAGGACTGACCGAGAAGGATTTCTCGTCACATTCCTTCAGGATAGGAGCAGCCACGGAAGCAGCCAGGAATGGATTGGGGGAGGAGATGGTAAAAAAGATTGGTAGATGGGAATCCAAGAGGTTTCAATCTTATGTGCGGCCCAATTTGGTGGTTAGTTTGTAGGTTAATTATTTGTGGTGTAATAGAGATATGGGTATGGTTCGGTAAGTGTTAATAGGGTTGTTGGTTATAGTATGGTTTCCTGTGTTTTTGTCTATTTCAGATTCGCTGCCTGGGATGGTCTGGATCATGGGTCATTCCTATGTGGCGTGGGGGGCTCGGAGAGGGGACGCCCGACACGAGGGTAGGCAATTGGGTTTTGGCAGGAGGGAAGCGTGCATAAAGTGGCTGGGGATCCCAGGCATGTTGTGGGGCAGATTGGTGCCGGAGGTGCATCGTTATGCACAGCGCGATAGGCCGCCGGATGTATTGGTAATACATGCCGGCGGTAATGACCTGGGTATTAGATCTATGGTGGACCTGAAGCGCGACATCAAGTTGGATGTTTTGCGGTTGAGAGAAGCCTTTCCGAAAATGGTGATTGTTTGGTCAGACATGGTGGCCCGGACTTCCTGGAGGATGGCGAGATCAGTTGAGGGGGTCAACAGGGCACGTAAAAAAATAAATAGGGAAGTTAGCAAGTTTGTAGTAAATAACGGTGGGCTGGCGGTTAGGCATTTGGAACTCGAGTTCGAGACATGGCGGTATTTAAGAGCGGATGGAGTGCATTTGAACGAGGTTGGAATTGATTTGTGGGCCTTGGGGCTACAAGATGGCATACAGAGAGCACTTCGGGTGTGGAGGGGCACCCAAGATTAAGGTGTTATTCTTGGGTGCTGTGGCGGGCGTTGGTCTGGGCAAAAGAAGGTGGATGGTAAAAGTAAGAGTCTTTTTTGGGAGCCTAGCGTTGCTATGGCTCAGGATTGTGGTTCCCGGTTAACGGAGGTTAACCGGGAAGTGATAATGGGGCACTGCGGTCATTGCTAGTCTCTGAGCCAGCTTGTCGGCTTGAGGCCTATTTTTGATAGATTTGATGGGACCGCAGTGCTAGTCCTGTTATGGACACGGAGGATTTTTTAAGATATTGCTCAGACCAACGCTTGATGATCAAACAGGTTGTTTTAACAGATGTTGTTGTTTGTTGTTGATGTTTTTCTATTTATGATTGATAATGTTTTATATGTTATATTTTTATATAAAATTATTTGTTAAATAAAAATTAGGCCACTACGGCCTTTTATACTCCAAGCTCGGTGTGGTTTGAGTTATTGGGGTAGGAATGGACGTGGTTTGGTATTAGGGGAATAATGACATCGGTATCCGTCAGTCAAGAGAAGCCCGTAGCAACAGCATGTAATGCATAGCGGAGGGCATACATGACTGTGGGAACAGGGGAGTTAATAGTTTAAGGGGTGGGTACAAAAAAGTAACCGAGGGGGAGGTATCAAACAGGGCTTTATAGGTTAACCCCGCCCAAGGGGGAGTAACAGTGGTTGGAGAAAGTTCCCGCCCACCCTCCCCTTTTTTGATATATTACGGTCGAGTAGATCTGGTTAAGGTTAAAGTTTTAAAAAAAAAAAAAAAAAAAGAGAAAAAAGGAAAGTGATGGCGGGCGTTGGTCTGGGCAAAAGAAGGTGGATGGTAAAAGTAAGAGTCTTTTTTGGGAGCCTAGCGTTGCTATGGCTCAGGATTGTGGTTCCCGGTTAACGGAGGTTAACCGGGAAGTGATAATGGGGCACTGCGGTCATTGCTAGTCTCTGAGCCAGCTTGTCGGCTTGAGGCCTATTTTTGATAGATTTGATGGGACCGCAGTGCTAGTCCTGTTATGGACACGGAGGATTTTTTAAGATATTGCTCAGACCAACGCTTGATGATCAAACAGGTTGTTTTAACAGATGTTGTTGTTTGTTGTTGATGTTTTTCTATTTATGATTGATAATGTTTTATATGTTATATTTTTATATAAAATTATTTGTTAAATAAAAATTAGGCCACTACGGCCTTTTATACTCCAAGCTCGGTGTGGTTTGAGTTATTGGGGTAGGAATGGACGTGGTTTGGTATTAGGGGAATAATGACATCGGTATCCGTCAGTCAAGTGTAGCATGCAGCATCAAGTGTTGCCAACCATCTATAAATATATAAATCAGTGATAAAGATTGTCCTGTGTGTTGGTGGCTGCTCTGTTCCTTGAAATCGTCTGTCCTTTGCCCCCGGATACCCCCACAACTGAGATCTTTCGGTACTGCAGTGGTTAATATAAGTGGCTGCACCTGTCACTTGACTATACTCGCCTTTTCTATCCCCCTACTCTAGTTATAGGTAGAGGGTTCCCACAATGAAACATGCTCTATGAATGGAGGATGGGCGGATGAGTGAACAGTCCACCTCCTCCATTCATAGAGCATATTTAATTGCAGGAACCAGCTTCTATGAACAGAGAAGAACGGGGTGGCAGAAATGGATAGGCATAGTTGGTATTTTTGTTACATGTCAGTGTTGCTGATCCCCTGCAGCCTCTTTGCACTCCAGAGATGGCTGAATGGCATTTCTCAAGGTGGGTTTACTGAGGAAGCGTGTGTATGCGAAAGCAGTCACTTGGAAGCCCATGTGACAGGGTGACAACGCAGAAGCACGTTTTACAGAAAGGGACAGAGCGTTGTCACCCTATACCAGAAAAAGCTGAAACAAAGACCTACATGGCAGGATCATCAAAGATTATTTTGGTGAAAACTACAGATTTAAGTAAGAAAAAAAATGAAATTGACTTTTGGAATGACACTAAGGCGTAGCCTCCCTGGCAGTATGATTATCTCAGATTTTTGAATCTCAAAGCGGTACAATTGTTTTGCATAGAGATTTGGCATTTTATATTGTAGGCCTGTAATTCTTAGTAATAACACACTGTAAATCTGTCCAAACAAGAGTCTAGTAGACATCCCGGGTTTGATAAAGTTTGAAACACTATTTATGAAACAAAACAAAGAAACACAAAATCATCAATTATAATATAATAAATAACTATAAATAATTATAAAAAATAATAATATAATAATAATAAAATGAATTTCCTCACAAATCATTATCGCTCAATTCTGCAAGTGTTCTAATTTACTATCGCTGTTTTCTAGCTGGTCTAAAACCACTTTTGAAATAAAAGGGACACTTTTTGGTTGCCATGGACAATCTCAAGTTTCCAGGCAGAAAGAACAGTATATATAATATAAAAGTGCATGCAGGGCACTGGACAAAGCACTAGGGACAAAAGGGAGGTGGAATGATTTGATACAGTAATGTAATCTGTAAGATTACAGTGTACTGTGTTATGTATTGTGTACTTTTTGAATTTGACGCCGGGCTCTGCCCCTATTCGTCGCAACGCTCACAGAGCTTCAGGCGGATGATCCAGCGGGGGACATCGCAGGATCCTGGTGACAAAGTAAGGACCAGGATTCTGCAATGTAATCCCGGGTGTGGCTCAAGGTTACCACCAATGGTACTGAAATTTAACCCCGAGCCACACTCGGGATTACCGCCAGGAGGGTTAATGTACATGGGACATTTTGAAACCTCTCCTGAACTACTTAACTTGAGAGATATTAACCAACGTTTAAAAACGTCCTTTTTGCCGTATTTACATGCCGCGTTTGCGTTTAGAAGTGTTTTTTTTTTCAACTAGTCAAAAGCGCCTGTAAACGAAACGCGGCTAAACATGAGTTACCACGTTTACAAGCTGTTAAAGGCATTTCAAATGCCTCTAAACATCCGTCTTGAAAGCATTCTTTTTGCGTTCCAAAAAATGCTTCTAAACTCAACTGCCTAGAAACAACTACAGTGGGGCAAAAAAGTATTTAGTCAGCCACCAATTGTGCAAGTTCTCCCACTTAAAAAGATGAGAGAGGCCTGTAATTGTCATCATAGGTATACCTCAACTATGAGAGACAAAATGTGGAAACAAATCCAGACAATCACATTGTCTGATTTTTGAAAAAAATTATTTGCAAATTATGGTGGAAAATAAGTATTTGGTCAATATCAAAAGTTCATCTCAATACTTTGTTATATATCCTTTGTTGGCAATGACAGAGGTCAAACATTTTCTGTAAGTCTTCACAAGGTTGTCAAACACTGTTGCTGGTATGTCGGCCCATTCCTCCATGCAGATCTCCTCTAGAGCAGTGATGTTTTGGGACTGTCGCTGGGCAACACGGACTTTCAACTCCCTCCAAAGGTTTTCTATGGGGTTGCGATCTGAAGACTGGCTAGGCCACTCTAGGACCTTTGAAATGCTTCTTACAAAGCCACTCCTTCGTTGCCTGGGCGGTGTGTTTGGGATCATTGTCATGCTGAAAGACACAGCCATGTTTCATCTTCAATGCCCTTGTTGATGGGAGGAGGTTTGCACTCAAAATCTCACGATACATGGCCCCATTCATTCTTTCATGTACACGGATCAGTTGCCCTGTTCCCTTTGCAGAGAAACAGCCCCAAAACATGATGTTGCCACCCCCATGCTTCACAGTAGGTATGGTGTTCTTTGGTTGCAACTCAGCATTCTCTCTCCTCCAAACACGACGAGTTGTGTTTCTACCAAACAGTTCTACTTTGGTTTCATCTGACCATGTGACATTCTCCCAATCCTCTTCTGGATTATCCAAATGCTCTCTAGCAAACCTCAGATGGGCCCAGACAGGTACTGGCTTAAGCAGGGGGACACGTCTGGCACTGCAGGATCTGAGTCCCTGGCAGCGTAGTGTGTTACTGTTGGTGTTACGTTGGTCCCAGCTCTCTGCAGGTCATTCACTAGGTCCCCCCATGTGGTTCTGGGATTTTTGCTCACCGTTCTTGTGATCATTTTGACCCCACGTGGTGAGATCTTGCGTGGAGCCCCAGATCGAGGGAGATTATCAGTGGTCTTGTATGTCTTCCATTTTCTAATTATTGCTCCCACAATTGTTTTCTTCACACCAAGCTGCTTGCCTATTGCAGATTCAGTCTTCCCAGCCTGGTACAGGTCTACAATTTTGTTTCTGGTGTCCTTCGACAGCTCTTTGGTCTTCACCATAGTGGAGTTTGGAGTGTGACTGTTTGAGGTTGTGGACAGGTGTCTTTTATACTGATAACAAGTTCAAACAGGTGCTATTAATACAGGTTATGAGTGGAGGACAGAGGAGCCTCTTAAAGAAGAAGATACAGGTCTGTGAGAGCCAGAAATCTTGCTTGTTTGTAGGTGACCAAATACTTATTTTCCACCATAATTTGCAAATAAATTCTTTTAAAAATCAGACAATGTGATTGTCTGGATTTGTTTGAACATTTTGTCTCTCATAGTTGAGGTATACCTATGATGACAATTACAGTCCTCTCTCATCTTTTTAAGTGGGAGAACTTGCACAATTGGTGGCTGACTAAATAACTTTTTGCCCCACTGTATAAACAACCCTCTGTACGTGTACTGAAAACATAGAGGAGAGTTCAGTGGCAGCTGAAAAAAAAAACGCCCAACCTCTCCTAAACGTCCATTTACCAGCAGCAAGGTACATGAGGCCAACTTGTTAAAGCTTATATAAGATTGAAGTGATTGGGTTATCTTGTGCTTTAAAATGTTGAAGCAACAAATCTGATACATACAAAAAGGTGACTCAGAGCTGAACTCTCTAAAAAGCGCAGAGTGAACGGTTTGAAGAGTTTGTTTTGCTAATGTTTAACAAGTCCTAATAGTTCTAGCAGTGAGAATGGCGCTTTATGAAGTGTCACTCTGCTCTTTAAACTCCCAGTAAAACCTTTAAAATGTAACAAAATAAACCTCCCGCACCTGAGTCCATTTAGCGGTGATCTCAGCAGCAGATTTGTGGAAGGTTTTGTTACAAGGCTTAAGCTCACCAGGACAATGCCAGGACAATGCTGGAAAATTACCTGGAGCTGGGCCAGCATCGTTCCAGGAACAACCTGAACTAGGATGCCGCTACTGGCTATAAAACATACACAATGAAATTCCTGCTGCCCATTAAATGAGTTGATGAAACTGACAGAGGTCGTGCTGCCGACCACACAGCGGGGCACAACAGAGGAGAACAGATTTCACCCTCTGACACCAATTATATCACAGCTATAACTGTCTCCTACCTTAAAGCTGAATTCCAGGATTTTAACTTTAAAGTCCTCTCACCTGTATATAACAAGTTGTACTTCAGCCTCCCCTTCAGTCATGCGCAGTTGCACGGGCTCCTCTCCTGCCCTGAAATTATTTATTCTGATTTCACTGCACACTGTGAGCTTGTCACAATGTGCATTCAGAAGCTGCAGCAAGTCAGATAGAGTCCTGGCTGAAGGACATCCACCATAATCTAGATATTTTTCCCACTGTCTCTGGCCTGCCCCTGTAGCATCACATATGGCGACCCATCACATTTGGCTACACGCTGGAGTGTGCATGCACCGCCATATGCGTTCCAACACTTTTACAACAAAACAGCACACTAAAACCGTCTCCACCCCTAAGTCCTTCTTCCTTAACTAAGCATGCAAAGATGAGAACACGCATGTGTCATGGCACGCATAAGGATGAAGAGGTGAGCCCACCACAGATCCAGGCACCTGAAAGCCTATTTAAACCTGATGCTTGCATGACATCATCGCTGGATGGTCTTCGGCTTATTCCCTTCTGATCCATGTTCGTGAAAGCTTGCTTGATTCTGTTACTGACCTGGCTACACCTAAACCCTGCACTCTGTATGCAGCGCAGACCAGAACCCTGCATTCTTTTTGTAGGGCACGCCTGAATCCTGCACTCTGTATCTAGAGCACACCTGAACCCTGCACTCCGTATGAAGTGCAGACTGGAACCCTGGAACCCTGCACTTTGTACGTAGCGCACACCTGAACCCTCCACTCTATGAAGCACAGACTGGAACCCTGCACTCTTTGTGTAGTGCACACCTGAACCATGCACTCTGTATGTAGCGCACACCTGAACCCTCCAGTCCCTGTCTCCAATACCAGAGGTGCTTTGATGGGAATTGTGCATGAGGCAACCTCAACATCCTGAGTTCCACTAATAGGTGCATAACATCAATCCATCAAGGTGTAGGCAGGTGTCTGGAATGTTATTGATGTATGCACTTAAGGTTAATGTTTGGCATTTCGGGGTTAATGTACTATGGTGTGTTTTGCTTTTTTGGTACGTGGTGCTTCCCGTAGAGGTTATATATATATATATATATATATATATATATATATATATATATATATATATATATATAGATAACAGTAAAGTGTGGCGCTCATAGAGTATAGGAGGAACTATACTAGTAATTGTAAAGTCGCAATAGGTGACAATACCATAGATCCAAAAAAATGAAATCAAAAGGATTAAAGGTGTGCACCTTAAAAAATACTTGATAAAGAGTATTAAATGATAAAGTTACTGTGAGTGACAATATCACATGAATTCAGCCGGAAGATGAGGGGAAAAGATGTAACCCCCAAGGGGGATAAGTAAACCCCAAATTATATTAAACTACTGGGATAGTAATGAAAACTAAGGCTATGTGTAACCTCTAATAATAAATCACATGAAAAAAAACACATCAAATATGTTATATGTTGTAATGTGCTGGTAAGAGAAAAACAATCTTAGAAATAGGCTAGATATAACCTCTAGTAGTGAATTTCACGTGGATGTGTAAAACTAGAAAGGTGTGGTCTCAAAATTAAGTGAAATAAACTAATAATGGAATAGCGGACACCAAATTAAATCAAATTGAATATCACCATGAAACAAACCAGTATATATATGGTTGGGAAACACACAACTACAATGTGTAACCGTCAAACCCATCTATTGGAGTGGGAAATACATGACGTAAAATTGTGACATAATGAATAAAATGTCCATGTGTGAGATATATGCTCATTCAGATGTCACTATAACACTGTGGGTGCTTCGAGTCTTCATAGGTATTTATACAGGACTATATCTCAGCATGCAGGGTGATATCTTCTCCAGACATAAAATTAGGCAGATAGAAATATATAATGCCCTTACCAGAAGAGGTGGACTCACAGGCCGTCGGCGGTGAGTCAAACAGGCTTGTACCGTAAAAACGTTGAGGTGGATCCCGTTCCAGTCATACAAGTATACTTGGCTAGGAGGGACGGCAGAACTCAAAGACTGATGTATTCCCAAAAAAAGCTGAGTTGGGCCCGAAATGGCCTGTTGGACTGACTGCAACCATCAGCTGGATTCCACTGGATCACCGATAGTCCTCATGATATAGCAAGGAAACAGGAAAAAAACTTCCACATAGTGTAAGTCCATTGAAAAAAGTAGAGATTTATTGGTATAAAAGTGATAAAATTATATCCAACAAATGGTAAAACATTGGGCGGTAAAAATTAGGTTTACCAGACCTTTAAAAGCGCAGTAGGTGATGGCTAAGGTAATAAAAACGAATCCGACGCGTTTCGTCCTCTAAGACTTCTGCAGCAGTTTTTAGCGGACAAGGTCGGATGTTGGTAGTTGTCAATGGACACATGTCTGTTGACATCTGCTGCTCCATAGAGAGCAACAGATGGTCTGATTGGGTCTGCCATTGAAATTCCAATCTATTACAATGAAACAAAAAAAGCTTCTCCAGGTGAGTGAGTCTCTGGTTAATACCCCACACACACTAGTCAGGTGCTAGCCCAGCTCGCATGTTGTAACATAAGGAAATGATTCCGGACGGCTGCACTTCCAAAAATCCTTTTATTGAAGCTTCAATAAAAGGATTTTTGGAAGTGCAGCCGTCCGGAATCATTTCCTTATATATCCAATCTATTAACTTAATTTCTGAACTTATTTATTTTGGTTTCTTTGTATTTATGGATTGCATGGGTTATTAATACGAACATGTGTGAACATTTCATATCAATAGCACCTTTAGAAATATATTTACCTAGAACAATGGTGACAAGTCCAATACTTATTTTACCTGCTGTATATATTTTCATAACTGTTCCTACTGCTTGCATTAGGGCTCTTGAGATGAGTACTAAGGCAGGGTGCTGTGACGTTTTCAGTAAGCTATGTACAGTACCCTGCCAGCCCTTCCCTTCACCATGATTTGCCTGCATTGCATACAGAAGGACAGGTAAATAAGGTATCTAATGAAAAAAATATGTTTTTATTCAAAAACCCCATTAGCATATTGATAAGGGGGGATACAAAAAACCAGGGAATTAAAAATGTAAGAAAATTATGCTTCAGCTTTAAGTACAGTATATCTAAAGGTAAAATGTTTTATCTTCCAGTGGGAACACTAGTTCTGGTGATCCTGGTAAATAACGGGGATTTCACTTTGGAGGGACTTACTTTCACTTTCCGTTTTATCTATGGGAAAGGAAGTGAAGGGAAATTTCCCCCAAAGGGACACAGATGGCAAAAATAAACCTTATGAGGATTATAACCCTCCCTTACTCTATCCAAAATGAACAAGTTTTGCCTATAGTTCTACTTTAAAGTGTATCTATGATCAAAATGTAAAATCATTTATTCACTTCTATGTTGTATTTCTATTATTTCTAGCACACTCTAAGACAGTCTTGAAGTTTACAAACTTACTTTGTGAAGAGCCCCACACATTTACTTCCATGAATTCTGTGACACCTATTCACTATGCCCTGTGGGTAGGCACCACTGTGTCACACATTTCACAGAGCCTGCCTTCTGATCTACAGAGGTGCTGACGGGAGGAGTTTCAGGAGGCGGAGTAAGGGTTGCCACCTTTTCTTCGAGACAAACCCAAACACTTCAGCGGGGCTTGGCATTTTTTTGTAGCATACACTATGAGATTGTAAAATACCCGGGACACCTCTGTGTGCCCTAGGGGAGTAGTAATGTGGCACGCGCAGCGGTGAACAGTGGGTGTAGCCAATTACATATAGTGTAGGTGTGTGTAATGTGCAATATAGTGTATATAGTGCAGGTGTGTGTAATGTACAATATAGTGTATATAGTGCAATATAGTGTATATAGTGCAGGTGTGTGTAATGTGCAATATAGTGTATATAGCGCAGGTGTTTGTAATTTACAATATAGTGTATCAAGTGCAGGTATGTGTAATGTGCAATATAGTGTATATAGTGCAGGTGTGTGTAATGTGCAGTATAGTGTACAGAGAGGAGGGGGGCTGACAGAGAGGAAGGGGGGCTGACAGAGAGGAAGGGGGGCTGACAGAGGAGAGGGGGGCTGACAGAGAGGAGGGGGGCTGACAGAGGAGAGGGGGGCTGACAGAGAGGAGGGGGGCTTACAGAGGAGAGGGGGGCTGACAGAGAGGAGGGGGGCTGACAGAGAGGAGGGGGGCTGACAGAGGAGAAGGGGGCTGACAGAGGAGAGGGGGGCTGACAGAGAGGAGTGGGGCTGACAGAGGGGAGGGGGGCTGACAGAGAAGAGGGGGGCTGACAGACAGGAGGGGGGCTGACAGAGAGGAGGGGGGCTGACAGAGAGGAAGGGGGCTGACAGAAAGGAGGACAGAGGAGTGTGGCTGACAGAGAGGATGGGGGCTGACAGAGGAGAGGGGAGCTAACAGAGGAGAGAGGGGCTGACAGAGGAGAGGGGGGCTGACAGAGAGGAGGGGGGCTGACAGAGAGGAGGGGGGCTGACAGAGAGGAGGGGGGCTAACACAGGAGAGAGGGGCTGGCAGAGGAGAGGGGGGCTGACAGAGAGGAGGGGGGCTGACAGAGAGGAGGGGGGCTAACAGAGGAGAGAGGGGCTGACAGAGGAGAGGGGGGCTGACAGAGAGGAAAGGGGCTGCCGCTGCGATCATACCTTTGGGTTCCTGCATCCCACTGTGCTGACGAGGTCTCAGGCTCCCCCCTCTTGTCTCCCACAGTCCCCAGCTGTGGTGGAGCAGGAGGAGGGCGAGGCCGAGGCTCCAAGAAATAAGGACCGTGAGGTCGGTCGGAGCTCTTACACAGACAAGGTACACCGGCGGTCTGTGATATGTAGCAGAGAGGCACGCGCTGCACAGCCGCCCAGGCCACATAATAAATACAGAGCTACTGGGCGGAGGACAGGACACAAACAGAGGCGCTGAATATTAGGTGTGCCCGGGTTTCCAGGGGACAGAAGTTGCCAAACCCGTACAGTCCGGGTCAATTCCGTACGGGTGGCAACCCTAGGCGAAGTCAGTACAAGAATCACTGCTTGCAGGCAGCAAGGTACCATGGGATATGTAGTCCTTAAAAACTGAAAGTAAGTAGCAGAGGAAAAGCTCCAAAGCATGCAAGGAATCCAGGAGGTTGTTAAAAGAGATGGACAGCAGACAGGCAGCCCTCACAACATGAAAGGATCTTTTTCAAGTAAGTTTATACAGAATTGTCAATAAAAATTATTGTTTGCATTGTTATTTTATGCTATGATTGTAGATTTCCGTACCTCAAGGTAAAACGTTTGAATGAAGTATTCAACATAGTTGCTAACTTTTGAAAAAGAAATTCCAGGGACACCATTCTTTAATTACGCATATAAGAGAAAGATTTAGTTATGAGGATACGGAACACAAAAACAAAACACTGGTAGTAAGACCTCATACAGACAGGCACTAACACCCATACTGCGTGCACCCTCCCCTTGTTATTGCTCCTGCACCCACCCTGAGCTGTGTGTGGGAAGCCTATAGAGTTGGATGCAGACACAACGGATGCACAAATACACACTGGTTCGGACCCCCTTCTGTACCTCCTCCTGCACACCTCCATACCCACATATACCTCTGTAGCCCAGCACACTTCTGTACACCAAAACACCTTCATACCCCCCAGGGCAACTGATTACCCACCAGCACACTTCTGTTCCTCTCAGCATCTTCTGTACCCCCTCCCCAGCACACCTCCATACCACCCCTGCCTTGCACTCCCAGGACATCTCTGTACAACATCCACCTCCCTACATCTGTACCTTCCAGTACTGTACCCCTCCCCTAGCACATACATCGCTCCCAACTGTCCCTGATTTCAAGGGACTGTCCCTGATTTGGAGCAATGCCCCTCTGTCCCTCATTCCTCCTCATTTGTCCCTCATTTTGGTCTGTTCTATATAGATGTATATAAAATGCATTTTTTATCTATCAAAAAGTGTTTTCTAGCGCTAAACCTTTCATCTGATTTCTAAATTGCTGCATTTGTAAATTCCAGAAGCCAAAATAAAGAAATGATAGTGGTAAAAAAAAACACTTGTGGGTTTAACCAATCTTGTTTTTTTGTACAATTTTCCTTTAAGGGGGCATGGCAAGGGGTGTGTCCTATGTCTGGATACTTTTGCTGATAGGTGTCCCTTATTCCCATCTCAAAAAGTTGGGAGGTATGCACATACATGCAGCCTAGTTTACACCCCATCTTTACCCACTTCTGCACACTGAAGGGGGGCCTGCACAGAACCTCAGGCCTTAACAGTCACTCTGCTGTGTACTGCAGCTGGTACCTGTTCGGGAATAATGCCCCTCCCCACTCCACTGTCTATCGTGTGCTGATACTACTGCTGGCAGGAGGTTCAGAGGGAGGTTTTGGACATCTGCAGATGAGTGATGAGCTGAGGTGGGTTCAGAATGGTATCCAAACCTGCCTCAGCTCATCACTAATGAATATCAATGTTATCAGAAACACTAGTGAGCCACATGCTGCAGTTCCGGGTACAAAGCCCAGGACACAGCCACCATGGGACATTTGATATAAAAGCATGACTGTCCTGGCAAATTTGGCACAGTTGGCAACCATGCATTCAAGTGTTAGGTCCTGTTCACACCTGAGCGTATTGGAACTGCAGTCAGAATCAAACTATTCTGCCTGTGATTCCAGAATGGCAGCAAAACGTGCTTGTAGTGCCATTATTCATTATGGCACCCCAAATGCCGCAATTGTCGTGTGACAAAATGCAAGAAAATTGCATCAAAACACACAATGCCAAACGCTCCTGGCTCAGTGCCAAAAGTTGGTACATGAGCTCCTCTGGCTCTTTTTGGAGTGGATGAAGGCCCATTCAAAATGAATGGTACCGCTACAAAAATGTACCACAAAAACACAATGCTAGATGACGCTCAGATGTGAACAGAGCCTGAGAATCTCCTGGTGGGTTTCCATTTCTATCTGTGTTCCCGGACATTGGTCACCAGGGCAGAAAGTGATGGGAAATCTAATAATTTATCCCCAGAACAGGGAGTGAGGGGCAATTTTCCAATGGGGACTGTCTAAAGCTGGCCACCCATTATTTGATTTTTTCATTCAACTTCAGGGCTGAAGGAAAAAATCCAACAGATTCCTCTATCCAAGCAATACAGCGCAGACAAATGAATGCCCCCACTGGGAATTGGAAATACTGCTGCTGTTCAGTCCACATTTTCTCCTTCGATATTTCAATCAAAAGATGTTGGGCGGGAGGGAATCCACTGCAGTCACTAAGCAAATTTCGGACAGTTCATCAGGAACCAGACAGAATTCAAATATTGTTTGGCCAGCTTAAAGCGGGGTTCCACCCAAATTTTGAACAATATCTGTATGTATTCTCTTCCTTGCCTAGATGCTGACATGCCGTTTAAAAAAATTTAAATCACCGTAATTACCTTTTACTTTTCTATTCTTCTTTGCACTTCCTGGTTCTCCTCCCATGGGTGTAGGCGTGTTTCTAGCCTCTCCCAGACTCCTGGGAGCTAGTCTCAGGCTTCCCAGGATGTCACTGAGCATGTGCGGGAAGGAGCGGTGAATGCTGGGAGTACAGCATTCACCACATCCAGGAAATAAATGCTTGTGGGCTTCAAATGCCCACAATGAAGATGGAAACCTCCTGCAGTGAATAATATAAGTTATTCTTTCCGACGAAATCTGACACAGGCGGACATATTACACACAATATGTGAGTATGTAATGCTGAGAAGAAAAGTTTGTGAATGAACTCAAAAAAAAAAAAAAACGATAGATAGGTGGACCCCCGCTTTAAGAGTAGAGATGTACTTGGGTGTTCCTTGAATTCACTTCTATCTAAACATTAAATTTGCACTCTAGTTTAGTCCAGTCAGCTGCTCTCCACAGCACAGGAAAACGAAGGGTTGGGCTGTTGATGACATCAGTGCACATATATGGACATATGCCTGTAATTAGTCAATGATAGCCTTCATTTTTTTGAAAGAGGAATCCTCTTTTCCCATGTGCCTGTCAGTGTGACAGTGAGGAGTAGGCACGCTGAGGAAGGAGTTAGCCAGGCGGTGGCCTTTCCATTCTGGCTGGATGTCATATGACGTCCTTCACATCGTGCTCCACACACCCCCAGGGCTTGCAGAGTGGCGATCGGTGGTGATCCGATGACGTAGGCTCTTTACCATGTGATCAGTTGTGTCCAATCACAGCCGATCACATGTAACCAAATGCCAGTTATTGTCATTTCCTTTTCTCTGCGCTGTCAGTGTTTGAGGAAAGGAAAATCGATAACCGGCTTTTCACTTACAGGGGACATTTACACTGATAACCAGGGCACTGATTCATCAGTGCCCATCAGTGCAGCCTCGTCAGTGCCCCCAAATTCAGCCTCATCAGTGCACATCAGTGAAGAAAAAAAAATTCTCATTTGCAAATCTGTATAGCAGAAATGAAGAAAAAGTTTTGTTTTTTCTTCAAAATTTTCGGTCTTTTTTCATTTGTTTAGCAAAAAATAAAAAAGCCAGTGGTGATTAAATACCATCAAAAGAAAGTTCTATCTGTCTAAAAAAATTATAATAATTTAATATAAGTACAATGTTGCATGACCGCGCAGTTGTCATTTAAAGTGGGACAGCGTTGAAAGCTGAAATTTGGTCTGGGCAGGAAGGGGGGTGAAAGTGCCCTGTATTGAAGTGTGTATGGACAGGTACATGAGTCAGCTCCAAGCTCCAACATTTTTTAGTGCATTGGTCTGATGGAATTCTAAAGACCATCTACGACACTGTTTATCAATCCCCCCCCCCCAAAAAAAAAATGTTTCCCACACCAGATTCTTATAGGATAAATATATAATATATACAGTATTTCATAAAAGTGAGTACACCCCTCAGATTTTTGTAAATATTTTATTAGATCTTTTCATGTAACAACACTGAAGAAATGAAAAGTAAAGTAGTGAGTGTACAGCTTGTATAACCGTGTTAATTTGCTGTCCCCTCAAAATAACTCAACACACAGCCATTAATGTCTAAACTGCTTGCAACAAAAGTAAGTACACCTCTAAGTGAAAATGTCCAAATTGGGCCCAATTAGCCATTTTCCCACCCCGGTGTCATGTGACTTCTTAGTGTTACAAGGTCTCAGGTGTGAATGGGGAGCAGGTGTGTTAAATTTGGTGTTATTGCTCTCACTCTCTCATACTGGTCACTGGAAGTTCAACATGGCAATTCATGACAAAGAACTCTCTGAGGATCTGAAAAAAATAACTGTTGCTCTACATAAAAATGGCCTAGGCTATAAGAAGATTGCCAAGACCCTGAAACTGAGCTGCAGCATGGTGGCCAAGACCATACAGCGGTTTAACAGGACAGGTTCCACTCAGAACAGGCCTCACCATGGTCAACCAAAGAAATTAAGTGCACATGCTCAGCATCATATCCCGTGTTTGTCTTTGGGAAACAGACGTATGAGTGCTGCCAGCATTGCTGCAGAGGTTGAAGGGGTGGGGGGGGTCAGCCTGTCAGTGCTCAGACCATACGCCACGCACTGCATCAAATAGGTCTCCATGGCTGTCATCCCAGAAGGAAGCCTCTTCTAAAGATGATGCACAAGAAAGCCAGCAAACAGTTTGCAGAAGACGAGCAGACTAAGGACATGGATTACTGGAACCATGTCCTGTGGTCTGATGGGACCAAGATAAACTTATTTGGTTCAGATGGTGTCAAGCGTGTGTGGCAGCAACCAGGCGAGGAGTACAAAGTCAAGTGTGTCGTGCCTACAGTCAAGCATGGTGGTGGGAGTGTCATGGTCTGGGGCTGAATGAGTGCTGCTGGCACTGGGGAGCTACAGTTCATTGAGAAAACCATGAATACCAACATATATGGTGACATACTGAAGCAGAGCATGATCCCCTCCCTTCAGAGACAGTATTCCATCATGATAACGACCCCAAACACACCTCCAAGATGACCACTGCCTTGCTAAAGAAGCTGAGGGTAAAGGTGATGGACTGGCCAAACATGTCTCTAGACCTAAACCCTATTGAGCATCTGTGGGGCATCCTCAAACGGAAGGTGGAGGAGTGCAAGGTCTCTAACATCCAACAGCTCCATGATGTCGACATGGAGGAGTGGAAGAGGACTCCAGTGGCAACCTGTGAAGCTCTGGTGACCTCCATGCCCAAGAGGGTTAAGGCAGTGCTGAAAAATAATGGTGGCCACACAAAATAGTGACACTTTGGGCCCAATTTGAACATTTTCACTTAGGGGTGTACTTACTTTTGTTGCCAGCAGTTTAGACATTAATGGCTGTGTGTTGAGTAATTTTGAGGGGACAGCAAATTTACACTGTTATACAAGCTGTACACTCACTACTTTACATTGTAGCAAAGTGTCATTTCTTCAGTGTTGTCACATGAAAATATTTGATAAAATATTTAGGGCTATAACAACTAATCGATTATGAAATTAATCGATTACTATTTTCATAATCAATTAATCAGCCAGTAACATAATGGGATTAAAAAAAACTAAAATGAGCCCTTTATAGTAAAAAAAGAGCAAATAATCGCTACTGTAAATGTTACTTTCACAGATCTACAGTAAAAAAATGAAATCGTGATTATCTGCTTTTTTTGTACTATAAAGGGCTAATTGTAGTTTTTTTAACCCCATTATGTTACTAAACGTCTTCGACCTGGTTAACATATATGTGTTTTTTGATGCTTTTTGCAGAAACGCATTACAGTTCATTTACATGGTTTCCTCTGGGACACATTCACACCTATGCTTTTTTCAGCCGCTGCGTATTTGGAAAGGATCAGGAACTTCTTTTTAACGCAAAACTGAGCTTTTTTAGTTCAATATACTTCAATGGAGAAGCTGCAGAAAAGCACGTAATGCGTTTTTGCAGCAATTTGTGTTTTTAAATCTGCCTAACAACAAATTGGCCCCAAAAAATGCAAAAACGCAAATCGCTGCAAAATCACGTGCGCAAAAATCAAAACGCACAGCAAAAAGCACTGCAGAAACAGATCAAAAGCAAACTACATAGGTGTGTACCGAGCCTTATGCTGGCCACACCGATCAATTTTCAGACGAGAATATTCAGATGAAAAATCTTTGTGCATTCGCTGAATGAAAGAATGTTGTTTGAAATTTTCCTTTGTTTTTTAACATTTTGTATTTAAAATGAATGTTATTTCTGAACGAAAACCACATACACTGTATGAAAATTCCTTTGACCAAGAGGTTTTCTATTATTTCCAAATTTTCCCGTCACTGTGGTTGAAAATGAACGTCGAATTTGACCCCACTAACAATTAGAAAATCGAACAAACGTTCTTAAAATGACATTTTTTTTGAAGGAAGACATTGTTTTTTTAAATAAAAAAATGTGATCTCTGAGTCTGATGATTTTTACCAGATTCACCCTTTAATAGTATATACAGTATATCTCTTCTGTCTGTTATTCTCAGAGTAGATTACATATTTTGCTCCCTAACCATATAGTTGGTTATTTATATTTACCACTGTATAGAGATATTTAAGTATAAATTCCCTTTTTTTTAAACTTTACATATTAACTAAATTATACACCACACTTTTTTTAAGGTTATTAACCAATTAATCTATTATAAAAATAATCGTTAGTTGCAGTCCTAAAAATATTTACAAAAATGTGAGGGGTGTACTCACTACTCACTTTAAATTCTTCCTTCTTACAGGGCCGTAGACATTTTTATTTTCCGGGGGGGGGGGGCGGGGGTTCAGGTCTTTCAAACTTAAAGGCATCATTTACACTTTTATGTTGGGGGAGATACCGTTAAATCATGTGACAGCAGAGTGGGACCATGAGGCTTTGCAATGCAGCGCAGCAAAAAGATCCCCATTCAACTGAATAGAACGCAATGCGCACAGATGTGGTGCGGTAGTGTACTCATTAGTACAGCAAGCTCCTCCTAAGCTCCCTATTTTTTTTTTCGTTCAGCCCGCTGGATTGAACTAAAAGAAAATTTACCGTGTGAACCAGGCTTTGTATCTCATTCATATGTTCTAAATGGCCATGGAATGGCAAATATACCATGAATACCTACAGCCAGGATCCCAGATGTTCCAATTTTTGTCAGCTGCTCAGCCTGTTCATCTGAGTGATGGGCTGAAAAGAGCCACTGCTGTTAATATGTATCTGTACATCCAATGGTTCCCATGTTTAAGCTCCGGGGGACAAAGCAAATCACATTGGGGTGTGGCCTGGCGGGAACCTGGGCTGAGGTCTCTCCCATCACTACTACATTATCATAGGACTCTGTGGATGTGCGGCACCAGGGATTGTTTTTTCTCCCTTCCCTTCAGTGACTACAGGAGCTAGGATGAGCTCCATCCCTCGCCGGCACTCCTGCAGTACATTCAATATCATCTACATTACTTCCCACATCAATTGAGCCTGAGCGACACACTAACAAACCATGGGTCACAGTGGTTACCTGCTGTTAGGGACAAATTTCTGACTCTGGATGCAGAGATTTTATCCAAGGGCAAAAATGTATCCCTACCTGCAGGTAACCACTGGATGTGCAGATACAGGTGGATACATGTTTACAGCAGCAGACAGCCTTGGCTCTTTTCAGCCCATCACTCAGGTGTACAGGCTGAGCAGATATTGGAATGTCTTGGAACATCTGAGATCCCGGGTGAAGGTATTTGCAGTACACTTGCTGCACCATGGTCATGTAGGATGTATGAATGAGACCCAAGACTGGATTTTAGCTAACCTTACTGTGCAAGTTGAGCAGGTGCAAGGGGCAACATATTGTGATGGGCAGTAAATTCAGTGATTTATTTAACCATTTGCCGCCCGCCATATAGCAAAATGACGGCAGCAAAATGGTTTCAATATCCTGACCGGACGTCATATGACGTCCGGCAGGATATCACGCCGCTGCGCGCCCCCGGGTGCACGCATCGCGGCGATCGTTGTTGAGGGGTGTCAGTCTGACACCCTGCAACACGGATCTAGGTAAAGAATCTCTGACAGAGACTTTTTACCACGTGATTAGCTGTGTCTAATCACGGCTGATCACAGTGTAAACAGGAAGAGCCGTGATCGGCTTTTCCTCACTCGCGTCTGTCAGCCGCGAGTACAGGAGAGGCGATCGGCTGCTCCTCTGCCAAGGGGGGTCTGTTCTGATCGATTATCAGCGCAGCACCCCCGAGTATGCCTACACTGGACCACCAGGGACGCCACTAGGACCACCAGGGATGTCACCACCAGGTATGCCACCCTAGACCACCAGGGATGCCAATCAGTGCCCACAATGGATGCCAATCAATGCCCACAATGGGCATCACTGATTGGCAGGCATTATTGTTTGACACTGATTGGCATCCATCAGTAACATTTATTAGTGTACAGTGCCACCTATCAGTGCCCATCCATGCCACCTATCAATGCCCATCTGTGCTGCCTATCAGTGCCCATCTGTGCCGCCTATCAGTGCCCATCCGTGCTGCCTATCAGTGCCAATCAGTGCTGCATATCAGTGCCACCTATCAGTGCCCATCAGTGCCGCCTATCAGTGCTGCATATTAGTGCCCTTCATCAGTGCCACCTCATCGGTGCCCATCAGTGCCACCTTATCAGTGCCCGTCAGTGCAGCCCCATCAGTGCCCATCAGTGAAGGAGAAAAATTACTTATTTACAAAGTTTTGTAACAGAAACAAAAAAAAATTTGTTTTTTTTTAATTTTCGGTCTTTTTTTAATTTGTTTAGCAGAGATTAAAAATCCCAGAGGTGATCAAATACCCCCAAAAGAAAGCTCTATTTGTGGGAACAAAATGATAAAAATGTGGGTACAGTGTAGCATGACCGCGTAATTGTTGTTCAAAGTGCAACAGCGCTGAAAGCTGAAAAATGGTCTGGGCAGGAAGGTGTATAAGTGCCCTGTATTGAAGTGGTTAAACCTTAAAAAACTGTGTCCTAAGAAATTTTATGAAATATTTTAGGAGATGAAGAAAAAACTAAATATTATGCACTGCCTACCACAGGATGGTGCCCTTTGCACCTGGTCAATATGGTTTGCTATTATTCAGTCTTAAACTGTAGTAAACCCAGCTTTTGAACTTGTACCTACAAGTAAGCCTATAATAACAATTATCTGTAGGTAAAGTACATATTTCCTAAACTTGTAGTGTTTAGGAGATATTCACATGGAAAGCAGCCGGTGATGTCACCGATGCATGCACTCTGAAGGGATGGTATACTGCTTGGTTGTACTTCTCCTGGGGAGGAATGCAGTTCGTTCTGCACTTTTGTGACCTATTTTTAGCCGACAGCCAGCTATAGCCCGCTGTCAGCTGATATCGTGTTTAGGAGATATTCACATGGAAAGCAGCCGGTGATGTCACCGATGCATGCCCTCTGAAGGGATGGTATACTTCTTGGTTGTACTTCTCCTGGGGAGGAATGCAGTTCATTCTGCACTTTTGTGACCCATTTTTAGCCGACAGCCAGCTATAGCCCGCTGTCAGCTGATATCGCTCAGCAGGTCCAGGCTGTGGAAAGATCCTAACTTTAAGGTCAGGACTCGCCCAGATGCCTGGACCAGCAGCTCGCTCAGCCTCTCAGTAAGCCACAGAGACCCTGAGCCAGCCACTCCTGCCACCTCTACAGCCTGGCATTACAGTGAGCTTGGGAGAAGGGGCAGAGCCAGGGACGGACAGTCACCACTCCTTGCTCACTGAAGGCTGAGAACTGAGTGATCAGCGGTCTTTAATCGCTCTGTTGTTGATCTTAGAAGCAGCTGGGGGCAGATGCAACATTGGATCAATGCTCCATCCACCTAGGTAAGTATAATTTTAAAAAAATACATCTCTTTTAAAGGAAAACAATCCCACTCTCCCTACTAAGAACCCTCCCTCCCCAAGCAAAGATTCCCACTGTAAAATATCTCCCTCCTACAAAAATTAACCCCCCCCGTTTCTAAACCGACCCACCCAAAGCAAAAATATCTCCCTTAGTCAACACCCTTTCCCCCTGCAAAGATTCCTAATTATGAAGAAAATCTCCCTTCATCCAATCAAACTTCCTCCCAGAAGCATATCCCTGCCATTAACCACCCCATGTAAACTTCTCTACAAAAAAATCCCCCTTTCTCCAAAAGCAAACCCACCCCCCTTTCCTTAACCCCCCACTAAAAGAAACTCCCCCGGGCTGGAATTCTCACTTCCTCCTTCCCAAAACAGAAAATGTATGCCTCTCCACTTACCAGACCTCAGATTCAGCAGGGCACATAAGTAGGAAAACTTCTGCATCCCCAGTCTCCCTTTGGGTGTGTCATATGATGCCTCGAGGAGGAGTCTAGGAGATCCCTCAACTGTGCACTGTCAATTGCCGGCATCTGAGACCTCGCAGTAATTTCATGCTTTTCATGGGGACCCCTTATTAAACTGAGGGGATGGGGCACAATAGAAGGGGTCTGGCTGCTGCACTCCGAAACTCTGATTGCTTCTACTGTGCTGATGCTGAGGCTAAACAGCAGGGACACTGTCTGGGCATTTTGCCGAGATGCTCTGGGAGGGGTTTGAACACCCTTGACCCCCCCCTTATCTACACCCCTGCTTTCTTATATTCTTATCTGCATCAAGATCTTCCCCACTGAGAGCTCAAATCCAAGGCCAAAATACTTCTTCTGAGTACCAGTGTATGGTTATTTGGTTATTTTAGATTAAAAAATAGCTTGCAAAAAAGCTTGATTGATTAAAGCAATTGCAAAATTCCAGCACTACAGATATGTAATATTTGTTAAAGACAGATCACTGGCCCCAGAATTGACACAATCATGTAAATCCCAATGCCTGTGCAGTTCTTGGCTGTGTTCACAGATTCAGACTTGATAATTGATACAGACTTGCCCCTTGCTACAAAGTTACAAGGATGACAATCATCTCAGTTAAGGGAAATCACAGACTGGAGGTCAGGGAATGGCTATGTAATAATAAAAGTTGAAACTTTCCTGAAAAATGTGACTGTTGCTGTATATTGTGACATGTCAGGAATTTATCCATGCAGGCTTCTTACATTAAGGATTTCCATTGCTATCTTCTGTCTGTATCTTGGTGAAATCATGATACTCCATAAATCATTCTTACATTATTTCTATAAATAATGAATTACACAACAGCATGAAATAATTCAACGCGTGAACTCCTCTATTACAGACTGTAAATTCCATATTTACATCACCATAAACTTAAATTTTGTGCCTAGTCATTGGGCTTTCTCAGCATTTCTGACATCAAGGTTATAATTAATCTTTCCCTAAATGTTAAGGCCGTGCTGTAATCAGCTTATTCTCTCCTGTATGTATACACAGATAACCACTGTATTAGAAACTTCCTTTGCACAATTTATTTCCTTTAGATATTATCCGCTTTTTCTCATGACCTCTAAACCCTGAGTTAGATGTGTTATGTTGTGTTATATGTATTCAGTCTGGTGTACAGTTTAAAGCATATAGCAGTAGGGCTACATTTACACCTTTGTGGTGCATTAACCCAAGGTGCTTTAACGTGGATTACTTCACGTGTTAATATGCATTGCATTAGGGAAGCCCATTCGTTAGCACACTAAAATGGACTGAAAAAGGTGACACACCACAACACATAGTAGTGCGTTGTATTGAGCTTAAATATACATGCATTGGCAGGGCCACAACCTGCAACATGCGCCATTTCAAGCTTTGCCATAATGTGCACACTAATGCATGTGCTCCCACAGCATAAATGTGTAAACGGACCCTAAAGGTGCAATTCAACATGGGGTCCAATCCTGCCTTTATTTCATGATCTGAAACATGATGAATCTGGCTGCAACCGTTTATGCATGGTAAAAACAAAGATTAAAAGCTGAACTCCAGGTATGATCTCTATAGCAGCTTGGACCAATGTAATTATGCATACTGTATCTCATACCTGATAGATCACTGCAGAAGCTGACAATCACTGAAGTAGATTCGATATTCTGGGCAGAGCCGTCTTTAAGGCAGGACAAAATGGGCAGCTGTCCTGGGCCCTGTCATTATTGTGGGGCCCAAAGGAGCTGCCCCATACTTGCCAACTATCCCAGTTTAAATTCCCTTATCCCTTGAGGTTTTAGTCCAGTGCTGTGTCCTGATATCTCAGTGTGAAGTTCTGTTACTAATGCTGCCCAGCTCTGCCCTATTGTTGTGTACAGATGACTCACCTGCAGACCCTGTTTTTACATGTCAATACCAGCAGTGATATGTAAATAGCGGCTGCATTCATATGTAAATAGCAACGGACCAACAGCATTCATATGTAAATAGAGGCAGTATTCATATGTATATCATGCCCCCCTGAGGTCATATCCACCATCACCTATATGGAATGCTGCCCACTGGGGAGATAAAGGGGCATGCTGGAAATTGATCACACCCACCCCTCCCTCCAGCACTGCCACTGATCCCAGGAGTCCTAGGATCCCTAGGAGCTTTCTGTCTATTAATGGGTCCCCTCACCTCCTCAGTCCATGGTGTGCAGGCAGTGAGAAGATGTAGTGCTGTAACCTCTAGCAACCAATCAGTAAGCAGTAATGATATGCAGTAACCTCTAGCAACCAATCAGTGAGCAGTATTGATGTACAGTAATCTCTAGCAACCAATCAACAAGCATAAATCGTGTGCTGTAACCTATAGCAACTAATCAGTGAGTGGTAACGATACACTGTAAACTCTGGCAACCAATTGAAATCGCTGCCTGATCTGATTCAGTAAATGGATTTTGAGTCTAGCTGCTATTTATTGTATGCCTCAAAGCAGGTGGAGAGCGAAACTGCATGGAGGGGGGGGCCCCAAGAAATTTTTTGGCCAGGGTCCAATCAATATTAAAGATGGCCCTGATTCTGGGTTCTGTGTTAGGCTTCCCCCTTGCACACTGTCCACAAAGGGTCATTCGCATCGCTCCCAACTGTCCCTGATTTCGAGGGACTGTCCCTGATTTCAAGCAATGTCCCTCATTCCTCCTCATTTGTCCCTCATTTTGGTCTGATCTATATAGATGTATATAAAATGCACTTTTTGTATCTAGTGCTAAACATTTCATCCAATCTCTAAATTGCTGCATTTGTAAATTTCAAAAGCCAATATAAAGGAATACTTGTGGGTTTAACCAATCTTGTTTTTTTGTACAATTCTCCTTTAACCACTTGCCGACCGCCTCGTGTAGATATACGTTGGCAGAATGGCACGGCTGCGCAAAGTAACGTATTCATGTGCCTTGTGGGTCAGGTCCCGCAGACTCGATCGCCACGGAGATACCGGCGATCGCCTCACGGAGAGGGCAAACGGGGAGATGCTGATGTAAACAGCATCTCCCCGTTCTGCCTAGTGACAGTGTCACTGATCTCTGCTCCCTGTCATCGGGAGCAGAGATCAGTGACGTGTCACACACAGCCCATCCCCCCTACAGTTAGAACACATCCCTAGTACTGACTTAACCCCTCCTCACCCCTAGTGGTTAACCCCTTCACTGCCAGTGTCATTTGCACAGGAATCAGTGCATTTTTATAGCACTGATTGCTGTATAAATGACAATGGTCCCAAAAATGTGTCAAAAATGTCTGACATGTCCGCCATAATGTCGCAGTCACAATAAAAATCGCTGATCGCTGCCATTACTAGTAAAAAAAAAAAATTATTAATAAAAATGCCATAAAACTATCCTCTATTTTGTAAACGCTATAACTTTTGCGCAAACCAATCAATAAACGCTTATTGCGATTTTTTTTTACCAAAAATATGTAGAAGAATATGTATCGGCCTAAACTGAGGAAAAAAAAATGTTTTTTATATATTTTTTGGGGATATTTATTATAGCAAAATGTAAAAAATAGTGCGTTTTTTTCAAAATTGTTGCTCTTATTTTGTTTATAGCGCAAAAAATAAAAATCGCAGAGGTGATCAAATACCACCAAAAGAAAGCTCTATTTGTGGGAAAAAAGGACGTCAATTTTGTTTGGGAGCCACGTCACACGACCGTGCAATTGTCAGTTAAAGCGACGCAGAGCCGAATCGCAAAAAAAAGGCTCTGGTCAGGAAGGTGGTAAATCCTTCCGGGGCTGAAGTGGTTAAGGGGGTGTGGCAGGGCGTGTGTCCTATGCCTGCATACTTTTGCTGATAGGTGTCCCTCATTCCCATCTCAAAAGGTTGGGATGTATGCATTCGCTCGGCACTGCTGCTATTCATAGACTGCATTGTATGCTTTTCAATGAATACAAGGCATTTTCTGATTGGTCGAGGTGGAGATTGTGACATCATCAGTCCTTTTCTCCACCTGGTATAATCAGAGAATGCCTTCACTGCAAAAAATACAAGGTGTTCTGTGAATGGAGGCAGTGCTGAGCGAACAACCGCCTATAGACAGTGTGCAGAGGGAAAGTCGCTCCCACAGGACCCAGAAGATCGCAGCTATCAGTGTAGTACCGCCAACTACTATAACGATTGTTAGCTTCCCAGCAGCCCAAAAGGTATGAAATATGCATACTTTGCCAAGTTGGATGAACGTAATTACACAATAGAGATCATGCCCGGTGCTGATAACAAGTATTTCATTCTTTAAACCACTTAAGGACCAGCCGACGCAGTTGTAATGCGGCAGGTTGGCTCCCCTGCGTGAATCACCGTCATCGTACGTTGGCTCGCGCAGGCGCAGTTGCGGGCGTGTCCGCGGGTCGGACGGACTTGATGTCCCCTGACGACCCGCGATCACCTAGTACAGAGGCATAATTGGGATCTGCCTTTGTAAACAAGGCGGATCCGCATTCTGACAGATGACATGACAGAGATCTACTGTTCCCAGTCATGGGGAACAGTGATCTCTGTCATGTACCAGGCAGCCCATCCCCTTTACAGTTAGAACACACCTAGGGAACACAGTTAACTCCTTGATCACCCCTAGTGTTAACCCCTTCCCTGCCAGTGTAATTTTTCCATTGATCAGTGCATTTTTATAGCACTGATCAATGTAATAATGTCACTGGTCCCCAAAAAGTGTAATTTGGGGTCAGATTTCTCCCCCGCAATGGATCTTAACCCCGCAGTACTGTATGCTGTGGGCCCATTCACACAGCTGCCTTTTGGTCTGTAGAGCTGAGCTGTGTGTACCAAAACAAGAAAAATCTGTATCCGCAGAGCGATGCTGACTGTATTTTATGCAGTATGCATGTAAATGTTTATGTGATCATTCACATACATAAGTAAATGGACGTGGCCAACTGGGCTGCCTAGTTATTCAGGGCCGGGGGTCAGAGGTCAGCATAAACAATGTGTACAGGGCGCCACAGTGGTGTAGTGGATAGCAATTTCACCTAGCAGTAAAGAGGGTTGCTGGTTCAAATCCCAACCACAACACTACCTGCCTGGAGTTTGCATGTTCTCCCTGTGCCTGCGTGGGTTACCTCCAGGTACTCCGGTTTCCTCCCACACTGCAAAGACATGCTGGTAGGTTAATTGGATCCCGTCTAAATTGTCCCTAGTATGTCTATGTATGAATGTGAGTTAGGGACCTTAGAGTGTAAGCTACTTGAGGGTAGGGACTGATGTGAATGTACAATGAATATGTAAAGCGCTGCATAAAATGACAGCGCTATACAAGTACCTGAAATAAATAAATAAATAAATAAAATGTGTAAGCAGCAGTGATGGTGCAGACGCAGGATGACTTCGGCCTTTAGTCGTTCTGCTTCATAAAGAGTAATAGCACGTGGTAAGGTATTTTTTTTATTTGCATTTACATAAACTTTTAATAATTTAGTTATTGTTAATAATTCCTCAGACAAAACTCTCAAAGTACCTGCTAAACCCTGGTTCACTAAGGCACGTTACATTATGGATGGGGGAAAAGGGATTAGAGCGGAAGCCACGTGTCATACAATGAGGTTATAAAAGCATACATTGTACGCACCATTTAGAAGAGAGAACATCACAATATTTAAGTCCAGAATGACTTAATGATGACATACGAGCACCCTGGAGGAATCCTATTTATAGACAGGTATAAACTCAGCGCTCTATTACCATCATATAGGTGTTGAGAGCTGCCTTGGACAGATTGTACAGGATGTTGTTCTATGTTCTTCCAAAAGTCTTGGCTTTTTTTTTAACTGTTCTTTAAAAAAACATTCACAGTAAACATGCATTGTGTTATTTTCAAAAGCAATTCTCTAAAAGAGGCCACATTTAAAATACTTTCGTAGAGGAGATCTATAGCCCAAGATTTGTTTTATTTGAGTAGGGTAGAGAGTATGTAAAGCTTTTATTTCTGTGTCCTTTTGGGGAGATTACACTTGACATCCTGTCCTGGACACACACAACAGGAAGTAAGATAAAAACTCTGCAAATTCCTTGTCCTTTCCATGACCAGTGTAGTCTAAATGACCCCCCATATAACCGACTGTTATGCACCTATACCTCCATCCACTTAAATACCCACTTAAAGTGATTGAGACCACACCTTGCTTTTGGAGTATAAATGGCCATAACAGCCTTTATTAACACAAATCAACCAAATAAACTCCAATAAAATAACTTCAACAACATAAACCAACATTTTAACCCAGCCTGTTGATCTCTGACGGCGACCCACCTCTTTTCCAATATGTAATATCCCATATGTAAACATACCACCACACACTGCGGGACCATTTTAAAACCTGTTAAGCCTCCAGCTGTAGCCGCTCGGAGACACCCCCTTTCCCGCAGTGCCCATTACCGTATTTCAGCCACCGTGCTGGAATACACCAGAGGGGCTCGTCTTGCCGATGAACCCCCCACCCCATTTTCATCACATATATTTTACCGCCACCGTCAGAGACCAACAAGCAACACTGCCACCGTCCATATAAAACCCCATCCCATGCTGTTATGACGAACGACATCCATCTGAAAGAAATAAAAGAAAAACGCCAGATCCACATAATATTGATACACACATCTATCATTTTTAAAGGGAGGGTGGGTGGGAAAAACTGCCTCCTTCTGTAGATTCTTTCTCCCACTGCCCCCTCCTGGCTCCTCCTTGCCTTTATATATCACCCCTCCCCTACCTCACAAAGTTTCCCAAATCCCCTCCTACCAGGAACACTCCAAACTTCCTTAACCCCTTGTCTCTCCTTCTCCACACTGTCATGCCCAGCCCTCCTTTATCATTCAGTTCCTTTCTTTCCACTCCGGGCCTCACTTTCCTGATCTGGTGACAACATATTGGTGTTACCTAGGGTGGTTCGCCTACAAATATAGGCTGCCTAGGAACGCCCACTCCTCCAGACTGACATCCACCCATCAAGGCTTTTTGATATTTGCATAACTCCTCCCAAGAGCCAGCCCACTGCTTGGTTCAGGCCTGCGGGCCCTTGAGGCAGGATGCTGTTTTCAGGAAGATATATTCAGCGCAACATGGTTCCTCTATGGTTTTCTGAGTCAATAGGGCAGCGATTCGATTGGATGCCCATGTGACTCTGGCAGCCATCTTGGGTGTGATAGAGTCTACTTAAGACTCTGGGTCCTAAGTTTAGTGTGCATTCGTGTGTAGGGATAAGTCACCCATCTGTCATGGATAGGGAAGAGCCAAACACCCCCCTGGTTCGGTTTGCACCAGAATATGCAAACAGGTGAAAATTTTGTGAGAACATGCGAACACCGTTAAAGTCTGTGGGACACGAACTTGAAAAATCAAAAGTGCTGGTTTTAAAGGCTCATATCAAAGTTATTGCCATAAAAAGTGTATGGGGACCCGGGTACTGCCCCAGGGGACATGTATCAATGCAAAAAAAAAGTTTTAAAAACGACCGTTTTTTCAGGAGCAGATATTTTAAGAATGCTTAAAGTCAAACAATAAACATGAAATATTCCTTTAAATATTATGCCTGGGGGTCCCCTTAGTCTGCCTGTAAAGTAGCGCATCTGTCTGATGTGTTTTACAGTCCCGCAGCAAAATTAGATTTCTTAAGGAAAAAATGTCATTTAAACTTGCTCGTGGCTGTAATGTATTTCCGGCTCCCAGTAATATAAGATTTTAAGGGGAACTCCACGCCAAAATGTAAAAACAAATTGGCGTGGGGGTCCCCCCCAAAATCCATACCAGACCACATGTCCTCAACATGGGGAGGGTGCTTTGGGGTCCACCCCAAAGCACCTTGTCCCCATGTTGATGGGGACAAGGGCCTCATCCCCACAACCCTTGGTGGTGGGGGTCTGCGGGTGGGGGGCTTATCGGAATCTGGAAGCCCCCTTTAAGAAGGGGTCCCCAGATCCCGCCCCCACCCTATGTGAATGGGTATCGGGTACATTGTACCCCAACCCATTCACCAAAACAAAAAGTGTCAAACACAAAAGACAGTTTTTGACAATTCCTTTATTAAAAATAAATGTCCATCCATCTTCAATCACGGCACCAACGGACCCGAAATATAGATGGGACGCCTCGATGGGAGGCGTCCTGCCGATTGCTGTCTTTTCGCGGTGACAGCTGTTATAAAGGCAAGGGCAGGGCCACCCGGTGATGTAACCAGGATGACCCTGCCCCCTATGATGGCACATGATACCCTTCCCATGTTGAGGGCAAGTGGCTTTGTATGGTTGGGGGGGGGCGCTTGCTCGTCCCCCCCTCATCCTGACCTGCCAGGTTGCATGCTCGGAATAGGGCCTGGTATGGATTTTGGGGAGCCCCCCCCCCACGCCATTTTTGCATAGGTTCCCCTTAAAATCCATACCAGACCTGAAGGTCCTGGTATGGATTTTTGGGGGGGACCCCCATGTTATTTTTTTTTTTAAATTGGCGCGGGGTTCCCCTTAACCACTTCAATACCAGGCACTTTTGTCCCTTCCTGCCCAGGACAATTTTCTTTTCAACTTTCAGTGCTGTCACACTTTGAATGACAATTGTGCGGTCATGTAACACTGTACCCAAACAACATTTTTATAATTTTCTTCCCACAAATAGAGCTTTCTTTTGGTGGTATTTGATCACCTCTGGGTTTTTTATTTTTTGATAAACAAACTAAAAAACGACCAAAATTTTTGAAAAAAAAAAGGTTTTCTTAGTTTATGTCATAAAATTTTGTTTTCCCCTTCACTGATGGGCACTAATGAGGCGGCACTGATGGGCACTGATGAGGCGGCATTGATGGGCACTGATGAGTTGGTACTGATAAGGTGACACTGATGGGCACTGATGAGGAGGCACTGATATGTAGAACTGATGGGCACTGATAGGCAGCACTGATATGCAGCACTGATGGGCACCAATAGGCGGCACTGATATGCAGCACTGATGGGCACTGATAGGTGGCACTGATGGGCACTGACAGGCGGCACTGATGGGCACTGACAGGCGGCTGTGATGGGCACTGACAGGCGGGTGTGATGGGCACTGACAGGCGGCACTGATTGGCACTGATAGGTGGTACTGATTGGCACTGACAGGTGGCACTGATGGGCAGCACTGATGATGAGGTACTGATGTGTTACTGACAGGTGTTACTGCTGGGCACTGATTGGCACTGTGGTGGTCTCTGATTGGCACTGTGGTGGCCTCTAATTGGCACTGTGGTGGGCACTGATTGGCACTGTGGTGGGCACAGACCTAAAGGGGTATGGATATGTGCGATTCATTTGCGAGCAAATGAAAACCCGATGTTTGAGTCGAATTTACGTTCGACTCGAACCGCAGGTTCATCCTTAGTCAGGGACAGTAATAGCAGCAGGGAAAGGTTCCAGGGGAGTAGGTAAAGCTTAGGGCTTGGCAATCTCTTTGAACATCTTCCCGTTTGGGCTTGTAACGACCAGGCCACATTCCGCCCCTCCAGACAGAAGCTGTCAGTTCAGTTGATACCTACTCTGTTACACGCTGTTGGCATCCGTGAGTGTTCCTGGTTGGGTCTCATCCCACCGGGGTTGTTGTGAACTGTTTTGCCTTTACTTCAATAGAAGTTCCACTATTTGCACCTTGACTGTATGTGTGTTACCAACTATTTGCACCTTGACTGTATGTGCGTTATCCACTATTTACACCTTGACTGTAATTGCGTTATCCACTATTTGCACCTTGACTGTATGTGTGTTATCCACTATTTACACCTTGACTGTATGTGCGTTATCCACTATTTACACCTTGACTGTATGTGCGTTATCCACTATTTGCACCTTGACTGTATGTGCGTTATCCACTATTTACACCTTGACTGTATATGCGTTATCCACTATTTACACCTTGACTGTATGTGCGTTATCCACTATTTACACCTTGACTGTATGTGCGTTATCCACTATTTACACCTTGACTGTATGTGCGTTATCCACTATTTACACCTTGACTGTATGTGCGTTATCCACTATTTGCACCTTGACTGTATGTGCGTTATCCACTATTTGCACCTTGACTGTATGTGCGTTATTACCTCTGCACCACGCTGCACCCACCCACAAACATTTTTTGCTTACAATTAGGCCTCGTACACGCACCTGAATGCCGGGCAACATCAGACGGTTCAATAAAACCTGGCCAACATTCAACCAGTGTATGGCAAACGGTCTGACAGAAGCTGGCTGTTTGGCCATATATAAAGAATATTCCGGTGCTACCATAAAAGGAAACTAAAAATAAAAGGACTAGTTGCTGCAAACACCGGGATGGTCAATCCATAGCCATAATTAATACATAAATAAAGTGAATGGTTCTGCGCTCTGAGTGAAACTAAACAGATAATATATACACAATATAAAGTGCTGAGTGCTTAACTTAATATTGTGGACATAATATAATCCAAAAAATGTGAAACAGCAATAAATAAAGTGTTAAAAAAGTGACAATGCTAGATCATAAAGTCCAGGTAGATAATACATAGTGAAAAGAGTGAACGGGTAAGGTGCTGCAGTCTCTCTGTCACTCTGTGCAAATAAAGCAATGTATAATTGTGACTTTTCTTCAATAAAAATAGTATGGTGCTGAGATCCATCTGTGCAAATAAAGCAATATAAACTGTGACTTTTTTCAGTGAAATGACACCTCAATGTGAATTGGCCCCTTACCTTACCACTGTAAGGTAACAGCGTATATGTAAGACAAATGGAAATCCGGAGTCCTGCAGTGCATTACACTAATAGCTTCTTATAGGTGACATAATATAAGGATCATCTAGGTAACCTTGTATCCTGATAATTGGTTCTCATTAAGATGGTATGTATGGGCCTCCTTTGTGCAAATAGTTGGCGATGACAATCCTCCCAGATTGGGGCATAAATGGTGTGGCCAGCTTCTGTCGGATGAGCATACTGGAAAACCAGCAGCCGACTGGCTCCCGATCAGTGCTCTCAGCCAATGGTGGTCCCACTGTCGGAACACAACAGCTCAGCGGGGGAGATCGCTGTACTAATGTTGGATAGTTAGTACAGCGGCTCCAACCAGAGCTGTCAGTTTTTTTTTCATTCAACCTGTTGGTTAAATGAAAAAAATAAACTAGTAGTGTGTACCAGGCATTACTCTTTTCTACTTCCTGATTGAGTGAGGTACTGTTGATGTAACCCTGACCTCACAGTTGGGAGGGAAGTTTCTGTCACATATTCCAGGAGGCAGATCCAGAGTTCTAGACAGAGTTCCAGAAAGTAAAAAGGGATGAACGCATCTCCCTTAGGGTCCTTTCACACGGTGATCCACCCAGCGGACTCCGCTTTGCTCAGCGGGGGATCGGTCCGCTGCTCCCCACAGAGCAGGCGGATGACAGATCCATCTCTGCTCACTGTGTTGAGACTGACCTGTCCGAGTCCCCCTCTCCTCTATGGGGGGGATCAGATGAAAACGGACCGCCTGTGCGTTTTCATTCGACCCCATCCATAGTTACATAGTTACATAGTTACATAGTAGGTGAGGTTGAAAAAAGACACAAGTCCATCAAGTCCAACCTATGTGTGTGATTATGTGTCAGTATTTCATTACATATCCCTGTATGTTGCGGTCATTCAGGTGATTATCTAATAGTTTCTTGAAGCTATCAATGCTCCCCGCTGAGACCACCGCCTGTGGAAGGGAATTCCACATCCTTGCCGCTCTTACAGTAAAGAACCCTCTACGTAGTTTAAGGTTAAACCTCTTTTCTTCTAATTGTAATGAGTGGCCACGAGTCTTATTAAACTCTCTTCTGCGAAAAAGTTTTATCCCTATTGTGGGGTCACCAGTATGGTATTTGTAAATTGAAATCATATCCCCTCTCAAGCGTCTCTTCTCCAGAGAGAATAAGTTCAGTGCTCGCAACCTTTCCTCATAACTAAGATCCTCCAGACCCTTTATTAGCTTTGTTGCCCTTCTTTGTACTCGCTCCATTTCCAGTACATCCCTCCTGAGGACTGGTGCCCAGAACTGGACAGCATACTCCACGTGCGGCCGGACCAGAGTCTTGTAGAGTGGGAGAATTATCGTTTTATCTCTGGAGTTGATCCCCCTTTTAATGCATGCCAATATTCTGTTTGCTTTATTAGCAGCAGCTTGGCATTGCATGCCATTGCTGAGCCTATCATCTACTAGGACCCCCAGGTCCTTTTCCATCCTAGATTCCCCCAGAGGTTCTCCCCCCAGTGTATAGATTGCATTCATATTTTTGCCACCCAAATGCATTATTTTACATTTTTCTACATTGAACCTCATTTGCCATGTAGTCGCCCACCTCATTAATTTGTTCAGGTCTTTTTGCAAGATTTCCACATCCTTAAGAGAAGTTATTGCCCTGCTTAGCTTAGTATGCAAATACAGAGATTAGTCTGCAAATACAGAGATTGAACTGTTTATCCCATCCTCCAGGTCGTTTATGAACAAATTAAATAGGATTGGTCCCAGCACAGAACCCTGGGGAACCCCACTACCCACCCCTGACCATTCTGAGTACTCCCCATTTATCACCACCCTCTGAACACGCCCTTGTAGCCAGTTTTCAATCCATGTACTCACCCTATGGTCCATGCCAACGGACCTTATTTTGTACAGTAAAAGTTTATGGGGAACTGTGTCAAATGCTTTTGCAAAATCCAGATACACCACGTCTATGGGCCTTCCTTTATCTAGATGGCAACTCACCTCCTCATAGAAGGTTAATAGATTGGTTTGGCAAGAACGATTCTTCATGAATCCATGCTGATTACTGCTAATGATATCATTCTTATTACTAAAATCTTGTATATAGTCCCTTATCATCCCCTCCAAGAGTTTACATACTATTGATGTTAGGCTAACTGGTCTGTAATTCCCAGGGATGTTTTTTGGGCCCTTTTTAAATATTGGTGCTACATTGGCTTTTCTACAATCAGCTGGTACCATTCCAGTCAATAGACTGTCTGTAAAAATTAGGAACAATGGTCTGGCAATCACTTGACTGAGTTCCCTAAGTACCCTCGGATGCAAGCCATCTGGTCCCGGTGATTTATTAATGTTAAGTTTCTCAAGTCTAATTTTAATTCCGTCCTCTGTTAACCATGTAGGTGCTTCCTGTGTTGTGTCATGAGGATAAACACTGCAGTTTTGGTTACTGAAGCCCCCGATTCACTCGTGAATACTGAGGAGAAGAATACATTCAATACCTTTGCCATCTCCCCATCCTTTGTAACCAGATGTCCTTCCTCATTCTTTATGGGGCCAATATGGTCTGTCCTCCCTTTTTTACTGTTTACATACTTAAAGAATTTCTTGGGATTTTTTTTGCTCTCCTCCGCTATGTGTCTTTCATGTTCTATCTTAGCTGTCCTAATTGCACCCTTACATTTCTTATTGCATTCTTTATAAAGTCTGAATGCTGAGGATGATCCCTCAACCTTGTATTTTTTGAAGGCCTTCTCCTTTGCTTTTATATGCATTTTTACATTGGAGCTAAGCCATCCAGGATTTTTGTTCGCTCTTTTAAATTTATTACCCAATGGGATACATTGGCTAATGCCCTTATTTAATATGCTCTTAAAGCAAACCCATCTCTCCTCCGTATTCTTTGTTCCTAATATTTTATCCCAATTTATGCCTTTTAGCAAGGTTTGTAGTTTAGGGAAGTTGGCTCTTTTGAAATTCAGTGTCTTTGTGTTCCCTTCATGTTTCCTATTTGTGTGATTTATACTGAAACTAATTGACCTGTGATCGCTGTTACCTAAATTGCCCCGTATTTCCACATCCGTGATCAGGTCTGTATTGTTGGTAATCAGTAGATCCAGTAATGTTTTATTTCTAGTTGGTGCGTCTACCATCTGACCCATAAAATTGTCCTGCAAGACATTAAGGAACTGGCGAGCCTTAAATGAATGCGCGGTTCCCTCCGCCCAGTCTATGTCTGGATAATTAAAATCCCCCATTATGATAACACTTCCCATCCCTGCTGCTAATCCAATTTGTGATAGGAGATCCGTCTCCACTTCCTCCCTCAGGTTAGGGGGCCTATAGCATACTCCCAGTATTATTTTCCCCTTAGCTTCATCCCTTTGGAGCTCTACCCATAAGGATTCCACCTCCTCACTAACTCCCTCAGTGATGTCATCTCTCACATTCACTTGTACATTATTTTTGATATATAGGCATACCCCTCCCCCTTTTTTACCCTCTCTATCCTTGCGGTATAGGGTATACCCTTGAATGTTTGCCAGCCAATCATGAGAGCTGTTGAACAGGTCTCTGAAATTCCCACAAAATCCAAATCCTCCTTGTACAACAAGATTGCAACTAGGACTTGCTACTATACTCACCTTGTGTTTTTGTGCTTTGGTTAACCTATCACTAATGCCCCCAATACTACCCTCTGGAATATCTTCCGTGCTGGCTATCACTGTCTCTGGACCCTCCCCCCCATCGCCTAGTTTAAAAACCCCTCTAACTTTTTGGCCATCCGATCTGGCAGACATAGGCGTGCGCACGGGGTGTGCCAGGTGTGCCTGGGCACACCCTAATCACCCCATGTGGTGCAAATTCCCCCTGTATGGACCCCTGGTTTTTCAGCAAAGCCCCCTGACAGGGCTCCTAAAAAAATGTAATAAAATTGTAAAAAATAGTAAAAAATTAAATCATAAAAATGAAAAACTCCTGACACTGGTCACTCCCCTACTGACACCAATCTCTGCCCTACTGACACTGTCAGTATATATACACATGCACACACATACGCATATGTGTTTTTAGCTTTGGGGTGCACACCCTAATGCAATAGGCTGTGCACACCTATGCTGCCAGACGAATGGAAAATAGGCTCTCCATCTGTCTGGATTTCACAGACAGGATCGGATAGCAGCGGGTGTCAGCGGACATGTCACTGCTGACATCGGACCACTCCATAGGAGTGAATGGAAGCTCCGATCAAATCGCAGACCCGATCGAAATGCCCGTGTGAAAGGGGCCTTAGTGAAAATGGCCACTGTGAGAAGAATGGGAAGGAAAATGCAAAGTTTCACTTTAAGCCATTATGTTCTAATCTTACAAAAACACCTGTTTCATGAGAACTCATTAAGTGGGCCTATTCCTCCTTTAGGAGCAATCTTGTGTCTCGAGACAGGATATGAACCAATTAACCATTCCCTACTCTTTCTGAAACAAAAAAAAAATTAATAATAATAGTAATATTATTAATAATAATAATAATAATAATAATATTGGTTTACCTTTAGATATAATTTAAATGGTAACTGCAACTTTATACACCTGAGTTGACCTTCTAAGCCTGTATGGGAAAAAAATAAGCTTTAAAACTAACATTCCTTACATACTGTGTCCCATTATATCCTTACAGGGTCTAGAAGCTTCCATAGAGCCCATTCCATATGTTAAGGTCTTGCACATTCCATGCACTCCAGAGACCCTGCAGAGCCTGCGGTGAGGTCTCTATAGAAAGACAAAATATGGACAGAACTCTAGGAGGTATTTTACTCTTTGATTATCTTACTGTGTTTAGAGATTTTGTAAGTAAAGATTTCTGTAAAGATACCTAGAACTTGGATCCTGTGTAGTCTAATGCCCCGTACACACGGTCGGATTTTCCGATGGAAAATGTCCGATCGGAGCGTGTTGTCGGAAATTCCGACCGTGTGTGGGCTCCATCGGACATTTTCCATCGGATTTTCCGACACACAAAGTTGGAGAGCAGGAGATAAAACAACAAAATCCGTTGTCGGAAATTCCTATCGTGTGTACACAAATCCGACGGACAAAGTGCCACGCATGCTCAGAATAAATAAAGAGATGAAAGCTATTGGCCACTGCCCCGTTTATAGTCCCGACATACGTGTTTTACGTCACCGCGTATAGAACGATCGGATTTTCCGACAATTTTGTGTGACCGTGTGTATGCAAGACAAGTTTGAGCCAACATCCGTCAGAAAAAATCCTAGGATTTTGTTGTCAGAATGTCCGAACAAAGTCCGACCGTGTGTACGGGGCATAGCTCAGGCCACACACTTAGGGCCCATTCACACTTGTCCATTTCTCTGCGTGTGTTAATGCATGCATGTTTATGCATGTTGTATCATGGATTACCACACTATTGTGTTAAAGTGAAATTAACTCAAAAACTAAATCGTATTATATTGCAGCTTACCCATTTCTTATGCCCTGTACACACGACCGGTTTTCCCGTCGGAATAAACTCTGAAGGTTTTTCCGACGGAATTCCACTCAAGCTGTCTTGCATACACACGGTCACACCAAATTCCGACCGTCCAGAATACAATGACGTAAAACACGTACGACAGGACTAGAAAACAGAAGTTCAATAGCCAGTAGCCAATAGCTTCCGTATCGTACTTGCTTTAGAGTATGCGTCGTTTTTGGTACGTCGGAACAGCATACAGACGAGCGGTTTTCCCGATAGGAATTGGTTCCGATGGTAAAATTTAGAACATGTTCCATTTCTAGGTCCGTCAGAATTTTCGACGTAAAAAGTCTAATGGAGCATACACATGATCGGAATATACAATGAAAAGCTCCCGTCGGACTTTTTCTGTCGGACATTCCACTCATGTGTACACGGCATTAGAGGTGATGGCTGCAATTGTTTTCCTTTTTAAGGCTTTTTCTTTTATTTTTACCTGGTGATCCTGCCAGTAAGTCTTCTATTTTTCAACAGAACAAGCTGTCCAGCAGAAGTAGCAGAGGGGTTGAGACAAACCATTTACCACTGACAGGGGTGCCTACAATAGTCAGCTTTTTTAATGTAAAATCTTTATCTTAAAAGAAAACATTAAATCGGAGTTCTGCTCAAAAGTGGAACTTCCGCTTATCTGTCTCCTCTACCCCTTCCACATTTGGCACCTTTCAGGGGGGAACTGGGGCCTTGTTTTTGACAGGTCCCCCTTCCCCACTTATGGAGTTTGGCCCTCCTCCTCCTTCCTCCGCCACCAGGCTAATTAGAAAGCGCAGCGTGCTTCGCGCATGCACAGTAGGGAACCAGCTGTGAACCTGAAAGGCTTTGCTGCGGGGTTCCCTTACCAGGAATGGCGGCGGCAGCAACCGACAGCTGATCTGAAAATTGGCTGTGGTGCCAACATCGCGGGAACCCTGAACAGGTACAGTCAGGTCCATAAATATTGGGACATCGACACAACTCTAATCTTTTTGGCTCTATACACCACCACAATGGATTTGAAATGAAACGAACAAGATGTGCTTTAACTGCAGACTTTCAGCTTAAATTTGAGGGTATTTACATCCAAATCAGGTGAACGGTGTAAGAATTACAACAGTTTGTATATGTGTGCCTCCCACTTTTTAAGGGACCAAAAGTAATGGGACAATTGGCTGCTCAGCTGTTCCATGGCCAGGTGTGTGTTATTCCCTCATTATCCCATTTACAAGGAGCAGATAAAAGGTCCAGAGTTCATTTCAAGTGTGCTATTTGCATTCGGAATTTGTTGCTGTCAACTCTCAATATGAGATCCAAAGAGCTGTCACTATCAGGTAGGTGTATGTGTGTCAAAGTCAACAATCAAGAGAAGACTTCACCAGAGTCAATACAGAGGGTTCACCACAAGATGTAAACCATTGGTAAACCTCAAAAACAGGAAGGCCAGATTAGAGTTTGCCAAACAACATCTAAAAAAGCCTTCACAGTTCTGGAACAACATCCTATGGACAGATGAGATCAAGATCAACTTGTACCAGAGTGATGGGAAGAGGAGAGTATGGAGAAGGAAAGGAACTGCTCATGATCCAAAAGCATACCACCTCATCAGTGAAGCATGGTGGTGGTAGTGTCATGGCGTGGGCATGTGTGGCTGCCAATGGAACTGGTTCTCTTGTATTTATTGATGATGTGACTGCTGACAAAAGCAGCAGGATGAATTCTGAAGTGTTTCGGGCAATATTATCTGCTCATATTCAGCAAAATGCTTCAGAACTCATTGGACGGCGCTTCACAGTGCAGATGGTCAATGACCCGAAGCATACTGCGAAAGCAACCAAAGATTTTTTAAGGGAAAAAAGGGAATGTTATGCAATGGCCAAGTCAATCACCTGACCTGAATCCGATTGAGCATGCATTTCACTTGCTGAAGACAAAACTGAAGGGAAAATGCCCCAAGAACAAGCAGGAACTGAAGACAGTTGCAGTAGAGGCCTGGCAGAGCATCACCAGGGATGAAACCCAGCGTCTGGTGATGTCTATGCATTCCAGACTTCAGGCTGTAATTGACTGCAAAGGATTTGCAACCAAATATTAAAAAGTGAAAGTTTGATGGATGATTGTTAATCTGTCCCATTACTTTTGGTCCCTTAAAAAGTGGGAGGCACATATACAAACTGTTGTAATTCCTACACCGTTCACCTGATTTGGATGTAAATACCCTCAAATTAAAGCTTAAAGTCTGCCGTTAAAGCACATCTTGTTCGTTTCATTTCAAATCCATTGTGGTGATATATAGAGCCAAAAAAATTAGAATTGTGTCGATGTCCCAATATTTATGGACCTGACTGTAAGTGTCCTAATAGTAAAAGTCAGCAGCTACAGAATTTGTAGCTGGTGACTTTTAATTTTTCGTGGGGGACTGGAACACCGCTTTAAACTGTTTGCTGTAACTGCTTAAAGCTGGATTATACTCTTTTTTGCACCAACACTTCATTCATCTCTGCATTACCAAAATTGTGCATGCGCAGCTCAGTGTACGGGACATACAGGAAGGTAGGGAACTTTAATGCAGAAAAGACATAGGATGTCTCTTCTGCATTAAAAGTCCTATTTGCTTTTTTTTTTTTTTTTTGGCCCTAAAGTTCCACTTTAACCACTTCCCGACCGGAGCACGCCGATGTACGTCGGCAGAATGGCACGGCTGGGCAAATGGGCGTACCTGTAAGTCCCATTTGAAATCCCTGCCGTGCCATTGCGCGCGCCGGCCGGGAGCTCCGTGAGTCGGGTCGCGGGTCCCGCGGACTTGATCGCCACGAGGATACCCGCAATCGCCTCCCAGAGAGGATGAACGGGGAGATGCTGATGTAAACAGCATCTCCCCGTTCTGCCTAGTGACAGGCTCACTGATCTCTACTCCCTGTCATCGGGAGCAGAGATCAGTGACGTGCCACAGCTAGCCCATCCCCCCTACAGTTAGAAATCACTCCCTAGTACTGACTTAACCCCTCCCCGCCCCCTAGTGGTTAACCCCTTCAATGCCAGTGTCATTTACACAGGAATCAGTGCATTTTTATAGCACTGATTGCTGTATAAATGACAATTGTCCCAAAAATGTGTCAAAAATGTCCGATGTGTCCACCATAATGCCGCAGTCACAATAAAAATTGCTGATCGCCGCCATTACTAGTAAAAAAAAAAAAACGCCATAAAACTATCCCCTATTTTGTAAACGCTATAACTTTTGCGCAAACCAATTGCGATTTTTTTTTTACCAAAAATATGTAGAAGAATGCGTATCGGCCTAAACTGAGGAAAAAAACTGTTTTTTAAATTATTTTTTGGGGATATTTATTATAGCAAAAAGTAAAAAATAATGCGTTTTTTTCAAAATTGTCTCTATTTTTTGTTTATAGCGCAAAAAATAAAAACCGCAGAGGTGATCAAATACCCCCAAAAGAAAGCTCTATTTGTGGGGAAAAAAAGGACATCAATTTTGTTTGAGAGCCACGTCGCACGACTGCGCAATTGCCAGTTAAAGCGACGCAGTGCCGAATCGCAAAAAGTGCTCTGGTCAGGAAGGGGGTAAATTCTTCCGGGGCTGAAGCGGTTAAAAAGTGTTACCTGAAGTTTGCCTTTAACAGGGCTTGACAAATTTTCTTTTAATCTAGGAGCCAGTTAAAAAAGGTAGGAGCCATTTTTTTCGTGTAGCATGGGTTCTCAGTGCCCGGGGCAAGGCAAGTAATTTGCACCCCCTAACCCCCCTAATCCTAATTTACTTACAGCAGAGCGGCCAGCCAATAACCCAGATGTAATGCCGGGTTAAAGGGGTATGAGCTGGCCAGAAAGAATGATGATTAAAACCTGTTATAGGGGGAGCTTCTATAGGTGTAGACAGAAAAGATATTCTCCTGCGCTCGTGCTGGCGGTTTTAGTACAAAATGGTAGTATTTTCAAATGATATAATATATTATGTGAAGAGAACATGCGTGTCCCGCTGCCTGAACTGACTGGGGGAAGTCAGGAAAAGCTGGGTGATGAGGGAGAAAGGAGGCGAGTGACCTAACGCATGAATCAAGTTGATAAATTAAGTTTATTCTAAACAAATAAATGAATACAATGAAAATTACTACATGTTCATAAAAACAGGTTACCTTCAAAGAGAACTAAAAAGAATAATAAACTGACGAGCGGGACAACCTTGTGGACCATACCTCTACCTTTCAACCTTTTTTCTTCTTTCTCTTTCCTTTTCTCCACCTTACGATTAAAGCTCATTATCAGAATTTATTTGACCTATATACACTCTACTTGTAAACAATATGTATAGTAGGTATAAATCATTTAAATACCTACAAAAGTAACTAAGGAAATGATATATATCTTTAATTTAGGTTTACGTGAACCCAATGTTTAATATTTGAAATGTCATGATATTTACCTATATAAACCCTACTGTAAAACAATGAGCTTACTTTATAGATCCTTGTAAACTTACTTTATGTATCTTTATAACATTGTATACTCAATAAACTTCTTTTGACAAGGAAAAACAGGTTACAATGATCTCATTTGATAAATAGTGGAAATGATTAAAAAACCCATGCAAGGGTATAGGCTGAATCAATGGATAACGCGTTTCGAGAGGATTCCTCTTCATCAGAGCCTTGGAAGACAGAAAATGGTCTGTATCATGTGGTGGATTTATATAGAGAGCGATGACTGTGTGGGAGATGTATCACAAGACAGATGGTGAATTCTCCTCTGTAGAGGGAGCTTCGTTGGGCCCTGTTCACACCGGGGCGTTTTGGGATTGCGGCAGAATCGCTCTGATTCTCCCTGCAATCTGAAAACACACTACCATTGCAAAACACAGGTTCAGGTATCATTATTTTCAATGGCACCTAAAAAAGATGCAGTTTTGCTGCAATAGTCGCACTATTTACTGCTCGGCAAATCGTATTGCGTGAAGCTTGCCACCCAAAAAGGAGCAGGAGCTTCTTTTGGATGACAAGCTATCAGTGTTTTATTTCAATGCCTCACTACTCTACCCAAAAATGTATAGCTAAACACACATTTTACCTTGAGTCTTATAAAATCCATTGCAGTTCGATTCAGCAGGTTTTTTACAGTGCTCCCAGACAGGTCGACAGCCTCTTATCAGATGATTCTGGGCATACACCTGGGGAATACTTCCAGCACTACCAATACTTTAATATTTATTGAAAACATTCTCTCTACACAGTCACTGTGAATCTGTGAATTGTTTGTCAAATGACAATCATTCGCTATCTGATCACTGATATTTAGCACAGGCTTACATTGATTATACTGTATATGATTAATACATAAACAGAGTAGATCAATGTGTCTTGGCCAAAAACAATCAAAACTTTTTGTTTATTGATCGGTTAAAGTATTATATCGATATGCACATGGACACTATAAAAATGATCATAGGTAACATCCATGCCCACCTCTACTGACGCTGGTTCTTTCTGTTGGACCAACGCCAAGCTAGTGGCCCTGCTGGCAGCCAGGTTTCTCCCACTCTGTCATTTTCACTGCACTGGGTTATGCCCAGCCAGTTCTTTATGGTCCAGACCTGTTCAAATAATCATTCTGCCTCTACGCCCTTCAGGCACACACAGCACGCCACTGTACTCTGCCCACAAACGGCGTCTTCTGGACTCGTCGTGCCCCTGCAACGGCTGAGCCAGCCCACAGGCTGAGTGCCCAGTGCCAGTTTATGAGTTCATTGTTGTGTCCAGTGCCACTGAGCATTGAACCTCAAATCCCTCATACCTGTTTCATGCCATCCCTGTCTCTATTACCCCCCTTCCTTTTTTCACGTTCTGCCACCTGTGGCCACCCACAAGACTTTGGCAGCACTAACATGCAGATGTTACCAGCTGCAGGCTTTGTGGTAAAAGGATGGAGCCCCTCGTAGCAAAGTCTGGGGGGGGGGTGCAATTCGGAGAGGGTGCCTCTACAGGGGTCAACGGGTCTTGTGTATTTTAGATCAGTCTCAGCATATGTTTCCTCTAATAACATCACCCCCCTTCCCTTCTTCTGACCACACACACAGCCACAGCATGGCATGGAAAAAATCTTGCCCCCCCCTTCATCCCTTATGACATTAACCCTTACTGTTGCTCCACCCCACATGCCAGGCTGTGCCTGCTGCTCAACATTAGCCAAAACCTTTGCCAGACACTGTGCCCCTTCGCTGCACTTACTCTGCGTTGTGCCATGTCTGCACGTCCTCAGTTACACTTGGAACTCAAAGGGCCCCTAAAGCTGAAGAACAAGATTTCTTTTTTTATTGTTGGAGCTAAAAAATACAAAATAGCCTTTTTAGGGCAGCCGTCCAATGCCTGTCCAAAGATGCGCCGCATTTATAAAACACATTCAGTGTCTGGATTTGCACACATTTTTGGTCGATTGAGTCAGAAATACAGTTAGTGGTCCAACGTATGATTTTCCATTTTTTTCTGGTCTTAGTAATATTTAGGGATGGGTAAAATTGAGAATTTTCATTCTAAAATTAGGAGATTTCACAAAAATGCAAACAATACGTAGAGAAGGCGAAATCAGGAAAGAATTTAGAGGACTTTGAAGGGGTTGTAAACCCTCCGATTTTATTTAAAAAAAAAATAACAAACAACCCTATACTTACCTGCTCTGTGCAATCGTTTTGCACAGAGCAGTCCCAATCCTCTTCTTCTGGGGTCCCCCGCCGGCACTCCTGGCCCCTCCTCTTCATCGGGTGCCCCCACGGAATGCCGATTTCCCTGGGGGCACCCGTGCGGGCTCGCTCCCGAGTCCCGCTGCTGCGTCCATTGACATAGACAGTGGGACTCGGCCCCGCCCCCCCCGCTCCAGTGTCACTGGATTTGATTGACTGCAGAGGGAGCCAATGGTTCCTGCTGCTATCAATCTGTCCAATGAGGAGAGAGACAGCGGCTGGAGCCACTGTGCCTGTGCACAGAAGGATTTTTACCTTAATGCACAGAATGCTCCACCTAACTGAAAGTGAAGTATCAGGAAGGGGAAGAGTGGAGAAGTTGAACTGCAGCTGTTAGTTTGACTCAACTGTAGGGGAAGTGTCAGGTGGCAGATGAACCGAGGAGTATGTGTCAGAAGGGTACATTTTAGTGGAAAGTTGTAGAACTGAGAATAGCAATTTATGGCAAATAATGTCTATAAAAAAAACGTTATAACTAATGTCAAACCATGAAACCATTTTAAAGGAACAGGTCTTCTTTAGCATCACATTTCCCCTCTACTTCTCCCTCAGACAGTTGCCCAGATTCCTCTCCTTAACCCCAGCTATGCCAGTTTCTTTTATAATATGATTCGGCCACCAAAATTCTGTTACGCCCACCCGATGTTTTTACACTTCGCAAATAGCAACAATTAACCGCGCGTTTGCTGGTATCGCCTTCCCACCCCAGATGGGCTGCATTACGCCGGCCGAGCACCAAAAACACATTACTAATACTCTCCTCTTGTGCCGGGCTCATATTTCTGAGGCTGGTGGAATTTTTTTTTAATACATATATTTTTGGATAATTTAGCCCACGACACATGGTTTGCATTTCCAATTTTGCAGCAGTCATGTGTAATGTGATTATAATGTATGTAATAGACAGCCTGGCGGGTCGGGGAATTTGATGCAGGTTACTGACAGACCTCACATTAGACGAGGGGGATCAGTATTAAGTGGCGGTTATCCACTGACATAATAGTGAAATTGTTGCTTCGTCTCAGCCTTGGACCGTTTGGTACGGGTGAGTAACGCAGTGCTGGATCAAGCTTCATAAACAAGGTTATGCTGTCTTGTGATTTGTTGAATGTGAGGTGGGCGGGATAAGGGGCAGGCAGAGGAGGCAGCTGCTTTAGGGGCAACATGGCTGGGGCTTCAGCCCAGTTCTGTTGCAGTGTCAGATTTTTTTCTTGCCTGGGCATAGTTAAAGCTGATGTTTAACCTGTTTATATTTCTTAAATTCACCCATTCCTCCTCAATCGCTTAATCAACATGCTAGTTGAGATTTTAAATAAAAGCATTTTCATTGCATATTTTATTTTAGACCCAGTGATTTCATCACTGGGTCTCTGTGCTACCCTATGCAATGCAAGTAGATCATGGCTGTTGGAGGTGCAGCAGGGTGCTATACATAGCTTCCAGAAAACATTGCAGTGCCCTGCCTCAGCACTTCTCTCAAGAGCTCCCAGACCTGATGCAAGCAGTGAGCTGGCTCTTGGGGGAATATATCAGAATGCATTTAGGGATGGATGTCAGATTGGAGGAGTTCCTAGGCAGGTTGCATTTGCATACAGACCGCACTGGATAAGGCTAACATGTGATACTGAGCCTCCATGAAAGGGGTAAGCCAGGAACAGTCAGGCTGAAAAGAAAAGCACTCAATGATGCTGGTAATCCTCCATCCAGGTAATGATGCATGCTCTGTTTGACTTGCTGCAGATGTGAGAAGCTCACAGTGTGCAGTGAAATCAGAGTAAGCTATTTCAATACAGAAGATGAGCCTGTTCAACTGTGTACCAAGGGGAAGGCTGGAGTTCAGCTGTAAAATAGCACTCCAGACAAAACTCCCCGTTTCATTTTTAGGAAATGGCCAGAACCTTGTTGTCTGTATTCCCATGGGAAAATGTTCCCTCATTTCTGTGCTGAGGATCGGGCCAAATATAAGAGGAAATATCTCTAAATGAATGGGAAATTCCACCTCTGATAACATTTTGTCCAATATGGATGAACAAGAACAAAAAAACTGAAAATTGTATACTCACCTTTCTGTAATTTTTCCTTTCCTGGTGCATCTTCATGGCAGCATACACTGGGTTGTGACTCCGCCCCCAAAACCTGATATGACTGCTTAGCTATAAGTTCTAAAGAGGGACCCACCACAGCATTCTCCGTATCTATCCCCTTAAATGGGTGGGAGTCTGTGTGCTGCCATGGAGATGCGCCAGGAAAGGAAAATTACGGAAAGGTGAGTATACAATTTTCAGTTTTCCTCTCGCATCATGGCAGCACACACTGGGAAATAACTCGCTATACGGGTGGGTGCTTAGAAAGTATTCATTTATTCACAAGAATTAGCTTGAATAACTGTTCTTCCAAATTCAATAGTCATCAGTTGCGCAGGATCCACTTTGTAGTGAGACATGAACGTAGTCCTGGAGGACCAAGTTGACACCCTGCAATATGCTGTTCATGAGGTTGCCACTGCCCTAGTAGAGTGAACCTTTAAGCCGTCAGGTATTGGAAGATGTTGTACCGCATATGCTTTCTTGATGGCTTTGATTAGCCATGAGGCTATTGGGAAGATGGCCTCTTCTAGAACTGCGAGGGATGACCAGAAGATTCTCCAACTTTCTGTACGAGCTGGTAGCCGTCAAGTATGAAGTAATAGTTGTTTTCATAGCCAAAGGATGTGGACCACCTTGACTAGTAATAAATGCTGGTAGGTTGATTTCTTGATTGAAGAGGAAAGCGCAAAGCTCTCACCAGAAATTTTGAACACTTGGCGTTCATTGGGGTTGCTGCCAGATTGATGTCAGGAGCACCCCAGGTCTGCGTCAGGAGAGAGAAGGCTTGATGACTCAGAGACCTTTCGTTGTTTGTGATGAAGATTCTGTTCATATCGTCGGTCAGTTGTTTCTGTACTGCTAAAACATATACAGCCTTCAGATCCACCAAATATACCTAAGCCCAGTCGAAAATAGGACGTACCTCTTTCATGAGTGTGCGACTCCTGGTGCCTCCCTGCCTCTGTGTGTAGGCTACTGCCACCTTGTTGTCTATGTGTAGCAGGACACTTTTTCCCCTAAGGAACGGGCAGAACGCTAGGAGGGCTTGAAAAGAGGCTCTGAGCTCCAAAATGTTTGAGACTGTGCCTTGTGGTCAGAAATGCCAATGTCCCTGCACTGCTTGGTCCTAATACGCTGGCATCCGACTTTATTATTTCCGGTTCAGGGGGAACAATATGTCGATAACGTTTGAGGTTGTGAATCTGAGTATACCACCATACAGATTGTTTCACTGTCTTGCTGATGAGAATGGAAAATCGGTTGAAGCATTGATGCTCCATCCCACTGCTTCAAAAATGAACTTTGAAATGTTCTTGTGCCGTTGGGCCCACTGAACCATTGGGAAAGTGGCTGACATGGACCTCAGAACACTCATACATGCTCTGGCTGGTAGGTAAATGGCTGCATCAATGTTTTTACCCTGTGAATTAAGGGTCCTATCTTCTCCTGAGGAAGTTCCACGCTGTTGGACCTGGTGTTTAATTCTGCTCCCAAAAAGATCATCTTCTGAGTTGGTTGCAGGTTCCTTTACCTCCAGTTTATTATCCAACCGAATTGCTGTAGTGTGGATATCAGTATTTCCCGATGGTGGAGGAGGGACTGCTGGCTGTTGGCTAGGAGGAGGATATTGTACAGGTAACTGTGGACTCTTAATCCTTTCTCTCTCAAGTACACTATCCAGGACCATTTTTAAGGCAGGGCAAAGGGGGCAGCTGCCCTGGGCCCCATTATTGTTGTGGAGCCCAAAGCAGCTGCCTCATACTTGCCGACTATCTCAGTTTAAATTCCTTTGTCCCTTGAAGTTTTAGTCCCGTGCTGTAAACTTCTGTTGCTGCTGCCCAGCTCTGCCCTATTGCCATGTACAGATAGATGACTCACCTGCAGATCCTGTGTTTACATGTTAATAACCTGCATTGGTATGTAATTAGCGGCAGCATTAATATGTAAATACAGTGCTTTGAAAAAGTATTCACACCCCTTGAAATTTTCCACATTTTGTCATGTTACAACCAAAAACGTAAATGTATTTTATTGGTATTTTGTGTGATAGACCACCGCAAAGTGACACATAATTGTGAAGTGGAAAATAATAAATGGCTTTCAAAATGTTTTACAAATAAATATCTGAAAAGTGTGGCGTGCGTTTGTATTCACCCCTCTTTACTCTGATACCCCTAACTAAAATCTAGTGGAACCAATTGCCTTCAGAAGTCACCTAATTAGTAAATAGAGTCCACTTGTGTGTAATTTAATCTCAGTATAAATACAGCTGTTCTGTGAAGCCCTCAGAGGTTTCTTAGAGAACCTTAGTGAACAAACAGCATCATGAAGGCCAAGGAACACACCAGACAGGTCAGGGATAAAGTTGTGGAGAAGTTGTTGAGAAGTTTAAAGCGGGGATAGGTTATAAAATAATATCCCAAACTTTGAACAATTCACAGAGCACTGCTCAATCCATCATCGGAAAATGTAAAGAGTATGACACAACTGCAAACCTACCAAGACATGGCCATCCACCTAAACTGACAGACCAGGCAGGGAGATTATTAATCAGAGAAGCAGCCAAGAGGCACATGGTAACTCTGGAGGAGCTGCAGAGATCCACTGCTCAGGTGGGAGAATTTGTCCACAGGACAACTATTAGTCATGCACTCCACAAATCTGGCCTTTATGGAAGAGAGGCAAAAAGAAAGCCATTCTTGAAATAAAGCCATAAGAAGTCCCGTTTACAGTTTACGAGAAGCCATGTGGGGGACAGAGCAAACATGTGGACGAAGATGCTCTGGTCAAATGAGACCAAAATTGAACCTTTTGGCCTAAAAGCAAAACGATATGTTTGGCGGAAAACTAACACTGCACATCACCCTGAACACACCATCCTCACCGTGAAACATGGTTGTGGCAGCATCATGTTGTGGGGATGCTTTTCTTCAGGAGGGACAGGGAAGCTGGTCAGAGTTGATGGGAAGATGGATGGAGCCAAATACAGGGCAATCTTAAAAGAAAACCTGTTAAAGTCTGTAAAAGACTTGAGACTGGGGCGGAGGTTCCCCTTCCAGCAGGACAAACATACAGCCAGAGCTATGATGGAATGGTTCTGATCAAAGCATATTTGGGGGCGCATGGGCAAAGGGGACAGGACATGGCTGCCTAGTTCCTGCGCTGCGTGCCACCAGACACTAAAACCCCGACTCATAGAGCACCATCCGCCCACAGACACATACCTCCAGGCCCCCGGGATCGCGGACACAGCCAGGCACCCGCGGGCATGTACCGCTCACAGAAAAACAAACAGAAACAGGCAAAACAGTTTCCCCTGCTGTGGAAAGAGGCAAGATGGCGCCTGAACCTGATGACACCACGAGGCTCTCAGCAGCGGGTCCACCTTCCCCTTCAGACAGCCTGCAGCCATTCCCAAAGACATGATAAGCGCTGTTGTACCTGATTCAGATGCAATTTTAGCTAAATTCCGCTCAATAGTGAGAGATGAAATCTCCATAGCTTCACGCAAACGCTCCTCTGATCTTATGCAAGGCCTTAAAGAGCTAGGTCACTGCACAAATCAGCTTGAACAGAAGATAGACTTAACTACCACAGAGCTGGAGGGCCATGAGGATTAAGTTGATAAACTTAATACTGAGCTTGAAAGCTTGCGTGACAAGCTAGAGGACTCTGAAAACAGGGCCCGCAGGCATAATCTTAGAATCCGTGTACTCCCAGAGATTATAACTGATCTACAAGGCATGGCTACTGCCTTCCTCCAGGAGTGGAACGCCTAGAATTTGAGTGGAACGCCTAGAATTTGACCACATTCACAGATCCCTTGCACCCAAACCTACAGATGGCCCTCCCAGGGATGTCATAATAAAGTTCAATTTCTACTGTACTAAGAAGATACTCTTACAAGCGGCAAGAGAAAGGCCAGACTTCTCCTTTCAAAACCATTCTCTCCAACTGTTTGCAGACGTTTCTCCAGTCACGATCGCAAAGAGAAGAACCCTGAAGCCGTATCTCCAAATCCTGAAAACCCAGGGCATCAAATACAGATGGGGATTCCCCTTTAAGCTTTCTTTCTCCCACCAAGGTCGCCAAATCCAAGCATCCTCCCTGCCTGATCTGAGACGCCTCTTTCAGGACATACACCTGGATCTTCCGTCATCCCAAGAGGAACCATCCTCCTTGTCCTCACGTCCACGGTTGTCCCAGCCTTCCGGTAAACCACCTCAGCCATCTCAACAAGGCTCCCAAGCTCTCCGTTCTCTTCAAGCTCAACGCTTCCAGGATGTTTCCAATGGTTGAGGAACTAAACTATCCTGGACTCTGGGTCTACACTTCCAAATGGGCCTGAGTTTTGCCTCAGGCCTCTTGCCCATTGTTACCTGACTTGGCTATGTTTGCCAGGGCTGGTTCAGTCTCCACACAGTTACCAAGAGGCTCTCCAGAACCGCATTGCTGGTACCAAGTTCATTATTTTTTTTTCTTTGTTCTATTTCTGATGAACATATGAATGTCTTACATTTAAATGTGGCTGGCACCATCGGGTGCGGGTGTGTCCCCCTGGGATGCCCAATTTAATAGATGGCGGTCCCCGGGTCAGGTTGCCCGCAGTTGAGGAACTGGCCGGTGTTTCAGCTTCATTCTCTGATGGCTGATGCTTATATAGGCTGCAGATCCACTCGACGCCCATTGTGGGCTATGGACTAGGGCATTGTTCTTTGTGGCCATCAGAGATGATATTCGACTCTCACAAGAAAATGCACAATCTATCCGGATGATATAGTTTATCCCATTAACAATTGTCTAATAGGTAGTTGGTACGGTTAACTGAGCTGCTCACATATATTCTAGTTACCTCTCCCTGGCCTTCTCTGGCTTATCCCAGGTTTTATTTGGTGCTCATTTTTTGCATTCTTACTTTTTAACCACTTCAGCCTCGGAAGATTTGGCTGCTCAATGACCAGGCCATTTTTTAAGATACGGCATTGCGGCGATTTAACTGACAATTGTGCAGTCATGCGACGCTGTACCCAAACAAAATTGACGTCCTTTTTTATAGATAGATATAAATAGAGATTCCTTTTGGTGGTATTTGATCACCTCTGCGGTTTTTATTTTTTGCGCTATAAACAAAAGAAGAGTGATAATTTTGAAAAAAACACTTTATCCTTTACTTTTTACTATAATAAATATCCCAATTTTTTTTTCAAAAAAACTATTTTTTTCCTCAGTTTAGGCTGATATGTAGTCTTCTACATATTTTTGGTAAAAAAAATCGCAAAAAGCGTATATTGATTGGTTTGCGCAAAAGTTATAGCGTCTACAAAATAGGGGATAGATTTATGGCATATTTATTATTATTTATTTTTCTAAATGCACTGTTTACTGTATAAATGTCACTGGCAGGAAAGGGGTTAACACTAGGTGTCGCTCAAGGGGTTACCTGTGTTCCCTAGGTGTGTTCTAACTGTGGGGGGATGGGACTGACTAGGGGAGGAGAGAGACCGGTGTTTATACTTATACGTATGAACACACGATCTGTCTCCTCTCCCCTGAGAGAACCAGGATTTGTGTGTTTACACACATAGATCCCCATTCTCGCTCTGTCACGAGTGTTCGCGGGTGGCAAGCAGTCATCGCGCCCGCCGGGCACTCCCATCGGCTCCGGACACACGCTGTGGGCACTTCTCCTACAGTGTCTTAAAGAGCCGACGTACAGCTACAACGGCTCGCCCAGGGGAGCCATTCTTCCGCAGTATAACTGCAGCGGCCGGTCAGGAACTGGTTAAAATTATTAAGCTAGCCGAATGGGTCCGTGTGAAGTGGATCACTGCGCCCCACAGTATTGGCACTTGCTTAGGACTATGGTTCTGAATGACTGCTGACCTTTTGGTGGATCCCTGGACCCACGTACAGTTGCACTAATGCTTTATTGGCATTTTCTCCTCCGAAATTTTTTTGGCCTTATTGTGTTTTTTTTTTTTTCTCTCTTTCACTACCTCGCTCTTATCTCCCTATTATCTTCCCTTTTTTTACCCCTTGTTGGGTCAACTGGATTTGCAAACCCAGAGACATTAATAAATCCTTAACCATTTTTCCACCATGACACTTTATTGGCTGTCACTAAATGTTCAGGGCATGAACTTGCCACAAAATAGGGTAAAAGTTTTCAAGTATCTCAAAAAACAGCATATAGATATAGCATGTCTACAAGAAACTAATTTTTCCTCTGCCTCCAGCCCTAAGTATTTTGATGCCCAATACCCCCAGGTGTTTATGGGTAATGGCCCGACCAAGCAGAAGGGAGTTCTGATAGCTTTTCGCAGATCGTTACCTTTCAATTGTATTAAACAGATAGCAGACCCTGATGGTAGATACCTCTTGCTTTTAGGTACTATTCAAGATACAGAAGTCACCATAATGACCTATTACACCTCCAATGCCAACCTAGGACCCTTCTTGACCCATGTCTGCTCCCTGCTGTCATCCCATCATAAACGTACTCTGCTCCTGGCAGGGGACTCGAATGTGGCCTTGGATCCAGTTCTAGATAAATATCCCTCAGAACAGGTGGCTGTCTCACCCGCAGCAAAAAAAAATTCCCACTCCCTATGTGCTCATGATCTGGTAGACCTCTGGAGAGAATTACACCCATCGAGCAAGAATTACACATACTACTCTCCCCCACATCACTCCCACTCCAGAATTGATCATACGATAATGCTCAGAAAACATCTCCCTTTAATAAACTCAGTATTTATTCTTGCGGCCCCCTGGACAGACCATGATTCTCTTCTTGTGGTCTGCTGGTCCTTAAAGTGGAGGTCCGCTGAAAAAAAAATATTAAAAGCCAGCAGCTACAAATACTGCAGCTGCTGACTTTTAATATATGGACACTTACCTGTCCAGGGAACCCGCGATGTCGGCAGCCGAAGCCGATCCGTCCTTCGGCTCTCGGCTGCTGCCGCCGCCATCCTCGGTAAGGGAATAAGCCTTGCGGCTTCACTTCCTGGTTCCCTACTGTGCATGCGCGAGTCGCGCTGTGCATCCTCTCAGGTCCCTGCTGTGTTCTGGGACCTGTGTGTTTCACGGAATACAGCGGGGGAGGACGGGGTAGGTGGCATAGGTCACCGCAAGCGCCGCGGTGAGCTATGCCAGGAAGTGGGAGCAAATACCTGTATTAGACAGGTATCTGCTCCCTCCTCCCCCCTGAAAGGTGCCAAATGTGACACCGGAGGGGGGGAGGAATCCAAAAAGTGGAAGTTCCATTTTTGGGTGGAACTCCACTTTAATGTGTAAGCCCCTGCATTCCCCCTGGGTCATGAATGACTCGCTCTCATCCATTAAAGACATTCAGGATGATTTGCTGAAAGCTTCCGTGGAATATTTTCGCCTTAACTCTGCCTCTGTTTCCTCCCTGGTTACCTTGTGGGGAGCATACAAGGCTGTACTTAGGGGACACATTATCCAGCTTGCCTCAAAATGTAAAAGGGAACTTCAAGATCTACAGCAAAAGTTAGACTCCTGGCTAGAATCTATTTCAACCACTTTTAAACAAACCCCCACGCCTGCTAATCATAAACTCCTGGACCAGGCTCGCACGGAATTGGACCTATGTCTCACCGATCAGGCGGAATGCGCTCTGCACTGGTCTCGCCAACATGGCTATGTACCTTTAACCCCAAACCAACTTCTATAACTCTACGCACATGACACAATATCCTCACTAGCAACCCAGTCCGGATACTGGACGAGTTCCGTCATAGACTCACTACCCTGTACTCTGCCCACAACCTCACTAATGATCAAGATACAACAGATTTTCTTCAGCGCATCTTGCTGCTTACCATATCCATGGCACACATGAACCTTATGGATCATGACATTCAAGAATCTGAAGTCCGACAATGTATTTAAGACCTAAAAGTAAGGAAGAGGCTGGGTCCGAATGGCTTTACGGCACTTTATTATAGAAAGCTAGTGGACGTGTTAGCCTCTCCCTTGACAACCATGTATAATTAATTTAAGAATGGTCAGAACTTTTCGCCTGACCTCCTGACGTCTAATATAGTGATGTTGCCAAAACCCAACCGTGAACATTCCTTTTGGGCTAACTTCCCACTTAGATTTTTAATCAATATTGACATGAAAATTCTCACCAAAATATTGGCTAACCATTTAAATTAATTCCTCCCCCGTTTAATTAAAAAAGATCAAGTAGGCTTTGTACCACAGAGACAGGCAGGGGATGACATCAGGAGAATCATACAATTCGCGCACCTTGCCCATAACTGCTCCCTGGAAACTATGCTTTTATCGCTGGATGTGAACAAGGCCTTCGACACTCTGTCTTGGCCTTATCTTATAACAGTGCTCCGTCACTATGGCTTTGGTACCTCCTTTTTAAGTTGACTAACGACACTGTACGATGCCCCTCAGGCTAAAATTAAATATTATGGCTTAGAATCCTCTATTTTCCCAATCCGGAGGGCCACTCAGCAGGGCTGTCCACTTTCTCCCCTTTTGATTGTACTCACTTTGGAGCCTTTGGCAGAGTTGATCCGTTCGTTCACATCCAGATATAAAAGGTATTGAGGTTGCGGGTTCGGCTCATAAGATCTCTTTATTTGTGGATGACATCGTGCTGACTCTGACATCGCCCAGAATCTCGGTGCCTAACTTATTCTCCCTTCTGGAGGCTTTTGCATCTCTTTTAGGCCTGCATGTTAATCCTACTAAGTCTAAGGCGATGTCTGTGAATCTTTCCACTTCAGAACTGACCTCTCTAAAAGCAAATTTTCAATTTCAATGGCCATCCTCACTGCTCTATTTAGGTATACGACTTACCCCTAAGTATGAAGGACTATACCAGGCCAATTTTCCCCCTCTTTTTAGAAATGCTCTCTTCCTGGTCTCACCTTCCGCTATCTTAGTTTGGCAGGATCGCTGCAGTCCGAATGACTTATCTCTCAAAATTGTTATATTTCTTCCGAGTATTACCAGTCCCGATTGCCTTGTACATATGGCAATTTCACCAACACAAACTTTTGAAATTTATCTGGGGCTCCTCTCGACCTTGAATCAATAAACAGGCTTTGTACGCTCTGAGGATTAATGGGGGGGTTTTCATTCCCCAACCTCCAAGTGTACTACACGGCAGCGAACATAGCCCCACTGTCGAGTCTACATGACTCATGAATCATATAATTCTCTCTCTAATGCTCCTGGTCTCCAGGAACCGGCCTAGTTAGGATGGGTACAACGATACAAATTTTTTGTGTGTGTGTGTTTCATAAGGAACATCCAAATTTATGTACATTTATAAATGTATGTATGCTTTTTGTTTTATCCAAATATGGCAAGACACATCAAGAGGACTGTGCGGAGGGAAAGACCAGGGCAGTAAATCTAAGGCCAAATTTTCAGCAGCCCTCCATCCACTCAATGTATATATATATATATGTATATATATATATATATATATATATATATATATATATATATATATATATACAGTTGTGCTCATAAGTTTACATACCCTGGCAAAATTTATGATTTCTTGGCCATTTTTCAGAGAATATGAATGATAACACAAAAACTTTTCTTTCACTCATGGTTAGTGTTTGGCTGAAGCCATTTATTATCAATCAACTGTGTTTACTCTTTTAAAATCATAATGACAACAGAATCTACCCAAATGACCCTGATCAAAAGTTTACATACCCCAGTTCTTAATACCGTGTATTGCCCCCTTTAACATCAATGACAGCTTGAAGTCTTTTGTGGTATTTGTGGATGAGGCTCTTTATCTTCTCAGATGGTAAAGCTGCCCATTCCTTTTGGCAAAAAGCCTCCAGTTCCTGTAAATTCTTGGGCTGTCTTACATGAACTGCGCGTCGTTTGAGATCTCCCCAGAGTGGCTCAATGATATTGAGGTCATGAGACGGACATGGCCACTCCAGAACCATCACTTTACTCAGCTGTAGCCAATGACAGGTCGACTTGGCCTTGTGTTTTGGATCATTGTCATGTTGGAATGTCCAAGTACATCCCATGTGCAGCTTCCTGGCTGATGGATGCAAATGTTCCTCCAGTATTTTTTGATAACATACTGCATTCATCTTGACAACAATTTTGACCAAATTTTCTGTGCCTTTGTAGCTCACACATTCCCAAAACATAAGTGGTCCACCTCTGTACCTTTTATCATAGGCCTTGTTGACTCCTCTCCAAATGTAGCGTTTATGATTGTGGCCAAAAACCTAAATTTTTGTCTCATCACTCCAAATGATTTTGTGCCAGAAGCTTTGAGGCTTGTCTCTGTGCTGTTTGGCGTATTGTAAGTGCGATACTTTGTGGCATTTGCGTAGTAATGGCTTTCTTCTGGCGACTCAACCATGCAGACCAACTTTCTTCAAGTGCCTCCTTAATGTGCATCTTGAATCAGCCATACCACATGTTTTCAGAGAGTCCTGTATTTCACATGAAGTTATTTGTGGGTTTTTCTTTGCATCCCGAACAATTTTCCTGACAGTTGTGGCTGAAATTTTAGTTGCTCTACCTCACCGTGGTTTGGTTTCAACAGAACCCATCATTTTCCACTTCTTGATTAGAGTTTGAACACTGGTGATTGGCATTGTCAATACCTTAGATATCTTTTTATATCCCTTTCCTGTTTTATACAGTTCAACTACCTTTTCCCGCACATCCTTTGACAATTATTTTGCTTTCCCCATGACTCAAAATCCATAAACGTCAGTGCAGCACTGGATGAAAGATGCAAGGGTCTGTCAGGAGTCCAGAAACTCATTGACCTTTTATACACACACACGCTAATTACAAGCAAAGTGATCACAGGTGGGTATGGTTACCTTTTAATAGCCATTCAAACCCCTTTGTATCAACTTGTGTGCATGTTATCAGACCAAAATCACCAGGGTATGTAAACTTTTGATCAGGGTCATTTGGGTAATTTTTGTTGTCATTATGATTTAAAAAGAGTAAACACAGTTGATTGATAATAAATGGTTTCAGCCAAACACTAACCATGAGTGAAATCATTTTTTTTGTGTTATCATTCATATTCTCTGAAAAATGGCCAAGAAATCATAAATTCTGTCAGGGTATGTAAACTTATGGGCATTACTGTATGTCTATACCTGAAGAATATGCAAATGCACATTCCTGTGTGTGTGTAGTGCATGTCTTGGATGGACCCCGAGAGTAATAATAAAAAGATGAGATAATGAAAAAATGATTTTTTTTTTAAATATATATCTGAAAAAATATATATATAAATAACAAAAAATAGTAAATACTGAAAGATGAATAGATCATTATGTAGTTATTTTTGAATATTAGTATTAATGCTCTGTTGGAGAGAGTGTATTCATCACATTTATTCATAATAATGGGTCACATCCCACTCAAAATTTAACCCATGTGGGATGCAAGTCTGGAGCTGGAAAATCCAGAATACCTCTCTACGACAGAGTAATCAAAATATATTATCACCTCTGGGTGGAACCCTGACCTTCTAAATAATTTGTATATGCATGGCTGTAATTGCCATTATGGCATAAGTTAAAGTGTTTGGCCACATTTGTTGAAAGATTTTTTGTTACGCTATATAGGTACTCATAAAAACGATCACGTAGACGTCTAGTTGTTCTGCCAACTACTGAATGTGGCATAAATCGCAAGTCAACAAATAGGAAACATAGCTAGTATTACAATTATAAAAAATTGATATTTTATGTTCTTTATGTGTCATTGATGAGACGAACTGGTCACCACCAGTAATATGGCCACAACAGGGACATCCCATTACACCGCACCTAAAGTTTCCCTTAAAATGCAGCCATGTGGCCAACTTAGTTGTTTTCTTATTGAAGAAACTAGGGGACAAGGTGCGACTCAGGCAAGGGGCTCTGCGAGACATATATTGACCCCCCCCCATAGAATATTGGCGCAGGTTTCATCCGCATATAGAAGAGGAAGATGTTTAGTGATTATATCTCTAATTTCCCTAAATTCATTGCTATACGGAGTAGATAAAGTAATTCTGTCTTGATGACATTCCCTAGTCCGCAATTTCCTCCTGATAAGATTCTCCTCGGTTCTTACTTCTAGCAATAGTCAGAGCCCTATCAATCATCCACCTTCGATATCCTCTCTCCAAAAAACGTTGGAACAGGGATGCTGCCTCACATTCAAAATCCAAATCATCTCTGCAGATTCTTCTCACGTGTAAAAATTGTCCCACAGGTATACCTTTTATTGTGTGTCTGGGATGTCCTGATTGGGCTAACAGAAGAGAATTACCTGACAGAGGCTTTCTATATAGGGACGTGCTGACTCTCATGTTCTGTCCTTTCAGGAGTACATCTAGAAAGTGAATTTCATCATTATGAACTTCACCAGTAAAGGTGAGATTATTGTTATTACAATTAAGGTACTCCAGAAAGGGAATGAACATGGATGTCCCATCTTCCATGATGAACAAGAGGTCATCTATAAATCTCAGGTATAACCTTATAGAAGACCTAAAGGGGTTCTCCCCTCCAAAGATGCAGGACCGCTCCCACCAACCCATGTACAGGTTGGCTAATGAAGGCGAAAATTTAGCCCCCATCGCTGCCCCGCACCTCTGTAAGTAAAACACACTATCACACCCCATGAGTAAGTCGGAATGACGAAACATGTCGGGGGCGTGGCTGTACAGCAACCATCTGTGAGGATTAACGTTTGATGTTCTGGTGTTTCCTGGTGTGACGGTGCTGTGACACGAGCGAGCGAGGCGAGCGAGGCAGCGAGGGGTGAGATCCAAGCACACTGCATCCCGGGTCCGCTGAGACCACAACACATCGCTTTAGCTCTGTTACAAGGAGCATTATTTCCTGGAAAGCTTTTACATGATTGGGACTATGTGAGTGCAATAGTTGAGGATTTTTGTATGGTTTTAATAAATTGTTTGCAATATCACACTATTGGAAGCTTTTTTCATTTCATGTTCACTTATGGGAATACCCTCCCCTATTGATTGCTGCTGGGAGCCGAAGTTTGATGAACCCTGGTGGGTTTGAAACAGCTTGTTTGCCGAGCATGAGAATGCAAGGCATATCTTTTTGGTGAGTGCGATTTCAAAGGGAGTGGATCACGGTCACATCTTGGTGTGGTGGAAGATAATTATATAATTTTTTGGGCTTAAGAAGATTATTCACCTTATAAGAACTTGTATCACTATGCATGAACTTTTCAATTAAGATTTTATCTTCTTGATATTTTGACACAAGGATATTATTTTGACACATGGATATTGTTTATGACACTTATTATTATACACTAAGTGTATGATTTATTGTCACTATTTTTTAATTATTATTTTTTAATTATTATTTATTTCTCAATTAATTTTAGGTTTTCTGTCACGGATTTATATACACGCAGCGCCACTATTTTTTCATTTAAAATACTGTACCAAAACACACCATCAAATGAGAAATAATTATAGGACAGTAGATATTTCAAGACTTCCACAATGAATTCTCTCTGTTCAATCCATGAAAGTCTCTAGGAAAAAAGACACAGATACAATGACATGGTCATGAGGAATTGACGAATATAAACTTGCCACATCACATGTGACCCATGAGTACTCATTTTTTCACTGAAAATCCTCCATGACCTCAAGAAGATGATTTATGTCTTTTAAATATCCAGGGAGTTGCTGAACCAAAGGCTGTAATTGCCTATCCAGCCACTGCCCTATTTTTTCATTGAGGAAATTGATGCCTGATATAATAGGACGCCCTAGCAGGGGGTCTAGTCCCTTATGGGTTTTGGGGAGATGGTTAAATGTGGGAACAATAGGATTTTCTGGTATTATTTTGGTAATTTCTTTTTGATTAAATATACCTATTTTTACTCCTCTATTGACAAGTTCTGCCAACACTGATCTAAACTGTTTAGTTGGATCCCCTCCAAGTTGGATATATGTATGGGTGTCAGATAGCTGTCGGATGGCTTCTCTTCTATATGATTCAACGTCCATCACGACTATAAGCCCTCCCTTATCTGAGTTACGAATAACAATAGTGTCATCATTCTCTAGATTTTTTAGGGATACTCTTTCATCCTTAGTCAAATTGTCATGCCATACAGTGTCCCCTACTATAACCTGGGATGCCAGCGCCATCAAATCCCATTCTACTTCGCTCTCTGAAATTTATTCATCTCAGGAGTGCAGGAATTTACAGGATAGAAATCTGATTTTGTTTTAAAAAGAACCAATTTGACAGCACTGGCACCACCCATCTGTGCAATAGGAGGATATACACTAGATAAATCCTCAAGATCCCTTATGGCACAATGTTCCCTAAATGAGAGATCTTCATCCTCCAATACATCAGTGGATACAGATACAGATGACCCAAGACCTTCACTTTCTTCTGCTAAATAATAATGTTTTTAATAGTCAAATTTCTAATGAATCTATTCACATCCAGAATGGTATCAAATAAATGTAGATGCCTCTGGGGACAAAAATTTAAACCTTTAGACAATAAAGACTTTTCACTGTCCACAAGAATCCTCTCAGATAAATTCAAAACATTAGAATATTTGTTTATGACTTGCGTGGTTGCCTGCGGGATGGATATCGTTTCTGTTCTTCCATTTCTCCCCTTTCTGCAGCCACGGTGTGTCCTTTTGTATCTCGGGTTCGATCCCCCTTGCGTTGTTTGCGCCTCTTGGCCCCGTTTTTTGCTACTGCAGAGGGGGCAGATCTAGCATACACACCCCTAATAGCTGAGTGGGGTGGTGACTGGTCAGAGTCCGATGCAGCCAGGTTATCATCCCAAAATTCGGGGTCCGTATCTGAAAAACTGACATGTTTAGTGGTACCGCTACCCGACTGGGATGTCCCACTCCAGTGGCGCCTCCACTTCCATACATACACATTATTGGTGTCATAGTCTATTTTGTCCCGTAACATTTTTTCTTTTTTTCCTGCTATAATCTCTTTTTACAAACGATTTTTCTTTTACCGCTTGAGCTGTCCAAATTTTTGCCTACCATACAGCCTAATTTGGAGCATTGACTGTTCTACATTATGACCTAAAGCTATGGTTTCCAATCGTATTGATGAACAATGTATTATGCTTATTGCATCCCTTTATTGGATCCTCTTCCTCATGTCATACTTGATGTAACCATCACACTGTCACGCTAATCTGTTGAATTTATTTTTTCTCTATTAATAAAATAATTTTCATGTGTTAAAATGGCCCAGTCAAAGTCCAGACCTAAATCGAATTGAGAATCTGTGGCAAGACTTGAAAATTGCTGTTCACAGACACTCTCCATCCAATCTAACAGAGTTCGAGCTATTTTGCAAAGAAGAATGGGCAAAAATGGCACTCTCTAGATGTGCAAAGCTGATAGAGACCTACCCAAAAAAAACTTGCAGCTTTAATTGCAGCGAAAGGTGGTTCTACAAAGTATTGACTCAGGGGGGCTGAATACAAATGCATGCCACATAATTCCGATATTTATTTGTAAAAAATTTAGAAATCCATTTATCATTTTCCTTCCACTTCACAATTATGCACCACTTTGTGTTGGTCTATCACATAAAATCCCAATAAAATACATTTACATTGTTTGTTGTAACATGACAAAATGTGGAAAATTTCAAGGGGTATGAATACTTTTTCTAGGTACTGTAGTTACGGACCGCAGCATTGATATGTAAATAGAGGCGGCATTCATATGTATATCATGTCCCCCTGAGGTCATATCCACCATCACTTCTGCTGAATGCTGCCCACTGGGGAAGTAAAGGAGCATGATTGTTAGTCCTGCCTACAACTTTAGTCATTAAGCCTAACATCAGCCTGTTCTGCAAAGGTAAGCAAATTGGAGGTGGAACCCTTCTTCAAAAGAACATGGTGCCACAGCACCCTGAATTTCGGTGAATGTGAATACGCACATCTCAGCCGATGCATTAGGGTGTCATTAACAATTAATGTCACTTTTGTCTATCTTCTTAAGGGCAGCATGTTTCTGTGGTGTCAGGAAAGCGATTTTGCATGTATTCCCGACACACACAAATGTGAACGCAGGCTAAATGTCTCAGTTACATTGGAGGTCAGAGTAAATCTTCTCATTACATTGGGGCTTGGTGTACAATCCTTTCATTCACACTAGTGGCCAGTGTGAAGGTCCCCCTTACATTGGTGGTCCGTGTAAATCCCTCTTTACATTGGTGGTTACTGTGAATGCTCCTAATACATTAGTGGTCAGTGTAAATCCCCTATTACATTGGTGGCCAGTGTAGAAACTCCTCTTTATATTTGTAATCGTTAAAAAAATCCAAACTTGCATTTGTGGTCAGTTTCGAATCCTCCCTTACATTGGTGGTAAGTGTAAATCCCCCTTATATTGGCTGTTGATGTAAAATCTCCCATTACATTGGTTGTCAGTGTAAATTCTTCATAACATTGGTGATCAGTGTACATTTCCCTTTACATTGGTGGTAAGTATAAATCCCCCTTTACATTGGTGGTCAGTGTAAATCCCCCCTAACATTGGTGGTTGGTGTAGAAGTGTCACCTTACATTGGTGGTCAGTACAAACCTCCTCAACAATGGTTGTCAGTGTAAATTCCCCCTTACATGGAGGTCAATGTATATTTCCCCTTACACTGGTGGTTGGTGTAAATGCTCTTATTACATTGGTGTCAGTGTAGAAATCCCTCTTTTCTATTGGTGGGTGGTGTAAAATCCCCCGTTAAATGGTGGTAAGTGCAAATTCCCCCTCACATTGATGGTCAGTATAAATCCCCCCTCACATTGGTGGTCATTGTAAATTCCCAATTACATTGGTAGAATCCCCCATAATATATGTGCCAAAGATTTCCAGCTTTGCAATACATGATTCAGAATTTGTCACAGTGCACTGCCTCCTAACTAATCTTATCCCTCCCACCACTGCCATTGATCCCATCATCCCCCAGGCATTGCTACTGATCCCCCCCCCCAGCATTGCCACTGATCCCAGGAGTACTAGGATCCCTAGGAGTTTTATGTCTATCGATGAGTCCCCTCACCTCCCCAGTCCATGATGTGTAGGCAGTGAGGGGATGATGGTACTAATAATAATAATGATACACTGTAACCTCTGGCAACCAATCACAATCACTGCCTGATCTGATTCAGTAAACTGATTTTGAGTCTAGCTGCTATTTATTGTATGTCTCAAAGCATGTGGAGAGCGAAATTGCATGGAAGAGGGGACCCAAGAAAATGTTTGCCCAGGGTCCAGTCAATATTAAAGACGGCCCTGACACTATAACTGGCAATAGAATCTTCGTAAAAGTTCTGGGGTCAGTCGATATTCCAAACGGCAGACTTTACAACTGAAAGTGTTGGTGATTTACTGCAAAACAAAGAATTTTTTTAAAGGTCGGGTGTATGGGGATGTGTAGATAGGCGTCTGACAAATAGATTGACAGCATCCAATCTCCTGCTAGTAAGATCGATTGGAGGCTCTCCATCTTGAAGGATTCGACTAGAATTTTTTTGTTGAGATTCTTTAGATCTAAGACCAGATGCAGGTCTCCTGTCTTGTTTCTTACTAGAAAAAGTGGGGAGTAAAAACCTCTTCCTTTCTGAGTGAGTGGAACTTGCACAATTGCACATTTCTGTAGCAACTCTAGCACATACTTGGTCAATGATTTTCTCTATTGTAGAGAAGACAGAAGACTAGTAGATTGAAAATGGTCCCTGGGAGTTCTGTTTTTGAATCTCCATTTTTCTGAAGTGGTTAAAGCACAGCTTCTGGATGTCACCCCCCATCCAAATTAACCACTGGTATGAAAAAAATGATAATTTTACTTACTGGATGCCACAGTCACATGACAGACATTCTCAACCCTTATCTTTACATCCTGGGGTCCTTATCCAGGTGTCCACATCACTACCTTGCCAATCTTCTATTGGTGGAGGCAACATTTGCAGTGACTGGGTGACCTCTCATAGTCTCCAGAGACAGGAGAATGTACAGGGGCAATAAGGGGACCAGTGCCCAAGAGGGTATAGAGCAGGGAAAAATGTCTGATCTCCAGAACAGCAACTTAGCTTTTTAGAGCAAATTGTGACTTTGATCCATTACACTGCAGGATGGCTTAGAAAAAGGTGTTTGGAATCAACATCAGGGAGTAAGGTCAGTGACACACAATGTACTATTTACAGTATATTTAAATTTTGCCTGGGGTTGGGCTGCATGGTAAGTGTTGCAAACAAATGTATAATATATATTATCTTGGGCTGTCATTTTTTGTATTATGACGGAGAAGTGTTAGAATCTCTGGAAAGTTGGGAAGATTTTCCCTCGCTTTTTATCCTGGTGACCACTGAAGAAATTATGTTGTCTCCCCAAAAAGCACACGGACAAGACAAAAAACAACAGGGAAGGTTCTAATTTTTTGTGCCTAGAGTTATGCTTTAGGTTCTACTTAAACCCAATAACTGAAATATCATATAATAACCGTAACCAGTTCCCATAATGGTTTTTAAGTCACATGTGCAAAAATTAAAAGTCAGCAGCTTTATATTTATATGTAGCACCTTCTAGATAGGTAGGTGCTAGAGGTAGGATTTTTGTGGACAGGGACATTTAGACAGGCCTGGCTGGCAGTCAGGCCTGTTTGTTTTGTTTCATTCTGGGCTGGGAGTGGCTCAGGGTAGCAGCTAGTGTCTCACAGGCAGGATCACTAAAACCTCCCTCTTCTTTCTGGAAAGAGAGGAGGGGGGAGAGGTGGAGCTGTCTGAGGTATTCTAAGGAGCCTTGACCAATCCTCAACTTGGATTGGCAGGGGGCAGGCCTCCTTAAATACCCAGGGTCAGCCTAGCTGGGGAGGTGCTGTTGGGTGGAAGTGCTGGAGTGAGAGAGTGTGGAGGCTGTCGGGGCTTTTGGAGGAGCTCCCCAGTCTGGGGAGTGGTGACCTTGGGCCTGGGCTTGATTGCAGTCGGGACCACCTTCAAGAATGCATGAAGAGGTCCTGGACCGGAGGCACAAGAGAGAGCAAGGAGAGGACAGCGGGAGAGAGCACTACTAAGAGACTCCAGGGAGGACAACTGGTCGCAGCCAAGAGGGCTGGTGGGTGAAGCACAGTTGAGAGGACTGGGGAGGCACGCCTGAGAGGACTGGGAGCATGCAGTCTGAGATGGGTGCAGAAGCAGATGTGTGGACTGTGGTGAAAGGGGCAGTGGAGAGAGGCAGCTGTAGCCAAGGGGGCCGGCAGGGCCTGAAGATGGGTTAATGGGCTCAGTAGCCGCATGTAGGACAGCTAGCACCAGAGAATTTCTATTTGCTACACTATAGGGACCTGCGGTCCCTCCTGCAAAGGAAAATTACTAGAGGCCTGGCTGAGCCAGTGTCAGGCCTAACCACTTTGTGCTAGCTGTACCTGAAGATTAGAGAGGAAATGATGTGCTAGAGGTGAAAGACCTGAGGCTGAAGATTAGAGAGGAAACAATGTGCTGGAGGAGAAAGACCTGGAGATTAGAGAGGAAGTGATCTGCAGGAGGTGAAATGGAGTGTATATACTGGACTGTATATAGTAGTCCCAAGCAAGTGCTACCAATTCTACTGGGCATCCCATATTTCCCTTAACCCATCCAAGTTCAATCCCCTCAATAAAGCAAAAAAACAAAAAAAAAAAAGCATATGGACTGTTCTATGCCTCTGAGGGTCTGAGAGGTGAATGCCAGGCTGGGCAGGGTGACAGACAATCCAACATTTCAGTAGCCCCTACAGGGGTACCGCTACATATAAAAACTATAGCTGCTGACTTTTAGGCTCGATTCACACCTATGCATGTTGCTTTTGAGCATTTTTGGAGGTTTTTTTTTCATGCTTGCCACGTTTTTGAGCAGCGTTTTTGCAGCGTTTTTGCCGCGTTTTTGCCGCGATTTGCGTTTTGCGTTTTTTTTTTTTTTTTTTTTTTTTTTACAGTTTTTTTTTACAGTCTAAAAAAAAAAAAAAAAAAAAAAAAAACGGCAAAAACGCATCAAAAACGCTGCAAAAACGGTGCACTTGCGTTTTTGATGCTTGTCCATTGAATTCTATTACATGCAAAACGCTGCATTTTGCATGAAAAAAAGTCCCTGACCCTTTCCAAAAATGCAGAGAAACAAAAAGGCATTGATGTGAACATGTTCCATAGGAACCCATGTTAAAAAATTCCCGTGCATTTCTGCAAAATGCAAAATGCATCAAAAAACGCGCTAGTGTGAATGGAGCCTTATTAAACAGACACTCACCTGTCCCAGGATCCAGCCCTGTGCTCATCTGGGTTGGTTTTTTCACCAATCTTCGGGTCCCCAGCGCCGGCTTATTAACTGTGGGCAGCCGGCTGTGACTGATTTCTGCTTCACAGCCAGCTGCCCACTTTGCATGTGGGAATCTCACTGTGCTTTCTAAATGGTCCCACAGCTTTCTGGTACCTAGTCTAGGCACAGGATAGGCAATCCAAGCGGAAAAAAAAGTGGGTACCTGTCAAAAAAAAAAAAAAAGTGGCAATAATGTCAGAGGAGGGGAGGAGGGGGTGGGGAGGAGGGAGAGTGTAACTTTCCCTTTTGGGCGAAGTTCCGCTTTAACCACTCCCTACCCGTGCTATAGCTGAAATACAGCGACAGTGTGGGTTCACATTGCCAGGAGGGTATTTGTGGACGTCTTCCTGTGAGCGCGCTTCCTGCGCACCCCCTACGATGTGCATCGGCACGGATCTGTTATCGAGGTAAAGAGCCAATCATAGAGCTCTTTATCATGTGACCACCTGTGTCCAATCACATCTGATCACAGTATAAACAGGATTATCGGTAGTCCTCTCCTCATGCTGACAGTGTGTGAGGAGAGGAGAGCCGATAAGCCCAAATCCACACAGGGAACATCTAAACTGATAATCAGGGCACTCATCATCAGTGTCCTGATTATCAGTGCAGCCCAATAGTGCCCGCAAGTGCTGCCAATCAGTGCCCATCAGTGTTGCATGTCAGGGCCCATCAGTTGTGCTTGTTAGTGCCCATCAGTGATACCTATTAGTGCCGCCTATCAGTGCCACCTATCAATGACACCTATCAGTTCCCATCAGGGCCACCTGCCAGTTCCCATCAGGGCCACCTATCAGTGCAGCCTCATCAGTGACTCCTCATCAATACCACTTCATCAGTGCCGTCTCAGTGCCCATTAGTGCAGCCTATCGGTGCCTATCAGTGCAGCCTATCAGTGCAGCATCATCAGCACACTTCAGTGAAGGAAAAAAATTACTTATTTAGAAAATTTTATAACAGAAACTATGAAAATTTTTGGTCTTTTTTTCATTTGTTTAGCAAAAAATAAAAAACACAGTGATGATTAAATACCAAAAAAAAGAAACATCTATCTGTCTAAAAACAATGATAAAAATTTAGTTTGGGTACAGTGTTGCATGACCGCGCAATTGTCATTTAAATTGTGACAGCGCTAAAAGCTGAAAATTGGCCTGGGCGGGAAGAGGGCGAAAGTGCCCAGTAGGCAAGTGGTTAATGTCATTTTAAAAGTCATTTTCAATCTCCTCAAAAAAGTAGCTTCTATTAAAGGTAAAGTTTTAGGTAGGGTACATTTTTACATAGTTACATTGCTCCAGCTTGGATCAGTGTGAGTATGTACCGTATATGCCATATACCTGTGGGGTGCCCCTGGAAGCTGGAAATCACTGAAGTAGACTCCACTACTCCAGTGATCTTTATTATCTTCCAGGTCATGTGCTGAGCAGCTGTCTTGCTGCATTGTGAACACAGAGGGTCACCTGTTCAGCACAGGTGCCATTGAAGGAACACTTTGCATTTTCTCAATGAGTGTTCTCTGAATGGCGCCCATGCCAAATAAGCTACCTCCTGTGTTCATTAGGCAGCAGGGCAGATCCCAAAAGCTAGTGGCAATCACTGTAGTAGCAGTGCTTACTACAGTGATTTCCAGCATCCGTGGGGATCCCACAGGTATGGCACATACAGTTAGGGTTGCCACCTGTCTGGGATTCACCTGGACAGTCGGGTTTGGAATCATGTGTCCGGGTTTCAGGCGGACTGAAACCCGGACACATTATTCAGAACGGCTGTGGCTCCCCAAGTAACCAAGATAGTCACACACAAATCTGTTTCTGTCCAGAAGCTGTGGGTGGCTGTCTGGGGGCAGGTTTAGCATTCCTGGGGGGCAGTGACCTGATGTCAGTAAGAGCACTTTGGCCACACCCACTGTTTGCTGCGGCACACTATGCGCACTGCATTACTGCTCTTCTTGGGGCACCCAAAGGTGTCTCAGGCTGCTAAAGTTTTCGGGTTTGGCTTTAAAAAAAAGGTGGCAACCCTACATAAAGTATATACTTACATTGATTCAAGCTGGACCAATGTAACTATGCAAATTTAAAAAATAGACCAGCTTTAAAAAAATATCCAAAGATCCTGTCATAAAGGTCCTTGTTCAGACACCTGTTATAAGGTGACAACGTTATTTTCACATCTAATAACAGGGTTTCTGCATTGTCACCCTGTTGTACAAGTTCCTGAGAAAAGTGACCGTTTCAACACCTGTTATGCAGGCATGGTCCACTGTCGTCACTGTCAGGAAACCCACCCTGAGAAATGTCATGCAGTCATCGCTGGAGTGCATGTAGTGGCTCCCAAGAGGTTGTAGGCGATCAACATCATCAGCAGAGATGCAAAAAAAAAGAAATGAAAAAAAAGTGAAAACAAATATTTTATTTACTAAAAAATGGCAGTTGTTTATGATGCATGGTTCTCTAGCAAACTAAATTACATTCAATTTAGCAGTCCAGTGTTTTGATTGTATAAACAACCTAAAGTATCCATAAAGATAAAATTCATAGTGAGTGCCCCAAGCACTAGGTAGAAATGGCATAACAATAGAAATAATAACAGGAGTTGTATTTCTTTATGGATCTCAATTTTCCCTTACCAACTTTTTCCTGTTGGGCCTGGCTGATCTATCACAAACAGCATAGCTTGTGTTTGAGCAAACGCTGACCTGATCGTTCTGGGTTTTTTCTCGCTGTTAATCCCACTGCGTCATGTCTGGCCAAATTTATGAAGCAGGGGAATCTCTCCCCTTACTGGGCTCTGCTGGAATAAACTTGATTTTCTGACACCTTAGTTAATATTTATTGCCTTATGTTAACTTAAAGCTCTGTTGATGCAAATCATGTTTATTTTCCACTAACGAGGTGCATTCAGAGCAGTTCAACATAATCATTAGAAGCATTTCCATCCTGAACATGAAAAAGGCAGTTCTGAAAAGGGCTTGTTCTTGGTTATTGATTTATCAGGGGGAGACGCCAGAATTGTGAGACCTGACAGGTAACAATATGCATTTCATGGATTGTTGTCCATCCTGGAATTGTGCCCTTGTAAATGTAAATAATTAAAAGTAGGTGTAAACCCAATCAATACAATCTCATGTGAGTTTTAACTTGTTGATGCCATTTCAAAAGATATATATATATATATATATATATATATATATATATATATATATATATATATTTTAATTATCAGCTTTTGATGAAAGAGTCCCTGGTGACCAACATGGTCTGTCATTACGGAGGAGATCAGCAGCAATGAGATGGTAAAAAGGATGAAAAAAGGTGAAACAGAATTTTCTAAAAGAAAAACAAAAGCAGGTCAGCTGTCAGTTGATATACAGTGCATAGAAAACTAAATGCCAAACACTAAGGTTTTAGGTCTACTTTAATTATAGAGACACAGCTTAATTTAGACTCCACTATTTACAAGCTTTTAAAGCCGCTGTAAAGGCTATATATATATATATATATATATATATATATATATATATATATATATATATACACTGTATTACTAAAAATATTGGGACACCTGCCTTTACATACACATGAACTTTAATGACATCCCAGTCTTAGTCCGTAGGGTTCAATATTGAGTAGCCCAATGACCAGGCTTAGAAATGGGCATGGCGGGCTGACAACGCTGCTGCTAATTGCAATGCTGTGGCTTTGCGATGTCTGCCTGCAACAGGAAGTTCTGTTACTGGCAGGATCTCCAGGTAAAAAAACTTTGTAATAGATTTACAAAAATGTATCTGCTTAAAGTCAAACCATAAAAAATGTCCCTTGAAGTGGGGCTGCATACGCAAGGCAAGAGTTATTTATTCATTTAAGTCTAGGGGACTTGTTAAGGAAGATTTACTTACCCGACTCTCTGCTCCTCCATGCTGCTAGACCAGTCCCTGCAACGTCTACTGTCCTACACTCCAGCGGTCTAAGATCCTGAAGTCATTGAGACCAATGCAGGGTCCATAGCCCTACATTGGATGTGATGACACTGAGGGACAGTACACCTCCAAAGCAGTGTCCATGGAGGGTGCAGAGGATCAGGTAAGTTAAAATGCTTCTCCTTTCCCCTAGACCAGAGGTCTCCAAACTACGGCCATGTGGCCAGAAGTGGCCTTTTGATTGCCTTTATCTGGCCCTCGTAGCACCGTTCCATCCACTGACACCAACAATGGGGCATAATTTCTGTCGCTAACACCAACAATGAAGCACTATTCCTCCCACTCACACCAATGATGGGCCACTATTCCTCCCACTGAGACCAACGATGGGGCAGAATTCCTCCCACTGACACCAACAATGGGGCACTATTCCTTCAACTGACATCAATGAGATACTAGTCCTCCCACTGACACAAAAGATAGGGCATGGTTTATTCCCACTGGACACCAGGACATCTCCTACTCTCACTGGCCCTAGTCCGGCCCTCCTAAAGTCTGAAGGACAGTAAATTGGCTCTTTGCTTAGAAAGTTTGGAGACCCCTGCCCTAGATTAACAGGTAGTTAACTCTTGCAATGCGGGTGTAGCCCCGCTACAGGGGATCATTTTCAAGTTTCCTGGAGTAGGGCTTTAAGGTGGCTGAAACACTGCAAGAGGGTTAAGACTGGTTAAGACTGGGGTCTCTGTCCACCAGACAAGTAAGAATTCTTCCTATATGGAGTGACTTTAGTTTTATTTTGCAACAGAATTCTTCTTATATGGAGTGACTTTAGTTTTATTTTGCAACAGGATTCCTTTAACTCCTTCCCGCCGATGTAACACCTAAATGTGGCCCCACTGCATTGTTTTTTTTCAGTGGGGCCACATATATGCATATCTCCCTTTGTAATAACGATCGGGACCTGGAACTCCCGGTTCTGGGTCACTTAAATCGCTGTGGAAGCCTCTGATTAGCTACCACAGTGATCAGTCACTGTGAAGCCCTCCCCTGTGTTTCTCTCTCTCCGAATGAGGAGGAAAGTATCCTTCTCTTTCCTTGCAGAGAGGAAAAAAAAATATGTGTGTAAAAAAAAAAAAAAAAAAAAGAAAGAAAAAAAAGGCTAGATCAAGGTTTGATCTAGGTCAGTGCCAGGGTTAGTGTTTGGGTCAAGTAAGGGTCAAGGTCAGGGTCAGTATATTTTGGGTATGATTTTCTTTTTTTAACTGGTTGCCGCCTGCCCACCATCAAATGACGGTGGGGCGGTGCGGCTCTTGTTCTGGGACGGCGTCATATGATGGCGTCCCAGAACAGCTGCTCTCGGGCGCACAGCGCGGCGATCCCGGCCGCACCGTGTTGCTAGGACATGGCGCGACCCCGATCTGTCGAAAGAGCCGCGTCCGATCAGCGGCATCTCCGCGCAGGGGGACATTTAGGAATGTAATCAGGGCACTGATCATCAGTGCCCTGATTACAATAGTGAAAAACAGTGTCATAAATCAGTGCCCACCAATGCCAGCGATCAGTGTCCACCAGTGCAGCAATCAGTGCTTACAACTGCCCACAAGTGCCACCAGTCAGTGCCCATTAGCGATGCCAGTCAGTGCTGGCGATCACTGCCACCTATCAGTGCTGTCCATCAATGCCCATCACTGCCGCCTATCAGTGCCCACCAGTGCCGCCTATTACTGCCCACTAGTGCCGCCTATTAGTGCCCACCAGTGCTGCCTATTAGTGTCCACCAGTGCCGCCTAACAGTGCCCATCAGTGCTACCTAACAGTGCTCATCAGTGCCACATATCAGTGCCCATAAGTGCGGCATATTAGTGCCTCCTCATCAGTGCCAGCTAATCAGGGCACATAAGTGCCGCCTCAACAGTGGCAATAAGTGTCACCTCATCAATGCCCACTAGTTCATCCTATCAGTGCCCATCAGTGCCGCCTTATCAGTGAAGGCGAAAAATTACCCAGTTACAAAATTTACTGACAGAAAAAAAGTGAAAAACATATTTTTTTCAAAATGTTTGGTCTTTTTTTTTTTTAACCACTTGCCTACCTGGCACGAACACCCCCTTCCTGCCCAAGCCATTTTTCAGCTTTCAGCGCTGTCACACTTTGAATGACAATTGCGCGGTCATACTACACTGTACCCAAACAAATTTTTTATCATTTTCTTCACACAAATAGAGATTTCTTTTGCTGGTATGTAATCACTGCTGGGTTTTTTATTTTTTACAAAAAAAAAAAATATATCAAAAATTTTGAAAAAAAATATTTTTTTTACTTTTTTTCTGTCCGTAAATTTTGTAACTAAGTAATTTTTCAGCTTCACTGATGTGCGCTGATGAGGCGGCACTGATGGGCACTAATAGGCTGAACTGGTGGGCATTGATGAGGTGGCACTTATGGGCACTGATGAGGCGGCACTTATGGGCACTGATGAGGTGGCACTGATGAGGAGGCACTAATATGCCACAGTTATGGGCACTGATAGGTGGCACTGATATGTGGCACTGTTAGGTGGCACTGATGGGCACTGTTAGGTGGCACTGATGGGCACTAATAGGTGGCAGTGGCGGGCACTGAGAGGCAGCACCGGTGGGCACGGATAGGCGGCATGGATAGGCGGTACATATGGGCACTGATGGGCATTGATGGGTGGCACTGATGGGCATTGATGGACAGCAGTGATGGGCAATGATGGGCAGCACTGATAGGCGGCACTAATTGCCAGCACTGTCTGGTATGGCAAATGGGCACTGATTTGTGGCACTTGTGGGCAGTGTGGGCACTGATTGCTGCCACTGGTGGGCTCTGATCATTGGCATTGGTGGGCACTGTATGCTGGCATTGTTGGGCATGACATTTTATTGATTTGTTGCACTTTATTTATATCTTGTAATCAGGGCACTGATGATCAGTGCCCTGATTACTTCCCTAGCTGTCCCCCTGTGAGGAGATGCCGCTGATCAGCTCTCCTCTCCTCGCACTCTGTCAGTGTGAGGCGAGGAGAGCCGATTTACGGCATTTCCGTGTTTACATGTGACCGTCTGTGATTGGACACAGCCGATCACATAGTTAAAGAGCCGCGGATGCGGCTCTTTACACAGATCGGTGTTGCGCCGTGTCCTAGCAACACGTTGCGGCCACGCGCGCCCGCGGGGGTGTGCACCGCGGGTGTGCGAGAGCGCCCGTTCTGGGCTGCCGTCATATGATGGCGGGCCAGAACAAGAGCTGCACCGCCCTGCCGTCATATGACGGTGGGCGGGCGGCATCTGGTTAAATAAAAAACCCAGCAGTGATTAAATACCACCAAAATAAAGCTCTATTTGTGTGAAAAAAATGATAAAAAATTTGTTTGGGTACAGTGTAGCATGACCGTGCAATTGTCATTCAAAGTGTGACAGCGCTGAAAGCTGAAAAATGGCTTGGGCAGGAAGAGGATGTAAGTGCATGGTAGGCAAGTGGTTAAATTAGCATCAGTGTCAGCGTGTTTTAGGCAGGACAAAAAATAAAAATAAAAATGTGCACAATTGCTTTTGGGCTGTAGTACCGCTAGAAAACAACAAATAACCTGCACATACAGTATGTGGTATCGCTGCGATCCTCAGGAGCAGGAGAATTTATTTTGGGTTGTTTTTTGGTGATAGGTTATGGTAGGAACAAGAAATATACAGCTAAATGTAAAACAAAATGATTTTTTATTACGATTGTGGCCAGTTTTCCTATGATAATAAAAAAAAAAAAAAATCAGGAAATATGCATAACCATTTACCAAATGAAAGGCCAATGTGTCCTGAAAATAACAAGGTATAATTTACAAAGATGCACATAGTTGTGATGATATGTACAGTTTTACTAACACATGTCAAAGTTGCAAAATTGTGCTTAGGCATTAAGATTTGTTTTACCTTTAGGCATGAATAGGTAAATTGTTTAGACCTTTCACAACTCATCCAAGTGTCTTTCTCAGCTCAAATTAGTTTAGGGGTTTCAGGTATGTCATTGCACCCTATGATGGTAAAGGAAACCTCTACCATCCTGTTTGCCATCATGTAGATGACAATATGCAAAAGTTTTTCCAGTTCCAGCTATGAAGTAAAAACTCCGACCACTTTGTGAGCTGGTATGACCGGCTAGGGTCACACAGGTGTACTACTAGACAACTTATGATGCCACCTCCAGCATACCTCTGTCTGCCATGGCAAGCTAGAACTTTTATTTCACAGCTGATGCAGCGTTTTGTTCCATCTGACACAAGAGGCAGTTATTTGCTCAGCGGTAACAATTGAAGTTCTTAATTAACTGAATGAGACTTTTGCCTACAGCTAGAACAGACTTGTCTCATCAGTTTATATAAATTGCTAATGTGCATCTAATTGCTAATAGTTGGTCACAAGTAAGGAGAAAAAATGACTCAAAACTATAAACACATAATTGATTCCTGGAGACAGCGGGCAACTCACCTGTCTGGAGCGGGGTGGCACTGCTCACCTGAATGCACATGTACAGTAGTAATAGTCAATAGGGAACTCTGCGAATAGTCATAACACAGTTAGTCTCTTATACCAATACCTCTCACATAAACTTTCAATCAGTAAAATTACCATCACAAATTATATACTGTATACACAAAACCAAATATGATTTATGCCCTATAAAGCACAATTATTAAAAACATTTAAAAACTTTCACAGGGTCCTGCACCCAATATGTAATAACCAAGTATCATGTTTAGTATTCAAAATGCAGAACAAACTTAGGGTGTACACATTTCTTCCTCTAAAGGTGAAACTAAAATATTAAAATGAGCACGTACATATTAACAATCATATCTTATCCTATTCCAGTCATTTGAATATTGGTAAAGGCATTTAAATAGGATATTCATCCATTCAATATGCACATTCCTATTTAATCCGAATCTGGGAACATTAGGAACTGCCACACATGATGAGGATGAAACAAACACATCTACTTGTAATACACAGTATTCACAATTCTATTTTATCCCAGTCTTGGCACTTGAATATTAATACGGACACATAAACTGGACACTGATCCACTTCCGGGCACACTCAGAATCGTAATTTATGATGATAAGATATACAAATCCATTTCTGATGCACAGTAATCTCTACTGCAGCTTGTAGTCCAGCATCATCAAGGTAACCATGGAAAAGGCTCAATTTTTAATTTCAGTTTGAAGACGAATTTATAATAAACTCAGCAAGGAATAGATACAATATGGAATATCAAATCTGTCCAATTGTGCCATAGCAGTTGACTGTTCAAGTCTATATACCATAGTTAAACTTTGGAATTGTCTAGTCACAAATACAGTTAGAGATGTGGATAAACTCAATCCAAGTCAATTTGCTCACAGTAATTATTAAATCCAAAATAGTGTGCAAACTTAGCAATAGCCCACAACAAACACAACTGTAGATCCACTCCTTCAGGTGGACACCACTTGCAAAACACTTAAATTAAGCCAGTATCCTATTACAAATCATAATATACAGTAGGTGGAACAGTGTCAATGGATATAGATTAAAAGCAATGTGATCTTGTGTTCCAGAGAAGAAACTCCTAACATCTAGAGTTCATTGCTCAGTGTCTGTGTATGTATATACATATACAACCAGTTTCATGTTTCTATCATGGAAATCCCTGTACCAAGATCCAGCAAGATGGTATGAGTAGGTATTCCAGGTCACGCCTGTCACAGGGCCAGACCTGCCATAATTCTCCAAATCCCCTTTGGTGGTTGTATGATCTGACAAATTTTTCCATAATGGATGTCACTAAATGCTACTTACATGCATGTAATAACATTGTTTTATTGAATGCCAGTACTGTACAAGAATTTCCAGATTGGAAATATGACTGGTTCTATACATGCATTGATACTGCCTGATGAACTCTCTTTGTTAGGAGTTCTCCTATTGCTTTTCATCTCTATCCATGGTCATCATTTCACCTATGTTAAGAGTTTCCTGTTTGGAAAAATACTGGCTTGATTTAAATCTTTTGCACGTGGTGTCCACCTAAAGGATAGGGATGAGCTACGTGTTCGCCACTACCATGTGTTTGAGGTTAATTGTGCAGGTTCGGGATTTTCTATCCCGTTGTATTTTTGTGCAAATTTGTTCAGGATAATTTTTTTAAACCATAATAGCCTCTAAATTATGGCCAGCAGATTTAGAAGGGCCCCATAAGGGACCTTTTGATGAGTCAATCCCCTCACTATAAAAGTGAGGCACAAGGCCATAGTGTCAGTGAAGCTGTTGTAGGGAAAACTGCATAGGGAGAGAGTGTCAGGAAACGGTACTTTAATTCTCAAGAAAGGGATTTTAGATTTGGTTCTAGCTGTCTTGAGCCTCTGGGCTAGGAATTTGCCTGCACGATTACCCGATGAGTAGTGAGACATTTTAAGGTATTGTATGTGTTTGTCATATCTTTCGATCAGTAGGAGTCTGAGATCCAAACAAAGTTGGGATAGTTTTTGAGTATTATGAGAGTTGAGGTTTTGTTTATTTGATGTCTCCAGGACTTTGATATCATTAATTAGTGAATTCAGCTTTTGCATCCTCTGCCTTTTCTCCCTTGCACATATCTGAAGCATCAACCCTCTAACAAACGCTTTGTGGGCGCACCACAGTACTGCCGGGTCAGACACCGAACCAGTATTGGCGTCAAAAAATTCAGATAGATTTTTACTTAAATTACTAACATGCTGTGGCATTTGAAGAATACGTGTGTTGGCTCTCCAAATATATGCCGGACTTGGAGTGTGCCCCTCCACCACCGTGATCGATACAGGAGCATGATCAGACCATGTTATGTCATGTATGGTGGAGGAGGACACTGCCTGCAATAACATTTTATCTACCATAATCAAATCTATTCTGGACGGTTCTTTAATTCTGATTGCTAACTCTGTGGGCAATCAGTTTGCTGCTTTTTTTGTTCTGATTACTGTACACTTTTTTTGTCTGTCATTTTATTTTATGGTTGATTTGAATTTTTAATTGAACAAGTTCTGCCCCTCATAGAAATCAATATAATTTACCTCTGAGTTCAGGTTCGCCAAATTTTGAGCAAGATTTGCCATACCGTTGGTGAATCAAACATGGGCAGATGCGCCCATCACATTAGCTATTGCAAAATTTTCACACAAAGTTGGATTTTCTTATTCATTTGGGATTACTGTGAGCAGACTGAGTTTGGATTAAGCTCATGTGTGTGTTTATCTATGACCATAACTATATGGGATAAAGACTTGAATTGGTAACCTACTACGGTGCCCTTGCACAGATCTGATGTTTCATATTGCAACTATTCCTTTGTGAATCTAGTATAAACATAAAATATGTTTACTTTCTAGGTGGATACTTTGGTAACTCTGGATTACAAACTGTACCAGAGATTATCACTTATCATAAGTGGATCTGTGTGTTTGATTGTCATTGGCAATTCCTGATTTGTCCAGACTGGGGTTAAATGGGAATGTGAGTACTGAATGGATGAATATCCTATTTACTTGCCTTTACCAATATTCAAGTGTCTGTAATGGGATAAATGATGATTTTGGATGATGATTTTGGATGAATATCTAGTAGATTAAAGTCTTGTTTATGTGCTTATTTTAGTTCCACCTTGAGAGGGGGGAAATGTGTATGCTCTACATATGTTCTTATAATCTTTTCAATTATGAAAACTGCACATGATACCTGGTTATTATATACTGGTGGCAGAGCCATGTGATTAATTTATTTTAATAATTGCGCTTTATGGGAAACAAAGTCTCTGCTCTGATATAACTTGTGATGGCAATTTATACTAATTAAAACTTTATGTGAAAGGTGCAGGTATTAGAAACCAACAGTGTTATGGCTATTTAAGCATCGTGTTGACCCATCCTACTTTCAGGCTACCATGTCGTCCTACTATACATGTACAACGTACATTCAGGTGAGCAGTCAGGTGAATGGAGGGAGATGCCTGCTGTCTACAAGACTTAATTTTCTGTTTAAAGGTTTTGACCTTCTAACATATAGAGTTCATACGGCAGTGTCCCTGAATGTAACATGATAACATAGGTTGAAAAAAGACATCAAGTTCAACCAATAATAGAAAACCTTCATAAACAGAACCCTATATCCACTGTTATTCCAAAGAAAGGCCAAATATAAACTCCTATACAGCATGGTCCAGTTTGCTCCAACAGGGGAAAAATTCCTTTCTGGTCCCAAAAGGCAATTGGATATTCCCCGGATCAGCAATCGCTGGTGCTATTACATGTATCCAGCTTTTCTTTTAAAACAATTACCGGGCTGGCTAGAAGTAGTTCCTGAGGTAGCCTATTTCACTTTTTTAGAGCTTTTACTGTAAAGAAGGTTTTCCTCCAGACGCAAAGAGTGCCCCCTTGTCCTTTGCAATGACCTTAAAGTAAATAACTTTGCACCAAGATCACTATATGGACCATTTTTGTCATTATACATAGTGATCACATTCCCCTAAAATCACCTCTTCATAGGGGAGAATACATTCAATTTAGGTAATATTTCCTTATAGCTGAGCTCATCCATGCCTCTTACTAGTTTAGTTGACCTTCTCTGCACTCTCTTCAATTCCCTAAAATCCTTTTTGTGAACTGGTACCCAAAACTGAATTGCATATTCCAGATGATGTCCTACCTAGGTCTTGTACAGGGTCAAGATCAGGTCTTTCCCTCTGGAGTCTATACTTATTTTATTGCAAGAAAGTACTTTGCTTGCTTTAGAAACTTCAGCTTCACATTGCATGCTAGTAATACAGTCATGAACTCCCAGAACTCCCAGATCCTTCTTGATCATTGACGCAGTTGTACTTTCCCTAAAATATATGATGCATACATGTTACCAGCCTCCAAGGGCATAACTTTACATGTATCAACATTAAAGCTTCATTTGCTACATAGTTGTCCAATCAAACAGTGCGTTCAGGTCTGCTTGTAAATTGAAGACATCAGTGAGGACATCGTTTGTTGTCATCTGCATAATACGCAGATATGGTACTTTTAATCTCAAACTCTATATAATTTTTAAATAGGTTAAAAAGGAAGGGTCCCAACCCTGAACCTTGGGATAAACCATTAACAACCTTAGACTACTCCGTTTATGAATCATTAATTACTTGATAAGCCACATCCCAGTCCATGGGGCCTACTGTGTAGTATGACCATGAGGGTAAGGCCTCCTCATGTCTGGAATACTTATTGCTACCAAGTGACCTCCAGGGTTCTGCCTGGTTGCGGGTGGCCAAATGCCCACTAATACAGAGACTCTCATGGTCCATGGGTAGTTTTACTAGGTTTAGCAGTACAAGTACAGGGACCTAATGATATACATGGCTTCCACAAGATAGTCTCTCTCATTCTCCTTATAACCTAGTCCAGCGGCAGACCCCTCAGCATTCTGGCCGACCATTTTGAGAGTCACAGAACATATAATGGTTACTCCAGCCCTCGCTGTAAATATAACTCAGCAAGGGTGTACAAACCTTTCACACATTACACTGCGTCACACACATCCAAGCTCTCTGAGCAGTGGAATGTCTAGTCAGATTAATTTGGTATTTTATTGAATTAATGAAACATATGTTCAGGATCCAAATTATTGGCAGTTTATTATACATCCTCAAGATTAAGGTATTTCCTTCCAAAATACATGCTCCTTCACATCCAAACCTCTCATATATCAAACATTTCACAGGAACATCCAGCTTACCAGTGGTCAAAGTCCCTCAACACTGCCATAGGATAATCTTCTAGTTGTTCTTCAAACTGCTAGGACGTTTTAGGCCCAAAGCAGGGGGCCCACCCAGGGTAACATGTGGCTCCCTAACTACTGCATACTGGAACTCTCCTTGGTCCTTACTGCAGCTATCCTTTCCACTAGCAGCTCCAACTCCTACTTATATGGTCTAACAAAAGGGGTCTTTACGTCAGTTTTCTATCCATTTACTGACTGAATTATCTAAGCCTACACATTATTTTACACATCTGTGGAGAACCATATCAAATGTTTTTTGCAGAGTCTAAGAATACCGTATGCACAGCCACGTCTTTGTCTAGGTTTATGCTTACTACATCATAAAAAGAAAGTAGATTTGTTTGAAAAATTAGGTCTTTTTTGTAAATCTATACTGATTATCGCGTATAATATTGTTTTTTTTTTTTAACTTGTCTATGTGGTCTTTGAAATTCTGAAAATTAAACGTGATGATTGTTTATTATATATTAGGTGCAGGGCCCTGTGAAAGTTTTTAAATGTTTTTAATAATTTAATAATTGTGCTTTATGGGGAATAAAGTTTATTTGATTTGTGTATATATATATATATATATATATATATATATATATATATATATATATATATATATATATAGTGATGTTAATTATGCTGATTAAAAGCTTATGTGGGAGGTATGGCTATTAGAGACCAACAGTGTTATGATTATTCATGGAGTTGACTCATTTGACCTCCAGGCCTAGTTCCAGGCGACCGCGTCCTCTTACTGTACATGTACATTCAGGTGAGCTGTGCCACTCTGCTCCAGACAGGTGAATGGTGGCAGATGCCCGCTGTCTCCAGGAATCAATTATCTGTTTATAGTTTTGAGTCATTTTTCCTCCTTACCCAGCCCAAGCCTCACGGCATAGTGGGGCTCCCATGCATCCTTGTGTCTGCCAGTTATAAAACATGTTTTCCACCATCAGACTCAGCTGGGTAGGAATAAATAGCAGTGCTTGCTCCACATGGCGTCGTGGGACTGTCATCTATTCGAAATTTCCGAAATGATTTTGCTGTATTAATACATTTACAGGCGTGTTAGTAATTGGGCAAAATATCACTCCTAATACGTTTTTTGGATAGGTTTTGTAGGCCACAACAGCTGTAGCCAAGGTTAATCTCTCGCTCACAGGCCAAATTACATTATTTTCAGCCTAGGTTACACTAAAGCACTGACCAAATATCCTGCAGATGTGCAATTTCAGTTAAGTTAGCTGAATGGGATTATCCAACTTGCAGTGAAAATGCAGGCAATTTGCAATAGTGTGAAGTGGATAAGCCACATGGCAATAATGTGGCAATTTTGGAAGTTTTCTATCAGCTTTCAGTTCCAACATTAATCATGTGGAATTGAACGATCCACAAAACTGTTGTGTTAATGATAACATTTTAAAAGTTTCCAACTGAAAACTGCCACAAGCCATATACATAATAATATGGTCAGAAGATATGATCATGTCATAAACATGCCCAACTGCATTCAAAATAGATTACAGGTTAAAATGTTCAGGGAAGTCAAAGACTAATGATAAGTGAATCACTCTTTTTGATTAGGTTAAACACCACCCATAATACACTAGAATCAGAAAAAAATTGTAGACTTAAAATCGAGAATGCTATCATTTGCAACAGTTAAAATGATAGAGACCTGAGGTCATTTTAAAATGTCTTGTGAAATTCAGTCTATGCCTTGTGCTTTGTTAAGAAAATGTAAGGAATTACAATTTAAACACGTGAGGTGAAAACTTTACAAGGCTTCTTCTCAGATTCCGTTTCGTTAATTAGTCATAAATGTTGTCACTTCTTCTGTCTGGTTGTGAAGGTGCTCCCTTTTTAATTGGTTAGTGAAACTCAGTGCCTCAGAACAGGCCGATTATTTTTGGCTGGCAATTTGATACAACCCTGTTATCTTGTGTCAGGATGGCACAGGAGTAACTTTGTGTCTGTCTGGTGATGCTTCAAGACTCTGCAGGCTATACATTACTTTAATAAAGCAGCAACTAACTGGACTTCTCTTTCTAGGCACAGTTTTCAGTTTAGGAAAAAAATGCAGAGGTCACTGAATTAGACTTTCCATCTGGAGCTCCCTACATAGAAAATACACCTGACCTTTCCTCTTACATACTCATTACCTCTAGAACATCACATCCTCCAATATAGCCTTCCATAAAGTAAAAAAATACTCTGCTCCTGACTTTATCTTTACCTTTTTGATTACACCACGACCAGGATATCACATCTTGCAACATGACGTTCCATAAAGTAAAAAATACTCTGCTCCTGACTTTATCTGTACCTTTTTGATTACACCCAGACCATGATATCACACCCTACAACATGACCTTCCAAAGGGTAGAAACTACTCTGCTCCTGACCTTTTCTCTGCCTTTCTGACCACCACCCGGCTATAACACCCTCCAACATGACCTTTCATTATGTGGAAGTACTCTACTCCTGTCCTTATCTTTACCTTTATGATTACACCACCACTGGGACATCACACCCTCCAACATGACCCTCCATTAAGTAGAAAATACTCTGCAATAATAAAACAAAAAAAGGGGGGGGGGTAAGTAATAATTAGAGTGGTTATAAAGGCTTTTTTTCCTAATGTATTAAACATGTTATAATAACCTGGTCTGTTCAGACCCCGGGCCTCCTCTACAACCACCTTTGGGAGATATAACTAGAATGGGATTAATCAAACAGTTTGATCGGCCCCATGCTGATTATATCTATGCAATGCCCCTAGTGGGTTTTATATTGCAATTATAGGGGAGTGTTATCTCGTGGAGACTTAAAGGATCACTAAAGATATATATATATATATTTTTTTTAAATAACAAACATGTTATACTTACCTCCACTGTGCAGCTCGTTTTGCACAGAGTGTCCCCGAACCTGATCTTCTGGGGTCCCTCTGCGGCTGTCTTGGCTCTCCCCCGCAAGGAATCAACACCTTCATGCGAGCTCCCTCGCATGGTGTTGAGTGCTTGCGGGCGTGCTCCCGTGATACAGCCCGCGGCCATAGCTGCTCACTGTATCACTCGGCCCCGCCCCCGGCACGCCATGTCATTGGATGTGATTGACAGCAGCGCGAGCCAATGGCTGCGCTGCTTTCAATCCATCCACTGTAGCCAATGAATGGCCAGGCTGAGCGGCGAAGAGGATGTCGGGGGTGAGCGCGGGACTTTCGAGGGGTCAGGTAAGTAAAACGGGGGGGGCTGGGGGGGCTGGTATTGTCGGATGTTTTTTCACCTTAATGCATAGAATGCATTAAGGTGAAAAACTTTTACCTTTACAACCCCTTTTAAGGTAGTGTAATCACTGTTCTGTGGAACATTTTGTAGGATGTTACTGTGAATGTGCAGCTGACACCCGGATTCCAGGCAGTGAATTGTTTTTAATAACAATGTTGTCATTCTTACTGGTGAGGGTGAAGGTTGGTGATTTTGAATTTTTACTGGTTTGTTTTTATCCCATTAAAGTGCAACTAAACCCTCCTATCGTTCTCAACCAAGGAAGCTGTCATCTTGGCCTATGTTTGATCTTCAGCTGCCATGGTGCTACACATCAGTTATGACACAAGCAATTTGATGGTTTGACAGCTTGGTTGAGAGCACAACCAATGTGACAGTTACATTCCCAGCTTTTTTTTAAACTGTTAAATTGATGGGTTTAGTTCCGCTTAAAATTTCTAATAAATTCTGTGAGTTAAACCACATGGACCTCGGGTGGTAACCTCTGTATTGCTATGGGCCACTATTGGCCTATAATTTCATTTTTTTTCAGAAAATACTCTACTCTTCACTCTGCCTTTCTGATTAGACCAACACCAGGATATTACACCCTCCAAATGATTTTCTGTATTGTAGAATTCCTCTGCTCATGACTTTCTCTCTACCTTTATGATTACAATACCAACAGCACATAACGCCCTCCAACGTTGCCCTCTATAAAATAGAAAGTACTCTCCTCCTATCCTTGTCTCTACTTTTCTGATTATACTCACCAGTAGGACATTGTAGATATCAACTTGATTCACCATAGGGGAGAAAATTCTCCCCTCCCGATCTTCTCTCCACATCTCTGACTGGAGCTCAGCATTAACTTCTAAGCATTTCACCAGATCTGGGACATTTTTCCAAAACCTTCTAATTTTGAACAAAATTTTGGGAAAATAGAAATTCTCAAATAAGGCTAATCCCTGTGTTATTTCCAACAGGCAATCAGAAGTGGGCATATAATTGTATCCAATTATAGCCTCATGCCCATTGGTCTCAGCTGGTACAGGAATAATTTAGTGCAGACTGTACAATACAGCACCAACATACACTGAAAACTTAATTCAACTCATCAATGCAGGCTTTGTGTGCCCAAGTGGCTCAAACTGGGCCTTGGCACTGTTTACTATCACCCTCTTACTTCCTGACACTTCCTGTGGGAAAAGTTGACCTTTGTCTGCGCTGAGTGCTCCTTTTGTCTAATGACGCTACAGCCAACCCCCTTCGCAGCCTCTCCACTTCTTGTCTGTCTGTGCCCAGCGTCAACGCCATGAGTCATGCTGATAACATGCCCACTTTGATCCCACTTGCAGTTGGTGTGTTAGGTGACGTCCTGTAATTATCCCCTCTCCTGTCACTCTCTTCTCTAACCCCCCCTTCCAGTGCCAGCCAAGCATGGCAAACATTCTTCATCTCATTGTTCTCATGCCCACGTTGAGGCTACAGCGATCTGATACTGTGTCCTTTCAGGGAAAACTGAGCATGAAAGACCACTATTAAGTGCTTGATGATTGGCTGTCTCTTTGAATTTGCGGTCATCCCACAAAAGACGATGACTTAAAGCCTAAAAATAGGAGATGCTAATCTGTTATCACAGCTCCCTCTTCCGTGTCCCGCTTACGAGCTTGTAAAGGTGTGACACATGTGACCCCCTGTGACACTCGGCATTGCTGCCATGACATATTGTGCAAACGCCGTGTGCCTGTTTTTAGCAAGTGCTGCATAGTATGTAGAGCAATTTGCAAAGCCGTCCAATCATCCTTGCTATGTGTGGCTGATGCTTCTCCCCATCCCAGCCTCACAGTTGTTTTCTCTAGTAATTAAAATGTTGGTCTTCAAGCTGTCATCACTTTTGTAGCGCCAGGCCGAGCATTGAGACTGTTCCACGTTCAGGGCTGTCTCATCTTTGTCTTAATGTACCGCAATGCACAAAGCTGTCTGCACCTTGCGCTGTCATCTGTAGCCAACCGTGTTTCCGCAGTGTCATGTCTCGCTCTGTCGCCCCTCTGCATCTTTTCATTGTCCCCACTTACACGGTTGTCTCCTGTCTCCCCTTTTAAGTCTGAAGTCATCCTGATTTCTCCATGAAGTTATGCTTTTACAGTAATGGCAGCAGGCATCGTCATTGGAATTTAAGAAATTGATCATTCGCCTACTTAGGCACAGTGAAGGTTGCTGTCCTTGGGGCTAGGCCCTTGTTCTGTCTGTCAGTTCACTGGCATGCAATTGCATCGTTAAAGCCTAACTCCAGCCAAAGTTTTTTTTTTATAATTTTGGATAGAGTGGGAAAGGTTCAAATTTCAGTTTTTTATTTCTGGAGCATGTGTGACTGAGGAGCTGGACTTGACTCATCAATGAATCATGGTTGAAAAAGGTTAGTCAAATTCATATGAGGCATAATGACTTTGGGAGGCTGCTCTTACCACAAACAGGGTACTCCTTGTCTCAAGGACCCATAGTTTGGAATACATGTGTTAAATGTTCAATGAGAGCACCAGGCCAAAGAACTAAGAGTCCAAAATTCGTTAACATCGGTGTTCTTTTAAAACAAGACAATATAAAACAGTCAACAGGTTCAAGGAGTTCAAACACGTCTCCCTTTATCAGAGTTTGAAAATTTTATGTACTTGGGAGGACTTAAAAATGGCACAGTCACCATAATAAATTATTTGGAATATAAAAAGTGGAAAGTGCCCATGAGCAAAATATCAGCAGCATTCTTTTTTTAGGTTTTTTTATGTCTAAAGCCTGGAACACACCACTATTTTTTTTTCTTTCAACCCAGTGGGCTGAACAAAAAACTTGACAGCTCAGGAGGAGCTGCTGTACTAACTATCCAATGTTGGTACAGCGATCTCCCCTGCTGAGCTATAGTGTTCTGACAGCGGAGACGCCCCCATCCCCCCACCAGAACACTTTGGTCAGGAGCCGATCGGCAGACATTTTTTGGTCATGCCCCAAATGGTCGGCTTCTGTTGGACTGGCTGTTGTACACACCGGCCAATGCTGTCTGACATTCGGCTCGTGTGTACTAGGCTTAAGACTCCATTGAGTAGCTTTCTCCTTCATGTACCTGTGACACCCGTACAAGAAATAAGAAGATGGTTGTCACCAAGACTAGAAAGCACAGACAGCAACAGTAAGAATATCAGAAGGACTAAACCCTTTATTCTACTCTCTCCACTCTACAATGTCTGTGTCCCCCTTGAAAAAAAATCACATAATTTCCTGTCCTTTCCAAAAAATAAATAAATGAAAAAAAAAAAGTAATACGCTGCACTTTTACAGTTTCTTGTTGCTTACTCCCAAAGCAAGGTAAAAAATACCCTGTGCTGGCAGCACACTGAAGAGTCAAACTGTTGCTCTCACACACAACGCAGGTCTCCCATGGTCCAACACACCCTCGGCTCACTGCTCCAATCAATCGTTGCATAGAGAGCTAGAGCACCATTGATTGGAACTGTGTGCAGGAGGAGTGTGTTGACCTGGGGGACACCCATGCCACTGCTTATGTATGAGAGCAGGGGTCCGACTTCCCAGTGTGCTGCCAGCACAGGGAATTGTAACCTTTGCTGCATTGTTTAGCAAGTAACCCTAAAATAGCAACATATTTACTCTATATGCAGCATGACTGCATTACAGTAGTGAATGCAGAGGGTTCAACTGGGCTTTAAAGAGTATCTAAAGCCAAAACTTTTTTCAGTTTTGTATGGAGTGAGGGAGTGTTAAACCCCTGTCAGGTCCTAATTGCTGACTGTGTCCAGACTGGAGAGTATCATCTTTTCAATATCTCCTTTTGACTATTGTTAAAGTGATAAGAAATCTAAATGTTTACAGGTTGTGGTGCAATTAAAGTGTTTCTCTGGACCACCTCCCAAATACGTAGGACCCCTCCCTGACCCCCCCAAGGCACAAGGCTCTTGACAGGGGTAAGGCACCCTCAGGTCCACCTAGTCAAAAGGCCTGGTGGACCCATCTCAGCCACAGCAGACATCAAGTACTAGGTGAGGAGCTCTACCAAAGAGGGACCCCAACCCAAGGCAGGGGAGGAAGGAACCTGATGGCCACACTTCGTTCCTCCCACTAAGACTTCAGAGTTGTTCCAAAGACCCACATCCTCCATCCTAAGTAAAAAAGGCAATACAAACATAAGTGCACATGTGCAGAGAAAAAATATGCAATTAAATAAGCACCAGCGCAGTTCCATTAGCTAAGCGTTTTGGCCTGGTAACAAAAATTGCCCCAGTCTCAGCCAAAAGGCTAAGCCCATGAGGCGTAGTGCAGAAAAAGCAAGCGTGTTGTGGGCTAGAGCTCATTCTCAAAGTGAGGTTTCAAACCCATAGTGATAAAAAGAGCACTCCCAGTGCGCCACTCCTGGGGGGCGCTTGACACCACAAGCTGTCTGCCTTACCAGCCCATGAATACAACAGGTAGCACTGTTCAAATCAAGAGGCACTTGGCTGCTTGAAACCCTCCACACCAGGGAAGTACTCCTGACCCATACCTTACGTGGTGCATGCTTTATTCAGTTTCCTTGCCTATTGGGAAGGTCCAATAAGAACTCCCATCAAACCAGCAGAAGCAATATATGACAACCATCCTATCTGAAAGGACCAGACGAACCTTGGAGCGCACCTACTGGACACTGATAAGAACAGATACTACACTTGATCTTAGCCAAAAGGCCACAGGAACAGAGGAAAAATCTTCCAATGAGGAAAACTGTTCTGGTGACAACTGTTTAGGAGAGGATTTTCCCTCACTTTACAGGGACGGGAGTAATGGAAATCTCCCTAATGGGACAAAGACAAAAAAATGACAGGGGCCCTAACCATTTCTTATTCTATCCATAGCCATATACTTAAAAACGTTTTGGCTTTTGGTAATACTTTAAAGCTGAACCCAATGCAAGATGCAAAAGACACACACTAATTAATCTCTGTATTTATTAATACATCAGTCATTTTATATACAAGCAGTGTAATTACCTGAATATGACCTGGTATCAACCTTTTGCAGTACCTATACAGCAGCGCTCAGACTGGGAGCAGGAAAATCAGCCTAAAGATCCAAGCAGTTGTGCCTATGCAAAAAGCATGATGATAGGAGAAAGTAGAGTGACAGAGAGATAATCTCACCAATCTGCTGCTTCTCCTTTTCACTGACCAGTCACAGGCTGTGGGAGAAAAAAAACCTGTGTTACTGTAAAAATATCAGGTCTCCTGCACTGCCAGACAGGCTTTGCTGTGTGGCAGATCTGTGTAAATCTCAGGTCTGGATTGAGCGTAATACGTATTCTTTGCAGGCAAAATCGCTTCCTTATACCTAGTACAGACAATAAGAATATTGGACCAGACAAATGATCATTGTTTTTTTTTTTTAGCATGCTTGTCTCATATTGAAAACCAAAAGGTTACTGAAGTTACAAAAATTCTTGTACGACAGAATACCACTTGGGAAATGATGTAATATACTGTAAGGTATTCTTTAATTTCCGAGCATTAGGGATGGGCCGAACACCAGCCCCCCCGTTCGATTCACACCAGAACACCTCGAACAGGCAAAATGTTCTAGCAAACATGCGAACCCTATTAAAGTATACGGGACACGATCATGAAAAATGAAAAGTCCTAATTTTAAAGGTTTATATGCAAGTTATTGCCATAAAAAGTGTATGAGGACCCGGGTACTGCCCCAGGGGACATCGATCAAAAAAAGGTTTTTAAAGCAACTGTTTTTTCAGGAGCAGTGATTTTAATAATGCTTAAAGTGAAACAATAAGGGTAGTGTCACCTTATACTCCTTATACTCCTCTGTGGCGCAATCCAAGCTTATCCCATTTTTTTGCCTATCCAGATCCAATAGTCTGGACCAGATTTGGGATTAAAACAGTGAGTGCGGTGATTGGAAATGGGGTGTTATTGACGTTAGATGTGCTCAGAAGTAAGCACCAGCTCCCTAGCGCGCACCTGTTCCATTTTCTGTTATTCAGGCATGCTTTTTCAGCTCAGTTTGGGTCCTCCACCCTAAATGTGCTGGCTGTGACCTGGAATCACTACTCAGGGACAAGGAACTACCCAAAGCCTTATCTACTATATATAAGGAACTGTTCACTGACACTACAAAGCTTCTCACATCCTGTCGTGCTGCCTGGACGCTGGATTTCCCGCAGCTTGACAATGATGACTGGGATGATGTCTGGAGCACCACATTTGCCAGACTGGTGTCAGCCCCTGATCACCTGATACAGTTCAAGTTTCTTCATAGGATATACTACACCCCCGCTAAATTAGCAAGGATTTTTCCTGCGCACCCCTCGAACTGCTGGAGGTGTGATGCACCTAGAGCAGATTATTTGCATATTTTTTGGCTCTGCCCACACATCCAGCGGTTCTGGGTGGGTGTGATGGACTGTGTTAGGTCGGTAACTACAATTGCTATTGCACCATCTATTGAAATTTGTTTGTTGGGCTTGGTGGACACATAAGCACCCAAAAATGTGATCCGTACTCTACTCACATTGCTCCTGTACTATGCTCGCAAAGTGATTATCTTATCATGGAAGAAACTGCTGGCTCCTACCCTCATGGCCTGGAAGGCATTGATTAACAAGGCTCTACCGCTGTATGAAGCTATATATCTCAGTAGAGGGGTACCAGATAAGTTTAAAAAGGTGTGGGGTGGCTGGATAGATGACAATTCAACTGCATCAGATTAATTGCCTCCTGGGGAATATATGAACTATGTGGCGGGTCGTGAGGCTTGTGTAAGCCTAGATGGGAACCTATAACCTCTTTTACTACTGCTATTTGGGGATATCATACTGCATATAATAATTGTACATTGTTTCCCTTTTTTCCCCTTTACTAGGGTTTAATATGGAAGGATTTCTGATGTATGTTATTATTTGGTATGGGAGTTGCATTGTACACTGGTGCTGGGTGCTGAATGTTTATTATGTTCAATGTTTGTATGTATCTTTTTCTATGTTTAAAAAACCTTTAATAAAAGAATTTACAAAAAAAAGTGAAACAATAAAAATTAAATATTCCTTTAAATATCGTTTCTGGGGGGTCCCTTTAGTCTGCCTGTAAAGTGGTGCATATGTTACATATAGTAACATAGTAGGTGAGGTTGAAAAAAGACACAATTCCATCAAGTCCAACCTATGTGTGTGATTTTATGTCAGTATTACATTGTATTGTAACTGTATGATGTGGTCGTTCAGGTACTTATCTAATCATTTTTTGAAACTATCGATGCTCCCCACTGAAACCACTGCCTGTGGAATATGTGCGATGTGTAGAACATGCCGCAGCAATAATGACATTTCTAAAGGAAAAAATGTCATTTAAACTTGCTCACATCTGTCATGTATTGTCGGCAATGTAGATGAAAAATCAAGGAGAAAAACGGCGTGGGGTCCCTCCCCAGTCCATACCAGGCCCTTCAGGTCTGGTATGGATTTTAAGGGGAACGCCACTCCAAAAAAATAATTGGCGGGGGGGGGGGCCAAAATCCATACCAGACCCTTGTCCGAGCATGCAGCGTGGAGGTCAGGATGGGAGGGAGACGAACGAGCGCCCCCCCCATCTGAAGCATACCAGACCACATGCCCTCAACAACCCCAAAGCACCTTGTCCCCATGTTTAACAAGGGGGCCCCCAGATCCCGCCCCCCCCCCTATGTGAATGGGTATTGGGTACATTATACCCCTACCCATTCACCAAAAAAAGTGATACTTTTATTGGTGAATGGGTAGGGGTATAATGTACCCAATACCCATTCACATGGGGGGGGCAGGATCTGGGGGTCCCCTTGTTAAATGGGGCTTCCAGATTCTGACAAGTCCCCCGCCCGCACACCCCGACAGCCATTGGCCAGGGTTGTTGAGAAGAGGCTCTTTTCCCCGTCAACATGGAACAAAGTGCTTTGGGGGCCACTATAAAGCACCCTCCCCATGCTGAGGCCAAGTGAGCGGCCTGGTATGGTTCAGAAGGGGGGGTGCTCTCTCGTCCCCTCCCTTTCCTGTCCTGCCAGGCTGCTTGCTTGGAAAAGGGTCTGCCATTTTTTTTTAATTTTGCCGTGAAGTTCCCCTTAAAATCTATAAAGGAAAAGAACAGTAGCAGCGCTAAGATTGATAAAAATATAAATATAATTCCAAATATTGATATTAATTAGTGAGCATCAACACTAATAAATGAATCACTCAATTGGTTGATAAACAATATCTATACCGTGAAAAACCTTACCCCAGGGGTATATATAAATAAAGGATCAATAAATGATTAGTATCTGAAAAGTGTTCAATAAAAATAAAAAATAGATATTAATCAAAGGAATGTTCAAAAAAATGTGCAAAAGGTAAACTTCACAAACATGAAGGAAATAATTCCGTGACAAATCCACCACCGCATCCAAGAAGTGACCACCATGAGAAATGCATGCTTACTGAACAGCAAGCAAGAGAAGCTTGTGACCTTAAACCCGGTCAGGGCCTTTACCCCAAGGCAGGCAGGTAACTCTGAGTGCCAAGCTGGTCTAGGGACAGAGCGGATGTCTCAGGGAATTTCAGCATTCATCAGAGGATACAGATAATCAGCAAGCTCTCTTGGGTCAGAAACCTCCGACAAGCCGTCATATAAAACCCGGAAAAAAAAGGCTCACCATAGCGTTATACCATCAAGAAAATTTATTAAGAATAAAAAAATATAATGCACTTACAGAAGGTTAAAAGCAATCAACAGGGAAAGTCGGCCGGCTAAACAGAAAAAATGCCCGTCCAATAGAGACACTGGTACGCGGTGACATCAGCACGTCAACTCCTCCCGACGTTCGCTTTGTCAACAAATTACATCGTCTGGGTTCCCCAGCGCTAAGATTGATATTTTTGATCTTAGCGCTGCTACTGTTCTTTTCCTTTATACTGTTGGGTGTATCTCACTTTTAGCAGCAGCTGTACATGTTTTGTGTTGCAATATAGCGCGGTATTCTACTTTTGTTTACCCTTAAAATCTATGCCAGACCCGAAGGGCCTGGTATGGATTTTGGGGGGACCCCACACCGTTTTTTTTCTTAATTCTGTCATATGGTTCCCCTTAACCACTTCAATACACTGTATCATGTACTCTGCACTGCACTATATACCCTGCACTGTATTATATATACTACACCGACTGCACTATATATTCTCCACTGTATTATATATACTACACTCGCTGACTGCGCTATATACTCTCCACTGTATAATATATACTACATGGACTGCACTATATTCTCTGAACTGTATTATATATACCACACAGACTGCATTATATACTCTGAACTGTATTATATATAATACACTGACTGCACTATATACTCTGAACTGTATTATACTTACTATACGGACTGCACTATATACAGTTGCAATAAAAAGTATGTGAACCCTTTTGTAATGATATGGATTTCTGCACAAATTGGTCATAAAATGTGATCTGATCTTCATCTAAGTCACAACAATAGACAATCACAGTCTGCTTAAACTAATAACACACAAAGAATTAAATGTTACCATGTTTTTATTGAACACACCATGTAAACATCCACAGTGCAGGTGGAAAAAGTATGTGAACCCTTGGATTTAATAACTGGTTGAACCTCCTTTGGCAGCAATAACTTCAACCAAACGTTTCCTGTAGTTGCAGATCAGACATGCACAACAGTCAGGAGTAATTCTTGACCATTCCTCTTTACAGGACTGTTTCAGTTCAGCAATATTCTTGGGATGTCTGGTGTGAATCACTTTCTTGAGGTCATGCCACAGCATCTCAATCGGGTTGAGGTCAGGACTCTGACTGGGCCATTCCAAAAGGCGTAATTTCTTCTGTTTAAGCCATTCTGTTGTTGATTTACTTCTATGGTTTGGGTCATTGTCCTGTTACAACACCCATCTTCTGTTAAGCTTCAGCTGGCGGACAGATGGCCTTAAGTTCTCCTGCAAAATGTCTTGATAAACTTGGGAATTCATTTTTCCTTCGATGATAGCAATCCATCCAGGCCCTGACGCAGCAAAGCAGCCTAAAACCATGATGCCCCCACCACCATACTTCACAGCTATGGTGCCAATATCTGAAAATTGATCACACCTGAAGTACTGACGGCCTATTTCATTTCCTGAGACACTAACATGCCAGAAAAGTACAAATACCCCCCAAATTACCCCTTTTTGGAAAGAAGACATTCCAAGGTATTTAGAAAGATGCATGATGAGATTTTTGAAGTTGTCATTTTTTCCCACAATTCTTTGCAAAATTAAGATTTTTTTTTTTTTTCACAAAATTGTCATATTAGCAGGTTATTTCTCACACACAGCATATGCATACCACAAATTACACCCCAAAACACATTCTGCTATTACTCCCGAGTATGGCAATACCACATGTGAGAGACTTTTACACAGCCTGGCCACATACAGAGGCCCAACATGCACGGAGCACCTTCAGGCGTTCTGGAGCACCCAGGCCAATTCTGACATTTCTCTCCTACATGTAAAAATCATCATTTATTTGCAAGAAAATTACATAGAACCCCAAAACATTATATATGTTTTTTTAGCAAAGACCCTAGAGAATACAATGGCGGTCGTTGCAACTTTTTATCTCACACGGTATTTGCGCTGCAATTTTTCGAACTCGTTTTTTTAAAAAAAAAAACAGTTTTGTGCCTTAAAAAAAACAAAGCAGTAAAGTTAGCCCAATGTTTTTGCATAATGTGCAAGATGAAGTTATGCCGAGTAAATAGATACCTAACATGTCACCCTTCAAAATTGCACACACTCGTGGAATGGAGCCAAACTTCGCTACTTAAAAATCTCCATAGGCGACGCTTTAAAATTTTTTAGTGGTTACATGTTTTGAGTTACAGAGGTGGTCTAGAGCCAAAATTATTGCTCTCGCTCTACCGATCGCAGCGATACCTTACATGTGTGGTTTGAACACAGTTTTCATATGTGGGTCTGGACTTACGTATGCGCTCGCTCCTGCATGCGAGCACACGGAGACAGGGGCGCTTTAAAATTTTTTATTTTTTTTTATTGTTCATTTTACTTTATTTATTTTAGTTTGATGCTTTTTTCCAAAAAATTAATTTTTTGATCACTTTTATTCCTATTACAAGGAATGTAAACATCCCTTGTCATAGGAATATGGCATGACAGGTCCTCTTTACTGTGAGATATGGGGTCAATAAGACCCCACATCTCACCTCTAGGCTGGGAAGCCTGAAATAAAAAAAAAAAAAACGATCCTGGCTTCGATCATAGTGGTGAGTCGGTAGAAGCACCTGAGGGCGGCGGGAGGGGGGGGGGGGGGCGTCCCCTCTCGCCTCCCGTAAGAGCAATCAAGCAATGGAACAGCCACTATGATCACTCTTATGGTGTAGGGAATCACCGGCTGAAAAAGCTGATATCTGAATGATGCCTGTAGCTGCACCCATCATTCAGATATCCCCGCACAAAATCAAGGACGTCGTATGACAGCCAGCGGGCGGGAAGTGGTTAAAACACATTTTTTTTTTTAACACAAAGTTGTCCACAAAGTTGTTCTCCTACTCCTCCTGAGTACGGCGATATCACATGTGTGAGACTTCCACAGCCTGGCCACATACAGAGGCCGAGTACAGCAGAGTATGGCAGAGTATAGCTGAGTATGGCTGGGTATGGCAGAGCATGGCTGGGTATGGCTGAGTAGGCAGTGTATTACAGGGTAAAGCTGGGTATGGCTGGGTATGGCTGGGTATGGCAGAGTATGGCTGGGTATCACCGAGTATTGCAGAGTATGGGTGGGTATTACAGAGTATGGGTGGGTATCACCGAGTATTGCAGAGTATGGCTGGGTAAGGCAGAGTATGGCTGGGTATCACCAAGTTCCCTATACAAAGGTTGGGGGGCTTTTGGTTCCTTGAGGCTGAGTTCACATCTCTGTGCGGAGGGGCTCACAGCAGGGGTCCAATGCATCCCTGTTCACCATTTCAGGTCCGATTTTGATCTGAATTTTGGGCTGAATTCGGACCTGAAATGGACCAGAAGACGCACAGGACTCATGTGCAATTCGCTAGGCAGCCGTCCCGGAGCTGTGTAAACCGGCTCCATTGAGAGCCAGTCACAGGCTCCTGACATGCGAATTGAATGCGTTGAAACCTGCATCCTATTCGCAATAGTACGAACCCAGCCTTAGCCCATTCTTACCATAACCTGTATGATTGGGTTGTCTTGTTAGGTCCCAAGCCCTACTCCATAGAAGCCATGGTTCCCATACACTGCACCGGCTGTATGCCTTTTAGAATAAATTGCTCTATAATATCAGGCTATTTTATCAGTATACAAAGTGCATGGCTAAGGGGGTACAAAGAAGTGATTTGCATGGCTCTGTCCACTGTCCTAAAATGAGGGATAACCCTCTTACTTTTGTAATATATGATGGACTGAGACATGTGAATACTTTCTGCTCTAAGCAGGCTTTACTGTGCTACCCACTCAATTGGTTAGAATTTTTGATTCCTTTAGCTCCAGCAGGGCTGGACTGGGACAAAAATTTGGCCCTGGACTTCATCCAGACCGGCCCTCTTTAATTTTGCAGACACACACAAAAACAGTATATAAACTATGCGCAATTGCACAAAAAACATAAGTAAAAACATTGCACTGTAAGTATACTTTTACAATTTTGTTGTTTATTAATAATTTTTTAAAATATTTTTTTCACAGTGCTTCTGGGGAAGGGGTGGGGGGTATGTGGCAGTGGACGGTGTCAGTAGGACAGTGGTTGGTGTCAGTAGTTTTTTATTTTTACGTATTGATTTTTTTTACAATCAATTTTTTTTCACAATGCATTTTGGGGGGAAGAGGTTGGGGCAGTGTTGGTACTGCAGGGGGAAGTGGTAACAGTAGTTTTTTAATTTATTTTTTTACAATTAAATTTTTCAATATCTATTGTATTTTTTTTTTTAATCTGCCCTGTTGGTGGGCTTTGGTGAGATATCAGGGGTCTAAACAGACCCCTGACATCTCCCCTTTTGAGACAGGGACTAAGGATTTCGCAGTCCCCTTCTCAGCACTGAAGATGAATGGACAGGAGACAGCAGCTCCCGTTCATTCATAAACTGAAGCACACAGTTTACTCGCTTTTTGCTCAGTTTTCACAGGGCACAGGAGTGATCAGTAGCGATTGCTCACTGTGTCCAATTTAGGAAAGGAAGGGGCCAGTAAATTACATATTTACCTGTCCCTTCCTTCGCTCTCCATCCTGATGGTTCCCCACCGCAGCCGGCGGGAGAGAAGAGGAGGGAAGCCAGCTGGGGGGGGGGGGGGATAGGAGGACACAACGGGGCTGAAGAAAGAGGACAGGGGGCCGGAGGAGCACACAGGCAGCAGCTGGGAATGATCAATGAGGCAGGAGGGACAGCTGTGAACACCGATCTCCCTGTATTGCTTGTTAGCCGACACCTGTGGGTGGGAGAGGAGAAATGGCTGTCGGCTAAAAAGCTATACAGGAGGATCGGTATTCACAACGGTCGCTCCCACCGCACCGATCATTCCCGGCTGTGAACCAGGGGACCAGCCAGGATCGGCCCTGCAGCCTTGCAGCCGGGATATCACAAGTACCTTGCGGGTACGCGGGAGACTCCCGCACCTCACTGGAGACTTGGGATGTCTGGAAACCGTCCCACTGAGCCATCGGCCCACTGGGATACTCCCAGTAGTCCCAGGGGCCAGAACATGCCTGAGCTCCAGTATGGTTCTACTACCTCATTCAACTTTAATAATAAAAATTCCAGCCCGTTTTTCAGACTCTAAACAGGTGCATTTTAAATTCACTACACTTCAATACATTTCTGTTCTCCCTCAATTCCTCCAATCCATCAGCTTCTCACTCCTTGTCAAGAGTCATAAAATTGTTCTTTGTCAACCTGTTTACGATTCCTTTCAGAAAACCTTTCCATCCTCATTGCCATCTCTGCGAATGTTTGGAAATGGAAAAACAGAAATATTAGTTTAAACACTACGTGTTAAAAAAAAAAAAAAAAAAAGTGGGGAAGGGAGGCGGAATACAGAGTTATATGACTTTTACAAAATGTAGAAAACATCAGAAGACTGCATGTTTATAGATAGTTTAAGTGTTCCTGGCTCTGGACAAGTTCTGTCTACTTGTAGACCTGTTTTATGCAAGTGACATCGCATACTGCAAATAAGAGGAATGAAAGATGGCTGAGAGGGTGACTATGGGGGTAGAAAAAGAAATGAGCTACAAGATGTGGAGGTATAAAAGACATCTGGGCAAATAAAGTGGTTGTAAACCTCAGACATAAATATGAACAAAGCATATCCCTCTATAGTGTGTACTTGTCTCAATTAAGAGCACTAAGTGTCATTTCTGTCTGCTGCTTCATTCTTCTGCTATCATCACGAGTCACTTCTGACAATTTTTCCTGACACCAAGAGAAAAATGGTGACACAGGAGGGACCTCCAGCTGATTGAAAGCCTCAACTCTTTTCCTGTGTGCTGTGTGAAGGGGGGGTGTGTCACTTCCCTCCAATCAGCTCTCAGATCTCTCCTCACTGAACTCTGCGGAGTCAGCTCTTCATCACACCTTTTTTCAGGACCCTTAGGCCTGGTTCACACCTATGCATTTTTTAATGCGTTTTCAGTTTTGTAGAAACACACTATAGTCCATTTAACATGGTTTCCTATGGATGTAGTTCACATCTGTCCATTTTATGGAAAGGGCTAGGGACTTTCTTCTGGTTTTTGGTTCCATAGACTTCAATGGATCAAAAGCGTGTATTGAAAAATGCAAAATGCACCTGCAATATGCAAACTACAACCTGCACAAGTGTTAAACGGGCCTTAGGCTCCATTCACACTAGCGCGTTTTTTGATGCATTTTGCATTTTGCAGAAATGCATGGGAATTTTTTAACATGGGTTCCTATGGAACATGTTCACATCAATGCTTTTTTGTATCTCTGCGTTTTTGGAAAGGGTCGGGGACTTTTTTTCATGCAAAAAGCAGCGTTTTGCATGTAATGGATTTCAATGGACAAGCATCAAAAACGCAAGTGCACCGTTTTTGCAGCGTTTTTGCAGCGTTTTTGGTGCGTTTTTGGTGCGTTTTTGCCGTTTTTTTTTTTTATTTTTTTTTATTTTTTTTTTTTTGTAATTTTTTTTAAGACTGTAAAAAAAAATGAAAAAAGAAAAAAAAAACACAAAACGCAAATCGCGGCAAAAACGCCGCAAAAACGCTACAAAAACGCTGCTCAAAAACGTGCCAAGCATGAAAAAAAAACCTCCAAAAACGCTCAAAAGCAACATGCATAGGTGTGAATCGAGCCTTAGACAAGTTTTATAATCCAGCACTTTGAACAATGAAGAGAAGATTGCAGATTAACAGGTACAACTACTGTATGAGGATGTGTTTCATCTCTGTGTACCACCTGAGGCCAGTCACTTCACTGGGTATATGTAAGGGTTTACAACCACTTTAACAATAAGGGGAAAATAAAGTACTATTAATATAGCATATTTGCCAACAGTCCAGATTTTCCCAGGACAATCACGATTTTGGGACCCTCGTGCCGATCGGAGCTTGTCCCGACTAATTTCCCGGGATTTTGCTTTTGTCCCGGGAAAATCAGGAATGTTTTAGGGAAAAAACGACTTACGGGCTACAAAAAAGTGGCCGCCGTTGCCTCTGACAGTACATTTGCCCTTGTGTTCAGTGGAGAGAGGAGGGGCAGCCAATAGTCTTCTCTCTTCAGTGTTCAAGTATTCTCTTGTACACAGAAGCCTATTGGCTGCACGGATCAATTGGAGGTCCCTCCTCTCTCCACTGAATACACGTGGAAGCTGGGAACTGTGTAGCTGCCGCTGCACATGAAGGAGATGATCGCCGCTGCTGGGGACAAGGAAAGCTGTGCTGCACTGATGACACAGATGTAAAGGAGGGCTCTTCTGCACAACACGGATGTAAAGGAGGGCTCTGCTGCACTGGGGACACGGATGTAAAGGAGGGCTCTGCTACACTGGGGACACAGATGTAAAGGAGGGCTATGCTGCATAACACAGATGTAAAGGAGGGCTCTGCTGCACTGGGGACACAGATGTAAAGGAGGGCTCTGCTGCACTGGGGACACAGATGTAAAGGAGGGCTCTGCTGCACTGGGGACACGGATGTAAAGAAGGGCTCTGCTGCACAACACAGATGTAAAGGAGGGCTCTGCTGCACTGGGGACACAGATGTAAAGGAGGGCTCTGCTGCACAACACAGTTGTAAAGGAGGGCTCTGCTGCACTGGGGACACAGATGTAAAGGAGGGCTCTGCTGCACTGGGGACACGGATGTAAAGGAGGGCTCTGCTGCACTGGGGACACGGATGTAAAGAAGGGCTCTGCTGCACAACACAGATGTAAAGGAGGGCTCTGCTGCACTGGGGACACGGATGTAAAGGAGGGCTCTGCTGCACTGAGGACACAGATGGAAAGGAGGGCTCTGCTGCACTGGGGACACGGATGTAAAGGAAAGCTCTGCTGCACAACACAGATGTAAAGAGCTCTGCTGCACTGGGGACACAGGTGTAAAGGAGGGCTCTGCTGCACTGGGGACACGGATGTAAAAGAAGGCTCTGCTGCACAACACAGATGTAAAGAGCTCTGCTGCACTGGGGACATGGATGTAAAGGAGGGCTCTGCTGCACAACACAGATGTAAAGGAGGGCTCTGCTGCACTGGGGACACGGATGTAAAGGAGGGCACTGCTGCACTGGGGACACGGATGTAAAGGAGGGCTCTGCTGCACTGGGGACACGGATGTAAAGGAGGGCTCTGCTGCACTGGGGACACGGATATAAAGGAGGGCTTTGCTGCACTGGGGACACAGATGTAAAGGAGGGCTCTGCTGCACAACACAGATGTAAAGGTGGGCTCTGCTGCACTGGGCACACGGGTGTAAAGGAGGGCTCTGCTGCACAACACAGATGTAAAGGAGGGCTCTGCTGCACAACACGGATGTAAAGGAGGGCTCTGCTGCACTAGGGACACAGATGTAAAGGAGGGCTCTGCCGCACTCGGGACACGGATGTAAAGGAAGGCTCTGCTGCACAACACAGATGTAAAGGAGGGCTCTGCTGCACTGGGGACACAGATGTAAAGGAGGGCTCTGCTGCACAACACAGAATTAAAGGAGGGCTCTGTTGCACTGGGGACACAGATGTAAAGGAGGGCTCTGCTGCACTGGGGACACAGATGTAAAGGAGGGCTCTGCTGCACTGGGGACACAGATGTAAAGGAGGGCTCTGCTGCACAACACAGATGTAAAGGAGGGCTCTGCTGCACAACACAGATGTAAAGGAGGGCTCTGCTGCACTGGGGACACAGATGTAAAGGAGGGCTCTGCTGCACTGGAGACACAGATGTAAAGGAGGGCTCTGCTGCACTGGGGACACGGATGTAAAGGAAGGTTCTGCTGCACAACACAGATGTAAAGGAGGGCTCTGCTGCACTAGGGACACAGATGTAAAGGAGGGCTGTGGTGCACAACACAGATGTAAAGGAGGGCTCTGCTGCACAACACAGGTGTAAAGAAGGGCTCTGCTGCACAACACAGATGTAAAGGAGGGCTCTGCTGCACTGGGGACACAGATGTAAAGGAGGGCTCTGCTGCACTGGGGACACAGATGTAAAGGAGGGCTCTGCTGCACAACACAGATGTAAAGGAGGGCTCTGCTGCTCAACACAGATGTAAAGGAGGGCTCTGCTGCACTGGGGACACAGATGTAAAGGAGGGCTCTGCTGCACTGGGGACACAGATGTAAAGGAGGGCTCTGCTGCACTGGGGACACGGATGTAAAGGAAGGTTCTGCTGCACAACACAGATGTAAAGGAGGGCTCTGCTGCACTAGGGACACAGATGTAAAGGAGGGCTCTGCTGCACTGGGGACACTGATGTAAAGGAGGGCTCTGCTGCACTGGGGACACAGATGTAAAGGAGGGCTCTGCTGCACTGGGGACACGGATGTAAAGGAAGGTTCTGCTGCACAACACAGATGTAAAGGAGGGCTCTGCTGCACTAGGGACACAGATGTAAAGGAGGGCTCTGCTGCACAACACAGATGTAAAGGTGAGCTCTGCTTCACAACACAGGTGTAAAGGAGGGCTCTGCTGCACAACACAGATGTAAAGGAGGGCTCTGCTGCACTGGGGACACTGATGTAAAGGAGGGCTCTGCTGCACTGGAGACACAGATGTAAAGGAGGGCTCTGCTGCACTGGGGACACAGATGTAAAGGAGGGCTCTGCTGCACAACACAGATGTAAAGGAGGGCTCTGTTGCACAACACAGATGTAAAGGAGGGCTCTGCTGCACTGGGGACACAGATGTAAAGGAGGGCTCTGCTGCACTGGGGACACAGATGTAAAGGAGGGCTCTGCTGCACTAGGGACACGGATGTAAAGGAAGGTTCTGCTGCACAACACAGATGTAAAGGAGGGCTCTGCTGCACTAGGGACACGGATGTAAAGGAAGGTTCTGCTGCACAACACAGATGTAAAGGAGGGCTCTGCTGCACTAGGGACACAGATGTAAAGGAGGTCTCTGCTGCACAACACAGATGTAAATAATGGCTCTGCTGCACTGGGGACACAGACGTAAAGGAAGGCTCTGCTGCACAGGGGACACAGATGTAAAGGAGGGCTCTGCTGCACTGGGGACACAGATGTAAAGGAGGGCTCTTCTGCACTGGGGACACGGATGTAAAGGAAGGTTCTGCTGCTCAACACAGATGTAAAAGAGGGCTTTGCTGCACTAGGGACACAGATGTAAAGGAGGGCTCTGCTGCACAACACAGATGTAAAGGAGGGCTCTGCTGCACAACACAGGTGTAAAGGAGAGCTCGTATAAAAAGAAGCAAAAATACTCTTGCGCACAGGTGTATTGGCTAGAAAGTCCCAAGGGTTCAAGAAGGACTATGGATTTCGGCCTTGCTGCTCTCAAGGATGGGATGGTCCTAGTGTTAAATGAAAAGAAGAAAAAGAGCGTACCAGCCTAGTGCATTATCCTTGACAGATTTATTAATTAAAAACAAGATAAAAACTACTCACAAAGGTCGAAGAAAAAATCGCATAGTATATGGCACAGAGGCAAATATTCCAGTGGTAGCAGTTTTCCAGGTCCCAGGAAGGAGGCATACGGACTACTGCTGGCTAACGCGTTTCGAAGGTTACCCTTGACTGCATCTCTTGAGTCTTCTGGTGTCATATATTGGCCAGGGTTGTAGCAGGCAAGGCCTGGTTTTGCATGTAGAGAGAGGAGCGAATGTGTCCAGGGATGATGACAGTATGTTGCTGTAGACAGAAGTCGCCAGGTCTGGGCAAGACAGGGGTGTGATGCGGTGTTTGTAGGATGGCAGCATGGGAGGTAGGAGACGGAGAGTGTGAAACTGATGACAAGTTACCGGTGAAGAATATTTGTTGCTGATGACTTTTATTTTTTTCTTTTTTTTTTTGTTTTCTTTCTAGCGTGAAGATCCTCTTTAAATTCCTGTATCACACAAGACACGAAGCATGGTAGGTCCGGACAAAGGCTTGGGAAAGGGAAAAAAAAAAAAAAATAAAAGTCATCAGCAACAAATATTCTTCACCGGTAACTTGTCATCGGTTTCACACTCTCCGTCTCCTACCTCCCATGCTGCCAACCTACAAACACCGCATCACACCCCTGTCTTGCCCAGACCTGGCGACTTCTGTCTACAGCAACATACTGTCATCATCCCTGGACACATTCGCTCCTCTCTCTACATGCAAAACCAGGCCTTGCCTGCTACAACCCTGGCCAATATATGACACCAGAAGACTCAAGAGATGCAGTCAAGGGTAACCTTCGAAACGCGTTAGCCAGCAGTAGTCCGTATGCCTCCTTCCTGGGACCTGGAAAACTGCTACCACTGGAATATTTGCCTCTGTGCCATATACTATGCGATTTTTTCTTCGACTTTTGTGAGTAGTTTTTATCTTGTTTTTAATTAATAAATCTGTCAAGGATAATGCACTAGGCTGGTGCGCTCTTTTTCTTCTTTTCATGTAAAGGAGAGCTCTGCTGCACAACACAGATGTTACGGAGGGCTCTGCTGCACTGGGGACACAGATGTAAAGGAGGGCTCTGCTGCACAACACAGATGTAAAGGAGGGCTCTGCTGCACAACACAGATGTAAAGGAGGGCTCTGCTGCACTGGGGACACAGATGTAAAGGAGGGCTCTGCTGCACTGGGGACACAGATGTAAAGGAGGGCTCTGCTGCATTGGGGACACGGATGTAAAGGAAGGTTCTGCTGCACAACACAAATGTAAAGGAGGGCTCTGCTGCACTAGGGACACAGATGTAAAGGAGGGCTCTGCTGCACAACACAGATGTAAAGGAGGGCTCTGCTGCACAACACAGGTGTAAAGGAGGGCTCTGCTGCACAACACAGATGTAAAGGAGGGCTCTGCTGCACTGGGGACACGGATGTAAAGGAGGGCGCTGCTGCACTGGGGACACGGATGTAAAGGAGGGCTCTGCTGCACTGGGGACACGGATGTAAAGGGGGGGTCTGCTGCACTGGGGACACGGATGTAAAGGAGGGCTCTGCTGCACTGGGGACACAGATGTAAAGGAGGGCTCTGCTGCACTGGGGACACAAATGTAAAGGAGGGCTCTGCTGCACAACACAGATGTAAAGGAGCGCTCTGCTGCACTGGTACACGGATGTAAAGGAGGGCTCTGCTGCACAACACAGATGTAAAGGAGGGCTCTGCTGCACTGGGGACACGGATGTAAAGGAGGGCTCTGCTGCACTGGGGACACAGATGTAAAGGAGGGCTCTGCTGCACAACACAGATGTAAAGGAGGGCTCTGCTGCACTGGGTATACGGATGTAAAGGAGGGTTCTGCTGCACAACACAGATGTAAAGGAGGGCTCTGCTGCACTGGGGACACGGATGTAAAGGAGGGCTCTGCTGCACTGGGGACATGGATGTAAAGGAGGGACTCCACTGCCTGGGGACACCTGATATAAGGAGGGGCTCCGCTGCTGGGGACACCAAATGTATGAAGTGGCTCCGCTGCAGGGGACACCTGATGTAAGAAGGGGATCCACTGCTGGGGACACCTGATGTAAGAAGGGGCTCTGCTGCTGGGGACACCTGATGTAAGAAGGGGCCCCCCTAGCTGGGGATACCAGATGTAAGAAGGGGCTCCGCTGCTGGAGACACCTGATGTAAGGACGGACTCTGCTGGGGACACCTGATGTGAGGTGGGGCTCCACTGCTGGGGGCACCTGATGCAAGGACGGACTCTGCTGGGGGCACCTGATGCAAGGACGGACTCTGTTGGGGGCACCTGATGCAAAGAAGGACTCTGCTGGGGGCACCTGGTGTAAGTATGGACTCTGCTGGGGGCACCTGATGCAAGGGCGGACTCTGCTGGGGGCACCTGATGCAAGGACGGACTCTGCTGGGGGCACCTGATGCAAAGAAGGACTCTGCTGGGGGCACCTGATGTAAGGATGGATTCTGCTGGGGGCACCTGATTTAAGGATGGACTCTGCTGGGGGGACCTGATGGCATCTGGTGGCAGGCGACGTGGCAGGTGACACACTCAGGGGTCCCACTGATTCTGCATTATGGTGAGTTGAATGATTTAATTCTATAATACAATGTAATAATATAAATAATAACAACCATGGTGGCGGGATGACTGAAGCGCTAACACCAGGTGTTTGGAGTATCTTTATCTGCTGATTGTTAAACTCTGGAATACACATATTTCTAATGTGGTGTATCCCTCATTCATTTCAGACTCTAACCACACCCCCATTGAGCCATGCCCATTTAACCCACGCCCGCTGTCCAGCGTAAACCACACCCATTTTTCAGCACGGCGCACACGCATTTTTATTTTTCCTTTGCCACGTCTACAAATGCATGCCCCACCCCCTAATTATAACGTGACTCTGCCTACAGCCAAAAAAGTGTCCCTAAATTTTTTTTTACAATGTTGGCAACTATGATATAGTTTAAAACTGTTTAGGGCCATTAGGGCGGAAACTCTTTGATACATAACTGTGCTGTACTAGCGTCCCCTAAAGACGTGCATTCGCATGAAACACGTTGGGGCAGGAGCTACACGCTGACATCTCACCGCCACTTCCATGCTTGGAACTGGTGGCTCTCTTTGTAAGTGCACTGTTTTATTTGTCATGACAATTGTTTTATTGGCATTTGGATGACGCCTTTTACTTTTTAAAGTGGAATCTATACTTTTTAATAAATATACTACACTATATGTGGGCCCCTGCTTGTGGCTCCATGTGGTGAGTGTTTTTTTTCCAAACAGTATCAAGCAAACTGTCTGACTGTCCCCAGTGGTGAGAAGCGGTACTGCGGGGTGTCCCCATTGCGAGAATGGAGCTGTTTGACCACGTGTGAAGGATTCCATTGGCACAAACACGCATGTTGCTTCTTTTCTCTGGCAGCTTTAATGTTGGTAAGTGCATTTTAGTTCTGTTGCTCACACGTGCTGGAGAGGATTTGCATTAGCTGGTGGAAGACACTTCCTTTGCTGTGATATTTATCACATATTTTGGACTTTTTTGCATTGGACTTTACTCACACTGATTTATTTCCATTATTATTTTTGAATATTGTGGGTGCGTTTTGCACATTATGAATGCTGTGTTGATAGGACACGCTTTAAGTTTGTAATATTCTATATTTGGAGGTGCTGCATTATTTTCTTTGTTGGTTTGTTTGGGTACTGTATATTTACCTATTGCAAGCTGCCTATTTCCTTTCTTTAGCACTGGCCCCCGTTTATGTTTTTATAACTGTGCCAGTTTACTGTATAACATAGACCTAGCATCAGATATACTTTTTAATACTAAGTAATGTGTGATTGTAACCCTTCCAGTTATTTATTAGCTCTCACAGAGATAACAGTACTCCCCATGACAGTGCCTTCATCTGCTTTCACTCTAGTAGGATGGCTACATCTTTATTCAGGCATCAACCAAGGTCATCATCGACTTCCTGGACTGAGATGCCAGCTCAGAGATTACATAATTATGTAAATCCTGGTGCCTGTAAAGTTTTTGCCTGTGTTCACAAACTTCTGACACAGATCAGCCCCTGTTGCAGTTGCTCACCTTGCGATTTTGCTACAAAGCTACAATGTTTCAGTCTGATCATAGAAGAGACCGAGGAAATGTCTTCTGCCAGCAGCAAACCGACAAGCCCATCTTAGCCAAGGAAAAGTAATTTGACTGGAACTTAAAGTTGGCTTTTTGGGTGACAAAAGGTGGAGATTTTTGGTAAATGTTACTGTTGCTGACAATATATGAAAACGTTACTTGATATGAAAAAATTAATGTACCTTCATCTTATTACTAGATAGAAATGTGGACAGTTGTGGAGGCAACATGGACTCTCGTGGTACAATATGAACTTACAACAGTCAATTTACAAAAATATATACATTTATTATGAACAAATATACACATCATAAAAAATGATGTGTATAATCTATCTCAGTCACTGAAGCTACAACTTCAGTCGAACTTCAGATTGAAATGGAGTGATAAGGCATTGACATATTTGGGCACAATTATTCCATCTCACACATCGAAGGTATTTGAAATGAATTTCCCTCCGTTACTTACGAAGGTCCGGACGCCTCTCAACAAATGGAATTTGGGATTACACTCATGGTTCGGCCGTTGTAATATTCTTAAAATGAGTATTCTTCCCAAATTCTTATACCTCCTACAGGCTTTACCCGTCCACATCCCATGTAATTATTTTCAGCAGATACGAAAAGTATTCTCTGAATTTATATGGGCCCACAAACACCCCCGACTAAAAAGATCCCAACTCACATTGCCAAAGCAATACGGGGGATTGGCAGTACCAGATGTACACAAATACTATAGGGCGGTTCACCTTGGCAGACTGGTTGATTGGCGCAGACACAGATCCTTAAAACTGTGGACCCAGCTTGAACAAGATCAAAGCCCTGTTCCTATGAATAGAGCTCCATGGTTTTATGACTCCTTACCCAATAGGGTGAAGTCACACCCGCTGGTGGGCCAGACTGCGAGGGTGTGCTCCCTTCTGTTCAAAAAAGGTTCCCTCTCAATATATCCCCGATATTGGGGAACCCAAGTGTAACAAGCCCCTTGCTCGCTCGATTCTACTCTCCCGACACTCCTCTGCAGCTATAGAATCAGATTGCAACGTCTGATGGTTCGGTCATCCAATGCTCCGGGATTAGAACTTCAGCTATGTGCCGTTCTAACCCAGTTGTGATAGCTCAGAACAAACAAGTTTGTAAGTTCAAACAGGAATCTATCTTTATTGACAAAATACAGGCTTTTATACACTCAAAGTGGAGGTGCAGAACACAATACAGCTGTAACCTAATTAACCTAATTAACATGAGCTAATTAACTAATCCCTTTAGATAGCCTAGATGACTCAGACATGCCCGTTAGGCCAGACTGGCCGTCTTGTAGTTCAGAAAATCCAATCAACATTATCACAATCAACATAGACTCTTCTTCACACAATAGCAGAGTTAATTAACACAAATAACAATGGGGATCTAATGACTCTTAGATCCCATAGTAGACTTATTTACAATACACATTTTAGCAGACAATAGACAGACAGGTGTTGGAATTTACATCAGCATCTCCTAACAGTATCTGTCCCAGCATTATGAATCAGCCACTATTCCAATATGGCAAATCCAGGGACCCCAGAGTCTGTGTGTCCTGGGGGACCAGGACCCGAATCCACAGTAATACCACCTCAAGAGTCCCCAGGCATACAGCTCACAAAGAGCACCGTTCCCCCAAATGCAAGGGCCCCCAATCGATCGGCAAGAGGCTAGCATACAGTCCCCTCCAAAAGTCTCTCTCCCGGCTAGGTCTGTCACATTTCTCCCCTTTTGGCAGGAGACTAACACAGGAGGAGACCCCAGACGGGTTGACTCCGAAGTTAGTCAGTAGTTCCAGTCCTCTAATGCCTGCATCCACACAGTACCCCAAACAAATTGTTCCAAACAAAGCATTACTCACCAAGCCAACCTCTGCCTCTCTCAGAGAACATATCTTCCGCTGGGGAGAGGCCTGGACTGGCCCTTCTCCCTGGAGTCCTTTCTGCCGCTGGAGAGAAGACAGGGTGTCTGGGCTCACTCCGTCATGCTGTTGGGGATCTGGGCCGACTGCCCAGCATCCCTGGGGTATACAGGTGGAGACTGAAGTCCCATCCACCTTCACAGGACATCCATCCTCTGTTAGTTGAGGGCAGAGTCCAGCAGTACTCGGCCCTGTTGCCAGCCCTTCTGCTGGAAACCCCACACCATCTGCTCCGGCTAACTGTTGGGGAGGGATGACGAACACCTCCTCTCCCTTCTCCCCCTGTATCCTGATCTGCTGCTGGGACAAGACCACCTCCTTCTCACCCTGAGCCTCCGGAACCGCCGCAGGTGTAGGGCAGAGATCTTGGACCCTCTGTCCGGTTGCCAGCGCTTCAGCTGGGGAAGTTCCTTGTGACTTCACAGATACTTCTGTTGGTGCTGGGCAGAGCATAGTGAAGTTTGGCCCTAATAACAGCTCTTCTTCTGCTGGAGGCTCACAAGGTTGTTCTTCCTCAGCAGAAAAGTCTATCAAATCCCCTGTCTCTGCAGCTGGTGTCTGGGGATAAAGGTTCACCATCTCCTGTCCCTGGAACCCAGAAGATGCTATCAATGCTGGGCAGAGCACAGTAAAGTTTGGCCCTAATAACAGCTCTTCTTCTGCTGGAGGCTCACCAGGTTGTTCTTCCTCAGCAGAAAAGTCTATCAAATCCCCTGTCTCTGCAACTGGTGTCTGGGGATAAAGGTTCACCATCTCTTCTCTCTGTGGAACCCAGAAGATGCTATCAGTGCTGGGCAGAGGTTAGCAGAGCTCTGCCCTGTTGTCAGCACTTCAGGTTTGGGGACGGCAATCTTCAGATTTTCCACTGCCGATTCTCTGGCATTCTGCTGGACAGGCACATTCCTCCATCCAAGATCATCCAATGCAGAAACAGGTTCATCAAGGTCAGTCAGCACTTGCTGCATCTGCCATAAGACCTCTGCCTCCATAGCTGCGGGTGCAGGTTGGCAAAGCACACCGTTACTCTGCCACATTGTCAACTCTTCAGCCAGGATTTCAGAGTTGTCAACTGGTATTTCATGATAGTCCCAGGCAAAGGGAGCACCACCCTGCTGCTGAGCAGAGTCTAACAGCTGTTTGTAGGCGATCTCCAACTCCCATTCCTGAACGGCCAGAAACTCCAAATCTTCCAGTGCCCAGCGCACTTCTGCGACATTCAGTCTCCGCTCTCTGTGCTCCATTATTTCCTCCAAACGCCACTCCTGATCACTTCCAAAGTCAGGGTCCCTGGACAGCCTCCAGTATAACAATCCCAGGCCATCGTAGTCAAAGCCTTCCGTGGGGCTGTCATCCGCTGTCCATGGGCACACTTGGGCTACATACCACTGGAGGGCTCTGTAGCTCTCGTCCAACCGCATTTCTGCCCGGATCAGCCTGCTTAACTCGGCTGTCCACTCCTGGTTCGGCTGTTCCCCCAAAAACAGCATTCACACTTCATACTGCGACCAGTACCTCACATGGATGGAGGGGAGAACTTTTCCCTGGTGTCGCTGCTCACGGGCTAGCGCTTCCTTCCAGAGTTCACAGCAGATAGAATCAAACCATCCTAGCAGGACCTGCTCTGATACTGGTCCTCTGTGCTGTATCTCCTTCTCTCGCAACCTCCTTCTGAATTCCTCATCCATGGTGGCTGGTATCTTGCCTCTCCTGCTATCCTGCTACCTTGGATCCAGGTGATGGTTTGGATGTGTTCACGGCAAGGAAGCACGATCCCACCATTCCCTCCACGGCTCTCAAGTAAGTCTTTCAGCGTGGCTCTCCTGCAGGCTGGTTTGGAGTGTCCCAGTAACTGGAGAGCAAATCCCACTGCTGCCCCTTGCTCGCTCGATTCCACTCTCCCGACACTCCTCTGCAGCTATAGAATCAGATTGCAACGTCTGATGGTTCAAACAGGAATCTATCTTTATTGACAAAATACAGGCTTTTATACACTCAAAGTGGAGGTGCAGACCTCCTGCTCATATTACTCTAACAATACAGCTGTAACCTAATTAACCTAATTAACATGAGCTAATTAACTAATCCCTTTAGACAGCCTAGATGACTCAGACATGACCGTTAGGCCAGACTGGCCGTCTTGTAGTTCAGAAAATCCAATCAACATTATCACAATCAACATAGACTCTTCTTCACACAATAGCAGAGTTAACACAAATAACAATGGGGATCTAATGACTCTTAGATCCCATAGTAGACTTATTTACAATACACATTTTAGCAGACAATAGACAGACAGGTGTTGGAATTTACATCAGCATCTCCTAACAGTATCTGTCCCAGCATTATGAATCAGCCACTATTCCAATATGGCAAATCCAGGGTCCCCAGAGTCTGTGTGTCCTGGGGGACCAGGACCCGAATCCACAGTAATACCACCTCAAGAGTCCCCAGGCATACAGCTCACAATGAGCACCGTTCCCCCAAATGCAAGGGCCCCTGATCGATCGGCAAGAGGCTAGCATACAGTCCCCTCCAAAAGTCTCTCTCCTGGCTAGGTCTGTCACACCAAGTTTTTCGCCGGGCTATCAGGATGAATCCTTTAAACATCTACAAGTTTTAGGTTATTCACAGGCATCGCACTTTCTAACACAGGGTAGATGGCCCTCGTTACATAACCTAATGGACCCTTTAGGATCATTTCACCTGAAGTTTTGGAATGCTTTACAACTTTCCCATTTCCTTAGGGCTCTCCCCTCACCAAACAATTTCGAACAGCTCCTTACCACCTTAGAGGAAATATGCTCAACGGAAGGAGCACTTCTACATACGCTCTCTTGCATGTACAACCTTCTGATCACTCCCCCGGACTCCCCCTTACTAAGCTGCTTAAGAGACTGTGAACATGACTTGAAACGTAAATTTAGCCCACAACAAAAACAACGCATCCTCCATTTCACATACAAATCGTCAATATGTACAAAACCGCAGGAAACCAATTTTAAAATTTTAACCAGATGGTACAGAACACCAGCAAAATTAAACACAATTTTCCCAACAACTTCAGATAGATGCTGGAGGTGCCAGGAGGAACGGGGTTCACTACTACACGTCTTTTGGACATGTCCTATCATAGCACAATTCTGGTCAGAGGTCAAAAAGATTATTCAGAAATTCTCAGACCGGCAAATTCCAGATGACCCTGCCTTCTTCCTCCTCCACGTCTCAGCTGTCCCGGTGAGAACCTACAAAAAATCAATTATTTGTCACCTTCTGGATGCGGCCAAATCATGCATTCCACTAAAATGGAAGACCCCACAGTCTCCGACTATCGGGATGTGGCTCAGGAGAGTAGAACAAATCAATAAATTTGAAGACCTAATCCTAACAGCATGGCACCAACAAGAACGATATTCCAAGATGTGGTCACTTTGGAACATGTTTGTATATTCTGAAGAGGGACGCAATTTATTTGGAGGCTTGAGCTCAGACTAAAAGCAAAAATGAGGCCCTAAAGATCTGAATCCCCTTCCCCACAGTAGCTTCCCCCCCCCTCTTTTTTTTTTTTTCCCCCCTCAGCCTAACTGCCGTTTCCCTCCTACCTATACTGATTCTTACTTTTCTAGTTTCACTATTCTGCTTCTTTCCTTTCTCTCGTGATTCACAGCTGCACTTGTTTATTATTAGTAAATAAAATAAGTGGAGAAGGCCACATGGGAGTAATGTACTGAACAATGTCGTTCATGTTAAGAGCTGGGCAAATTGTTGTCTGGCCAACTATTTCCTTTCTTCTTCATTATTGTATTGCTTCTTCTAAGTTCTGTACACATTGAAACGATGTTTATTCTATGTCAAAGGTCCATGGACCTCTCCCTTTGATTAAATAAAAAATTTGTAAAAAAAAATAAAAAAATGATGTGTATATTTGTGAATAATAAATTTATATATTTTTGTAAATTGACTGTTGTAAGTTCATATTGTACCACGAGAGTCCATGTTGCCTCCACAACTGTCCAAATTTCTATCTGTTGCTGACAATTGTGACTTGTTAGAAACTAGGTCATGCAGTCTTTGCAAAATAAAAAGTGTATAATACTCAGCAGGTAACTTTTTCTCAAACAATAGGTGCTGGAACTCAACTACGACCCCCCTAAAACTCCTCCACCCACACACACCCTCCAAATCACATCAAATAGTGGGTGTGGTCAGTCAAATTTCACGAATAGTAGGAGGGTCTTAAAAGGGCATTAAATACCAGGATTACATTACATACAGAGTGCAGAGTTCAGGGTGTTACACACACAGTGCAGAACTGTCACTTGTAAACACAGAAACTGGACTTATGTGTTTACAAGTGATTGTGGTGAGCAGCCTCCCCCCAAGGGTCTGAGCCAGAGGTGGTGGAACCCCCCCTGAAAAAAAGCCCTGATACTCAGTGGTGGCAAGTGCTCAATTTTTTTGGCGGGTCGGTCCATGAGTCAAACCCTCACCCCCCTGTCGCTCACCCGTCCGCCCACCAGCCTCGCACTTACTCGTCTAGGTCGCGGGCAGCTTCAGCGGCTTCCCCTGCATCTCCTCATCCTCGGTGGCTTCCCCCTGCTCCTCGGCAGCCAATACCGTTGCTTCTCCTCTCAGCCAATTGGGTTTTAAGACCTGCTTCCTGATTGGCCGGAAGGAGAAGCCTTTCAGGCCAGCCACCAGTAGTCTTTAAGAAAGCCCAGTGGCTGGTCGGCTAGTGGTTAAAACATGTAACTATTCCAACTTAGATACAAATTCAACTTGAGAACAAACCTACAAAACTTTGTAACCCGAGAACTGCCTGTATATGTTTTTTACTGTACCTCTGCATTTTCTGTAAAGTAGACCAAATTCTTAGTTGAGTTTAGCTTTCCAGCATATATTTATTGCACATTCAGATTTTTTTTAATTTAGATTGTTTGAAAACAAGGGGGCTGCCAGTGGAATCCCCCTTTATTGTCCGTCTTGTCTTTCACCTGTTGATCTGTCAGCCATCAGTCTCCCTGAACAGTGACCTCATGCTCTCACAGCGTCCTGCCAAGCTGGAAGTCTTATTATAGCCAAATAGCTATGACACAACGCATCAGGTGAGGGATAGGACAGCTCTCCTTACAAGCTCATCTCTTGCTCAATGCTATGTGTCACACTGGACGGTGTCACTTTGCGATCGCAGCTCTTTCCCCCTAAAGGAAATGTATCATTGAAACACAGAGAGACCTCATTAGATAACAGGAGGCTTTGAGCATTAAGTGTTACCTACAGGATTGTTCACACAAGACACTAAACGAGGGGCCTTTGTGAGGGTTAGGAATAAAAAAAAAAACTCTGCACAAGACATTTTTCCTTTATTGATTTGCATTTTTAGATCCTAGAAAATGCATTAAAAAATAACATATCGTAGTTTGAGATATTTCTTTTTTTTACATGGGTGGAATAATGCCATTACTGTATTTATTGGCGTATAACACTCACTTTTTCACCATGAAAATCGGGTGCAAATAGCGTGTGCGTGTTATACGCGAATACTTCAATTTTAGCTCCCTAAGACGGGACATGGAGGGGGGGGCGGGACGAGCGCCGTCAGATTACATGCAGTGAGGATCTCCTGTTTACTTGCCGGCCTCTGTAATAGAAAGTCCCGTCTCCTGGGCTGCCATTGGACCACTGTTCTGTCTATCATTCTCACTGTATGTAATCTGTTGGCGCTTGTCCCGCCCCCCTCCATGTCCCCTCTAGGCTGCAGATGGGCATCGATCAGGCTGCACTGATGGCAATGGTGAGGCTGCTGCATTGATGGCAATGGTGAGGCTGCAGCATTGATGGCAATGGTGAGGCTGCTGAATTAATGGCAATGATGAGGCTGCAGATGGGCACTGACCCTTATTTTGCTTCAAAGTTCCTTATTTAAAATGTAAGTTTTTTTCCTGAAACTTCCCTCTTAAAATCAATGTGTGTGTTATACCCCGATAAATACGGCAAATCACCATCTGCGTCTCCAGTGGGAGATATCCCATCACTGTGAAATGGGGACTCCAATCTCTCTAATAGTGACACAGAAAGCAAAAAATATTTAAAATAACATTTTCAGTAGGAAATGGTGAAGACTTTTGTCAAGTTCTTATTGTTTCAAAGTTGGTCAGAGGAAAGAATGCAAATGTATTTTCAGTAAGTCCAATCTGAAGCTGAATCCAAGCTGAATCTCACTGATATTTTAGTAACATCAGGACTGTGGGATTTGGGGGGATTTTCGTGGTCTTGTTCTTGTGCTTGTTCAGTGTTGTTTCTTCGCTGAATATTACAGTTACAAAAAAAAAAAAACATTTTAACAGCAATGCTCCCTACTGGATGAATGAAGCAAAGCAAAAAAAAAAAAAACCCAAAAATGCGAATTTGCCATATCATAACATAACTGTATTAAATTTTTCCACCCTTTTTACAGTACCAAGTTAAAAATACCTGTACAGTAAAACCTTTGTTTGAGAGCGTTTTGCAAGACAAGCAACATTTTTAAATACATTTTTACTTGATATAAAAGCGATGTCTGATATACAAGTAGCGTCATGTCACAACTAAGTATAAAACAGAACAGAGGCGCCTCTAAGTGTAGCAATATGGTTACATTTAATGAATGTACAACATTTAGCAAGTCACATGGTTGATGATTAAAACGGGCACATCTAATGCCGCGTACCCACGATCATTCCGACAACAAATGTTCGATGGGAGCTTGTTGACGGAAATTCCAACCGCGTGTAGGCTCCATCGGACATTTTTTGATTTGAGAGCTGGTTCTCAAATTTTCTGACAACAAAATCCATTGTCAGAAATTCCGATCCTGTGTACACAATTTCAACGCACAAAATTCCACGCATGCTCGGAATCAACCAAAAGAGCCGCCCTGGCTATTGAACTTCATTTTTCTCGGCTCGTCGTACGTGTTGTACGTCACCGCGTTCTTGACAATCAGAATTTCCGACAACATTTGTATGACCGTGTGTATGCAAGACAAGTTTGAGCCAACATCCTTCGGAAATAAATCCAGGATTTCATTGTCGGAATGTCCAATCGTCTGTACGCGGCATTAGCATGCAGGCATCCAGGGTAAAGCTGTCCACATAGACCATCCTTTACACCGCCATTGACGTCATCCCTTCCACGCTGGGCTCCACGAGCTCCTCCTCACTTTCAAAACACTCTACTGCAGAGTAGTCTTCCTGGTCATGATTGCAGACTGACAGCAGTGAGAGCTGGTGGTGCAGAAGATGGTCTATGTGGACAGCTTTACCCCGGACGCCTGCATACTTAGATGTGCCTGTTTTAATCATCAACCATGTGAGTTGCTAAATGTTGTATCTTCATTAAATGTAACCATATTGCTACACTTAGAGGTGCTTCTCTTCTCTTTTTTACCCTGTAGCTCCTGCTGGATTTTGCTTCTAATCCCCTTGTAGAGGCTTCCATTTGTGGATGGACATTTTATGGTTACACAACCTATCACATTGTTATAATCTTTTTATATGGACTATAAACTGAAGGACTTATGAATAAATGGTTGTGGAACGAATCATTTGAGTTTCCATTATTTCTTATTGGGAAATTCGCTTTGATATACAAGTGCTTTAGATTACAAGCATGTTTCCGTAACAAATTATGCTCACAATACAAGGTTTTACTGTACTGTATTTATGTTATCTACAACATTTTTACTTCTTTAAAGTGTTACTAGACCCACAACAGTAAAATCAGTCTGTATATGATAGAAGTAACAAGACTGCTATATACTGCTGAAAAGAAAAGATATTTAGCAGTTTATATTTACTAAAATAATTGCATTTCCATGTTCTGTGTACTGTAGGAGACCAGATATAGTGAATGCAGGGTCCTGGGTTTAGTAACACTTTAAAGAACATTTGAAGAATGTTTGTATGTATAAAGGTTATATATACTCAGCTATTGCGTGTATAAAAACACAATACAGCATAGTTTATCTGTAAGCACTTACATAAGGGGAAATAAAGTTTTCCTTCATCACAAGGAATATTTTCCATTGAATGAATTAGCATTCAGCAAAAACACTCTGCTTCTCTTCATGCATACCTTGAAAATGGTCCAAAGGTTAAACCTGCCGTCAGTCGGTAAATTGAGGTTGCATCAGTATATATCCGCAGAGGCCTTCATCCAATTAGAGACTGCACCTTCTGACACTTTGAAAACAAACCACTTACCCCAAAAATAATCTCAGCTCCGTAAACAAGAGAAGAGCCACCCCCAAAGTTTGCTCACACTGGCCAGAGTCTTTTCTGTGTGCCAGTACGTGACAGGATCCTGTTCTGTGGAACGTCAACACCAACAAAAGGAACCAGCCACGCACAATGGCTGCACTGTAGCTCAAGTAATACACTTTAAAGAGTGCGCTGACATGTGTCCAGCTCCGATATCCCAGAAAATTCTTAGAACTAGCTGCCTATGGGGCTTGACATGAAACTGGAATGATATGTAATAAAACACCTTGATCTTTATCAGCTCCAAAGGCTTGGAGCTGTGGGGTCTTCTGCTTCATGGGGCTCCATCCAGGTTGACAGGAAGGATCCCACTGAGGGAGGTATAAATTCCTCAAAGTGAGCAGAGACCTGCTGGAAAAAAAACCCTTTGGTTGCAAGGAGAGAGGAAAGATGGAAAGAGTACAGGAAAGCACAGAAATGGAACAGATAATGCCAAACATATTTCTAGAGACAAACTGGGCTGTCAAGAGCTGGACCTTCAGATTTTTGTCCCTGGAAATGTCTTGGTGTTCAGATTTGACCACTTAAACAAGCAATGCCTCCTAAAGTACATGCTAGATGCACTTTTTTTTACAAATATACATTTTTGTAGTCTTTCTTAAAGCCAATCTCAGGCAAATTACAATCTGATATAAAGTAAGTTCCCCAATCAATCCAGACCTAATAATAACATTTTGGATGAATTTGGGTTTAAGGCATATGTTTAACCAGAACAAATTCATGTGAATGGGCTGGACCATTCCATTTATACCCTAACAGGAGAATATGGAAAGAAATGCAAAAGTTACTATTAATAAATGGGAACAGTGTTGTAGCATTCACATCCTCAAATGTGCATCTAGTCTGAGGGGTCTGGCCCTTTCCCACCACTAGACCCTATTGTTTACATTTACACTATTGAATGTAATAGAGTTGTGCTGGTTGGGCCATCTCACAGATGTAGTGGCCTATGCAGTATACCAATGGTGGTCAACTCTCTTGATTTAGAGGGGCCTAATCACCAATAGGGACACACATCATTTCCACCACATGCAATACTACAGAAAACTGTCAGATACTGCATGAATGGAACAGAAGATAACCAGAGACTGTGAACATGTTGTAGAAGTTGTTGGAGACTGAGGAAATTCATCAGGAGACAGTCATAGACTGGAGACACATTAGATGAGATGGACAGAGATCACTGCTATTATGGGCCCTTGATAAATATATGCTTGCTAAACTGTGCTTCCTGCAGCCCACTTAGAAGGGTTCTAAAGGCTCATAGTATGCATTAAGGTAAAAAAAACCTTCTGGGTACAACTCCACCCCCCCCTTATACTTACCTGAGCCTCACCTGGATCCAGCGAGGTGCATGAGAGCAGCGGCTCCAGGGTCTCTCTCTCCTCATTGGTTCACAAAGCGGAAGCTGCTGTCAATCACAGCCAGTAAGCCAATGAGAAGAGAGGGGCCAAGCCACGCTCTATGTGTGAATAGAGAGTGTCCATTCACAGAAGTGCGGCTCGGGCAAGCCTGCTCGAGTGCCCCCATAGCAAGAGGCTTGCTATTGAGGGCACATGGCAGGGGGGAGGAGTCAGGACCGCCAACTGGGAATTAAAAAAAAAGGGGTTTGGGGCTGCTCTGTGCAAAACCATTAAACAAAGCAAGTAAGTATGACATGTTTGTTATTATTGTAAAAATTAAAAAAAAAATCTTGCCTTTAGAAACACTTTAAAGTGACTTTTGCCACATCAAGATCTATTATGAAAGATCAGAAGAAACCTTATAAAGAGAAAAAGGAATGGACAGTACAGATAACAGTAACCATTTAACTTTTAACACCCGGTCTAAAGTAATTTTCTTCTTCAGAGGCCTGAGTAAGCACGTAGGTAAGGCAAACACAAACTACTGTCTGCAGGACAACCAGGGATTACACAATAAGAATCAAAGGTCTGCATTAAGCCTCTAGGCCAGGGGTCTTCAAACTACGGCCCTCCAGTTGTTCAGGAACTACAATTCCCATCATGCATAGTCATGTCTGTGAATGTCAGAGTTTTACAATGCCTCATGGGACGTGTAGTTCCACAGCAGCTGGAGGGCCGTAGTTTGGTGATCCCTGCTCTAGGCTGTAGGATGGGCACCCTGATGAAGTCCATGGTGACACAATGTATAGGGCGGAGCTGGTCTAAGGATAAGGAGACTGAACCAACACTCTTCCACCAGCCAATGCTTTTCAATAGGAGAGTGGAACTCTTAAAGATTATCTGACAGTTTTGGGTGAAGCAATGTGTGTTTAAGCAGAAGAAGAGGGTACTTAAGATTTTTTTTTTGGTATTGATTTTAGACCACAGCTTTATTCTTTTGATTTTGGCGTTACACATTGTTATGTAATGTATTTTATATATTATCTGTTATGAATGTCATTTTCACTATTTGATGTAGCACATTACATCACTTGAGTATTTAATTCATTTAGGTGGAGTGCTGCACTTTTTTGTATATATAATATACAGTAGTGTGTAAAATGGCGAGGCTTTGATAAAAAAGAAAAATTGTATCCAAAGTTTCCATTTTGAGTGTTATGACGAAGCCAATAAACAGTCAGTTCCTTCGGAATATGTGGTTATAGGGGGTTTGCATACACAAAGTCATGATTGAGGATGTGCGATGTGAAAGGTTTTCAGTAACGTACTTGCAGCGATTGACATTAATATGTGATTGTTGTTGATTGAGGCACTTTAGCCCATGTCTCCTCAAACAACCATGTAAATATATGACCTCAGCACATTATCCTGAGCCATAGGTGAAAACAGAAGCCCATTATCACAGTGAAGAGGTTTTTATACACACACACATCATTTTCTCAGCACCTCTGAAAACATGCATAGATCTTGGATGTTTCTACAGATACTTCCACGTGCATGGGATTATTAAGAGACAAAAAAAAGGGTAAAAAAAAAAAATTAGGATGCTGAGCCATGTGAGCCATGTCTACATTTCATCTTATAAAATGTACAACACATAATTACCTGTCTGCCACAAGATGCGTTCATCGCCTGTGAAGAAAAAGCATTACTCACTAGATCAAAGAGGCTCTTCCTCATCTTACAAAAACAGATGACGCCACCCACAGCCAATCCACAGCAAAGGCTGACAAGCTCCGGGAATCGGACCTGATAGAGAGAATTGTGAAATATCCCAAATGATCATGATTAAAAGAAATTTAGGTCTTTCTATTTTTTCATTTTTTAGACATGTATGTGAATGTGGCCAGTGAAACCAACTGTTGCTTAAAAAAGTTTCTGAAAGCAGACCTTCCTTTCCATTTTCTACTTTATTATTAATATTACCCCCTCAAGGAATTCTCACATCATTTTTTTTCTTCGGGGGAAATACCTTTTCTGGGAACTGCAGCTCATGCTTCTTCCTAGGCAAGAATGACATTCCCCCACCAGGGAGCGCCGGGGCTCTATAGAAGACACTGCACATTTTTTGGGGGTCACTGCTTCCACAGTCCTGTTTACTTCTTTAAAGAGAAGCTGATCTTTTTCCCATTATTGACGTACTGTGTGTTGCTCTGCCCTATCTATGTAGAGGGTGGGCATCTTTGTAGAGGCAGGGCTTTGCTTTCTCATGTTGGACCCTCCAACAAGGAGGACAGTGAGTAGCACAGCAATGACATCACAAAATTTCTCTCCATATCCCCTGAGATTAGCAGTCAAAAACAGCTGTACCATAAGTTGGCCATACACCAGGAGAATTTTGTTCAAACATTCATATGGAAATTTAGAAAAATCATTGATTACATCATTCAATAGTACCATTATAGACTCAATATATTTGTATGGAAACCCTGAAAAAATGTTGTTTAATTGCCATGCCATTGTTTTCAATTCTACATTCGATTTCAGGATGCATATGAGCATTACAAATACATTTTTTCCCCAAAAGAAAACCACTTTCACAGTCAGACGTTCAGATGTGAGGAAATTTCCATCCTTCTCCTTATATTTTCCTGAGAAGAAAACAATAGTCAATTTGATATCATAAAGTATTAGAAAATCAAACGATCGTTCCAAAAATAATTGTTTTCAACAGAAATTCTACTAGTGTATGGGCAGCTGTAGATCCCACACTGAGGCTGAAGAAACAGGAATGCCTAGCCACCCTTTGATACCAGGAAGTGTACTGCTTTTCTTCAGGAGAAATTTCAGACAAAGGGTAGCTTTGTATGAACACAAATAACATTTATAGATGTTCCCTATAACATTGTAAACCTTCACTTTTTGAATTCACACTGCTTGCACTGCCAAATACTGCTCCAATGCATAGTAATCTTCAAACCAAGTTTCTTCTGAAACCGACACTTCCAGGAGTCCCAATCTCCTGTGTCCCCCACTCTGCTAAGTACTGTAAATATTCCTGCTGACCCCTACATAAATAGAGGATTAAAAATAACTCCTAAAACTGCAGAGGTTATAACTTATGGTGGTGGGTGTAGGTGTAATTTCAGGGTGCTGCAACTGTCAAGGGCCTAAAGGGTCCAGGGGTTCAATCTAGCTTATCCTATTCTCCTAGTGATGTGCATGAGGACCCCTAGTATGCAATAAAATATTGTGTAGCAGAAGCTTTCCAGGGTGACAGAATGATGTTTGAAAGCTCTAACCATAGCCCCTTCTTGGGCAATTTTGGTGCTTATTTTGTTATGATTGAAAACTCTAATAAAAATTATTGAACCAGAAAGCTCCAACTATTAGGCCAGATCCCTAAGACAATAGGATGGACATGGTGTAGCAAAGTCTAGCCAATTCAGGTATGAGCAATTCTGAGTGAGCAAGGCTAGGCTTGACCTGCGTAGTGAGTCACAATGACTTCCATGATATAGTAGTACAGCTTTCCTTGATTATGCAACTTGAAACACCAGGAATGACAGAATAGTGAAACAGAGGTCTTTCCAGGAATGCAGCAGTCAGTAACACTTGGATAGGTCAGTGCATGCAGGTAACTGGTATACAATTTCACTACAAGTTCCAGTAATAATGGACTGGCAGCTCATCATCATTTGATTGGGGTACTCATCAGAATGGGAGAATCTGCTTCAGGTACTGCAAAAGGAACAAAGAAGTCCCAACAATCCTTGTTGGCTTTTAGGAAAAAAATTAGCTCTCCGTTCACATCATCTAGATCAGGGATCCCAAACTCTTTGACTCATCGACACCTTCATGACATTTCAGATCTTTCATCGACTCCCAAACATTTATAATATTACATTAATTTTATAAATACTACCAAGTGTATGTATGGACAAAACATTTTTTTTTAAGTTTTGGTTAAAGTAGAGAAGTATTTGCCTAGAGATATATTTTAAAGCTGAACCACAGGCACATGTTCTTTCATTTAAAGTGAATGTAAAAACCATATGAACATGCTTCAACATATGATTAGTATCTGCTATCATAAAAAGGATGATACGTATACTGCAGAGTGATAGTGCATGTAAATACTTTACATTATAGCCTTTGTTAGTCGGTCACATGTTTTTTATCCTGTTCTAATAAATTAGAAGTAAGTGGGCAGAGCATTACTCACGTCACTGCAGTGTATTTCGACCTTTGCCCCGTTCTGAATAGAGCCTGCTAGTGTGCTGGTGGGCATGGGACAAAAAAATATCCTAACTATAATAATGTTATTTAATACCTAACCCATGAAAAGATTGCTCATTTTACTCCTAGTTCTTTAGCAATAAAAACATGTTTTTTTTAACCACTTCAGCCCCGGTACCATTTGGCTGGCCAAAGACCAGAGCACTTTTTGTGATTGCGTCACTTTAACTGACAATTGCGCGGTCGTGCGAAGTGGCTCCCAAACAAAATTGACATCCTTTTTTCCCACAAATAGAGCTTTCTTTTGGTGGTATTTGATCACCTCTGCGGTTTTTATTTTTTGCGCTATAAACAAAAAAAGAGTGACAATTTTGAAAAAAAAAACATTATTTTTTACTTTTAGCTATAGTAAATATCCCCCAAAAATATATAAAAAAAAATTTTTTTTCCTCAGTTTAGGCCGATACGTATTCTTCTACATATTTTTGGTAAGAAAAATCGTAATAAGCGTTTATTGATTGGTTTGCGCAAAAGTTATAGCGTCTACAAAATAGGGGATAGTTTTATGGCATTTTTATTAATTTTTTTTTTTTTTACTAGTAATGGCGGCGATCAGCGATTTTTATCGTGACTGTGACATTATGGCGGACAGATCGGACACTTTTGGCGTTATTTTGGGACCATTTACATTTATACAGCGATTAAAAATGCATTGATTACTGTGTAAATGTGACTGGTAGTGAAGGGGTTAACCACTAGGGGGCGCTGTAGGGGTTAAGTGTGTCCTAGGGAGTGATTCTAACTGTGGGGGGGATGGGCTATGTGTGACATGACACTGATCACGTCTCCCGATTACAGGGAGCTGTGATCAGTGTCAGTGTCACTAGGCAGAATGGGGAAATGCTTGTTTACATTAGCATTTACCCGTTCTTCCTCTCCGTGAGACGATCGTGGGTATCCCCGCAGACATCGAGTCTGCGGAACCGCAATCACACTCACGGAGCTTTCGGCGCGCGCGCGCACGAACGCCCACAAGCCGCGTCTTAAAGGGCAATGTAAACGTGCGTTAATATGCCTGTACGTGCCCTTCTGCCGACGTAAATCGGCGTGAGCCGCTGGGCAAGTGGTTAATAACTGGCATCATAGCTGCTCGTGTGATACTCCAACAAAATTTAGGTGGGTCAATAATAGTAATTGAGACCTGTTGGTCCAGTGGATATTGCACTTTGGTGTTATGCCCTGATAAAGTCATTTCATTTATTTCTACATTTCTGTACGAGGCCTTTGGGCACAGCGATTGTAAAGATATTTAGAGCAGCTTTAGCTCCAGTGAAGCTCAGTACACTTGAAGAATTGACTGATTTGATTTGATTATCAAGGTCACATGGCATGAAAGACAGGGGAGAAAAAAGAGGAAGTGCTCCATTGGTGGAAAACCCTGTGAGTAAAGCTGATTGCTTTGTACATTTATTTTCTTTTTTAAATCAGTTGGGCCTACAAACTCTGAAAAGGCATATCTGGAGTGACTGAACTCATTGGTGAGCGCTACATTTGAGTTAAACAACCCCCAAGTTGTCACAATTGGTGCTCAAATGCAGGCAGTAAGGTGGAGTTCCGGATCCTTGCATGCCAAAACACTGAGTTTACCAGAGACTGTTCATGCTCTGCAGTGTGTGCAGCAGGGGGTGTGCCAGCAAAAGAAATGTGCATTGTGTGTTGCAGCTCTTAAAGAGACAGTACTCCAAAAAAAGTTGTGACCTGTAGAAAGGAACTGTTTTAGGAAACCATTGCGTGCTTGACTGCTGGGGTGGGGTGGTGAAAATGTAAAAAAGTATGCGCTTTATGCAGATATCAGAAAAAGGCTGTTATGGATGGAGGGAATTTTGCTGAAAACAAGCCCCAAACAGGCAAGAATGTCAGATTGTTTCCAAGGATGCTGTGGACTAGTGCAATCATCTGACATCATTGGAGCAAGCTAAAGAGGAAAGCAAGCCATCCCTCTGTGCAAGGAGAAAGGAGGTGGTTGTCCATACCCAGGAGATAAATGTTGTTGCCCATAGCAGGAAAGTTAAGGTCAATCGTGAGGCCTGTGGATCATGGAGTGTGCCTACCAAGGGTTGTGGCAGGTGGGTTTGAGAGGAACAGCTGTACAGCCAGCTGAAGAGAGCTGGAAAAGTTATGCTGGGAGAGTGTGGTCTCCCGTGGCAACAAGAGGAAAGGTATCAACTGGATGGAGAAGCTGAAGTTAAGAAAAACAATCAGTGCAAACACATTGATAAAAAAAAAAAAAAAAACGTGAAGATTGCAGGCTGTACACTAAAGGCAATCACATATACCTAGCAAATAGACAATACAATAAAAAGGTAAGTGCAGCGCATAAATAAAAGAAAAAAGAAAAAATATGTATATAAAAGTCCAATCCAGATGGAAACTCCAATCACTGGATAGAAGGAATGATAAGATCCCGCGTGAAGAAGTGAAAAAAGTCCTTCTGATGTAACATGTGACAATATCTTTCACCAAATGAGCCCAAATACGCTTACCAGAGATGGTGGACCTCCCTGCCACAGAAGGTCAAATACGCATGTATCCCCACAAGTAATGGTGCAAACCTTCCATAAGGCTTAGCCGATCCTCAATCGTAATATGTGGAACTCCTGTCCAGCAGAGAAATCCAGAAGCCGAGAGGAAAACCTCCAAGAGCCAATAGGATGATGGTATGCAGCGCTGCAGATGATTGGGTAGAGTTCAAACAAATCTGCTTCCACTGACCTTTATAAACCATTGCTTCAATGATACGGATGAGGATGATATTGGATCCCACAAGGAGGGTTATAATGAACCCTTTCCAGGAAGGACGCCAGAATTTCTTCTTACAGTTATCTTATATTTTTAGAGCTTGGTAGAGTGCAGAAATAAAATTCAGTGGTAGGCTTCCTACACTCTACCAAGCTCTAAAAATATAAGATAACATTAAGAAGAAATCCTGGTCGTCCTTCCTGGAAAGGGGTCATTATAACCCTCCTTGTGGGATCCAATATCATCCTCATCCATATCACTGAAGCAATGGTTTATAAAGGTCAATGGAAGCAGATTTTTTTGAACTCTACCCAATCATCTGCAGCGCTGCATACCATCATCTTATTGGCTCCTGGAGGTTTTACTCTCTGCTTCTGGATTTCTCTGATGGACAGGAGTTCCACATATTACGATTGAGGATCGCCCAAGCCTTATGGGAGGTTTGCACCATCCCTGTGGGCATACATGCGTATTTGACCTTCTGTGGCAGGGAGGTCCACCATCTCTGGTAAGCATATTTGGGCTCATCTGGTAAAGGATATTGTCACTTGTTACATCAGAAGGACTTTTTTCACTTCTCCACGAGGGATCTTATCATTCCTTCTATCCGGTGATTGGAGTTTCCATCTGGATTGGACTTTTATATACATATTTTTTCTTTTTTCTTTTATTTATGCGCTGCACTTTCCTTTTTATTGTACTGCATGGAGAAGCTGCAGTAGAGAGGTGGCTCAGTGTCCCCACAAAGGAGGCTGGGATGCCCGTGAGTTTATGGTGCCTGGGAGTGGAGCACAATCAATTAGGTTAGTTGGGACAAGAGGCTAATAGAAATACTGAGAGAAGCTTCTGTGGGTGATAATGAGGTGGACATTATTACTGTTGTGCCAAAGGGAGGGTCTGCAGAACAGCCTGTAATCATGGGCGTGTTGGCTGCTGCAGAGGTTAACCCTCTCAAAACAGAAGTGCCAAGTGAGTGAGAATGTACAGCAGGAGTTCTGTCCACAAGCCATAAAGAAGTTAACGGTGTAGTAAAATGTCAGTTGATAGGACAGTTGCATATGGAGTGTTGGGTGACAGGCGATGTGAAACTTTGAGACGGTCCCATGGGGAATAACTGCTTTCCTGTGTATGGTCCCTCCTCAGACACTGTCCTAACAAACACTGGAAAAAGAGGCCCTGATGACATTGACAATAATGAGCTGTATAATCCATTGTTGACTATAGCTGTTGATAATAAATAGAATAATGTGGTAAAAAATCCTGATGGTTTGGTTGTCAAAGGTAACCACACAGGTATTGGTAAATCTGAAAAACCCGTAAAAAAGATGTGTGAAGGTTTCAGTATAGGCCATAGCAGCGTGTCAGTAGGGCGAAGACAGGGACACTGGGCAGAGTCCCCGTTTAGGTAAAAAAGAAATAAGGTCACACAGAAGTAGACCCCTGTAGGTAACAGCTGGCACAGAGGTGCCAAAATGAGGAACTGGTGCGAAACAGTAGAAATGTAGGAGAAGGTGACAAAGGTAGGTTCTCCAACCCAGGGGCCAGATCTTGCCAGATGCTTATGCGTGCAGGTGTTTGTAGTCTTTATAATCTAGGACCTGACCATAATTCAGGGCTTCACCCTCCTGAGGAGTTCATATGTGTTGTTGCATAGGAGCAGCCAGAGAAGTGTGCACGTCTGCACAGTGCTGTCTGGGACAGGACAGACAGAGGCCTGAGACTGAGCAATGGTGCTGTTAAAGAGAGCCAGGAGGCTGATTATTACTGAATTTTGTGTTGATGGTGGAAACTCCTGCAAAGGAAAGCTAATTGGTGTGAATGCTTTATTTCTCTTTTAAATGAAAGTGGGCCTACCAGGCCTGAAAAGGCTTATCTGGCATGGACTTAACTCACTGGTAAGTGCTACATTTTACATTTGAGTTAAACAAGTTGTCACACCATGCTATTATAATTCCTGGCTCCATAAATTCCTTAAAAGAAATCTTCCACTATTTTTTAACCGCAGCCTGAGGTGTCATCCCTTGCCCAGATCCCTACCTTAAGAGAATGGTCATTGGAAATGGACTCTATCATGGACGGAGAACACCCTTGGCAACTGAATACAACAGGCTAGATAAATATATATTCACCTGGGCCTCTTGGACTGTATTCTGAAAATTCTATGGAATTTCAAAATATGGCATCTGTATAAATTCAACTCCTCTTTGTCTCAGTTAAGTTGGGTAAAGGGGGAATAATTCCCGAATTCCCCCACCCCCTTGGAACCTGTCAACTGTTTTTCCTTCTAGTCCTAAACCACCATCATAACACTTTTCTTATACTCCCTTCTCTTAAACTGGCCAAAGATGGATCAAAATTTGGGAGGTTGAGCAGGGACCAGCCGTATTCGATCCATGTGTGGCCATCCCTTTTCCACAGAAGCGGATTGTTAGATTAAAGTGGTTGTAAAGTCCTTCATGTTGAAAAAATAAATATAGTGGTTGTAAAGTCAGAAGGTTTTTTTTATCTTAATGCATTCTATGCATTAAGATAAAAAACCTTCTGTGTGCAGCAGCCCCCCTTAACCCCCTAATACTTGCCTGAGGCCATTTCGATTCAGCGATGTTACAGGAGAGTGTCGGCTGCCCGGGAGTCTCCCATCTTATTTTCTAAGATGGCAGTGTGGAGCCATTGGCTCCCACTGTTGTCAATCAAAGTCAGTGAGCCAATGAGGAGAGAGAGGGGGTGGGCCGAACTGCGGCTCCGTGTCTGAATGGACACAGAGCAGCATCTCGGCTTGAGTGCCCCCATAGCAAGCTGGAGGGAGTGGCCAGGAGCGCCAGTGAGGGACCCGAGAAGAGAGGGATCTGGGCTGCCTGTGCAAAACCACTGCACAGAGCAGGTAAGTATAACATGTTTGTTATTTTTAATTTTAAAAAAGGAAACTTTAAAGCATTTGTTAACCCCCCCCAAAAAAAATCATATCCTGGTCCCTTAACCACTTCAATACCCGCGTATAGTCAAATGACGGCCGCAGATGGGATCTCCCATCCTGGGTGGCCGTCATATGACATCCTGGGCTTCCCGGCCGTCTAAGGGGTGCGCGCGCCCACCGCATTGCTCGGGACCCGGTGTGTGTGCCCGGCGGCCGCGATGTCCGCCGGTCACCCGCGATTGCCCGTTAACCGAGCAGGACCGTGGATCTGTGTGTGTAAACACACAGATCCACGTCCTGTCAGGTGAGAGGAGACCGATCTGTGTTCCCAGTACAGAGGAACACCGATCAGTCTCCCCCCTTGTGAGTCCCCACCCCCTACAGTTAGAATCACTCCCCTAGGAAACACATTTGACCCCTCGTGTCCCCCTAGTGGTTAACCCCTTCCCTGCCTGTCACATTTATACAGTAATCAATGCAATTTTATAGCATTGATCGCTGTATAAATGTGAATGGTCCCAAAAATGTGTCAAAAGTGTCCGATGTGTCCGCCATAATGTCGCAGTCACGAAAAAAATCGCAGATAGCCGCCATTACTAGTAAAAAAAATAAATAAATAAAAATGTTTAAAAAATGGCATAAATCTATCCCGTATTTTGTAGACGCTATAACTTTTGCGCAAACCAATCAATATGCGCTTATTGCGATTTTTTTTACCAAACATATGTAGAAGAATACGTATTGGCCTAAACTGAGGAAAAAATTGGGATATTTATTATAGCAAAAAGTATAAAATATTGTGTTTTTTTCAAAATTGTCACTCTTCTTTTGTTTAAAGCGCAAAAAATAAAAACCGCAGAGGTGATCAAATACCACCAAAAGAAAGCTCTATTTGTTAACAATTTTGTTTGGGTACAGCGTCGCACGACCGCACAACTGTCGTTTAAAGTGCGACAGCGCTGAAAACTAAAAATTGGTCTGGGAAGGAAGGGGGTGAAAATGCCCTGTATTGAACCGGTTAAAGCAGATTACACAGTACAGCTCTTGTGCTATGTAATCTGCCCCCCTCTAAACTGTAAAAAAAAAAAAAAAATAAACCTACCACTTCCTGTATGCCCTCTCTAAACAGACCACGATAACCAGGACTGCTCCGCCCTGATCACCTTGGTCAAAGTGCCTCACTCTGTGATAGGCTGCTGTCCCCTCAGCTCTCCTCTCTCCCCCTTACCCCCTTCTTCCTCCCTGTAACCGCTCTGTCTGTCTCCTCTCAGCCCAGCCCCCCCGCCTCTATTATAAAAAAATATACGTATAATTGTCACTACCAGCCCCTCTATTAGAGGCTGGCATAGACTTTTACAAATGGGTTTACAAACCCTTTAATATCAGTTTAACTTCTGTTGAAAAGACAAGCTAAAAAAGTTTTGTTGATCATCAGCTGTAGGCACTGAATAGTGTATTCTGATAGTGGAGAGATCTGCTGTCAGAATACAATGTCCCTGCTGGCAAGTTTCTTCATCTACCTCATTTGTGTGGATGGAGGAATCTGTGTTTTTTTTTTCATTCAGCCCACTGTCTTTTATATCGCCCTCTATTCTGTAATCATTTTCCATATCCATTCCCCAATTCTATCCTAGGCAAAAACGTTCTATGGCGAATAGACAATCTCTTATTAAGATAGATGAATACATTATGAAACATTCTTGGGCAGGCAAAGCAATACAGTGACCCAACAGCAGGGGTAGGCAACCCCGGGCACTGGTGCCGCAAGTGGCACACAAAGCCTCTTTTACCGGCACTCGACTCAGCAGAGCATTGCAGGGAAGTGTCAGTGAGACACTAATGCATTCCAATTTCAGAATTCCCCAGGCCACACCTGCACTGAGGGGGAGGCTCTGTGCCCCCACACATTGTAAAAGATGGGAAACATTGTTTGGTTCTCTAACTTTGCTGTAGCTGCGATCGTCGGCTTTTGTGATGGGGAAGAGATTGGGTACAGTTCTGCTGGGGGGGCGGTCCCTGTTTCCAGGAGGAGGAGGACTGTCATTGGCCACTGCTAAAGCCAATCACTGTCCTGCTAGCCCTGTCCACCATCTGGAGGAAGATGACTTGCTTGGTTGCCACTACCAATCTCATAAAAAAGGGATTTCACTGTCATTAACCACTTCCCTACCCAGCCATAGTCATATGACGTCCTGGGATGGGATCTCCCATCCTGGGTGGACGTCATATGAAGTCCTGGGATTCCCGGCCATCTAGGGAGCGCACGCGCGCCGCGCTGCTCGGGACCCGGTGCGTGTGCCCGGCGGCCGCGATGTCCGCCGGGCACACGCGTTTGCCCGTTAACCGGCCGGACCGTGGATCTGTGTGTGTAAACACACAGATCCACAGCCTGTCAGGTGAGAGGAGAGCGATCTGTGTTCCCAGAACGGAGGAACACTGATCGGTCTCCTCCCCTTGTACGTCCCCGCCCCCTACAGTTAGAAGCATTCCCTAGGAAACATATTAACCCCTCCCCGCCCCCTAGTGGTTAACCCCTTCACTGCCTGTCACATTTACACAATAATCAATGCAATTTTATAGCATTGATCGCTGTATAAATGTGAATGGTCCCAAAAATGTGTCAAAAGTGTCCGATGTGTCCGCCATAATGTCGCAGTCACGAAAAAAAATTGCGATCGCCGCTAAAAAAATAAATAAATTTAAAAAAAAAAAATGCCATAAATCTATCCCGTATTTTGTAGACGCTATAACTTTTGCGCAAACCAATCAATATACGCTTATTGCGATTTTTTTTTTTACCAAAAATATGTAGAAGAATACGTATCGGCCGAAACTGAGGAAAAAATTTGTTTTTTTTAAAAAAAAATTGGGATATTTATTATAGCAAAAAGTAAAAAATATTGTGTTTTTTTCAAAATTGTCGCTCTTCTTTTGTTTATAGCGCAAAAAATAAAAACCGCAGAGGCGATCAAATACCACCAAAAGAAAGCTCTATTTGTGCGGAAAAAAGGACGTCAATTTTTTTTGGGTACAACGTTGCACGACCGAGCAATTGTCGTTTAAAGTACGACAGCGCTGAAAACAAAAAATTGGCCAGGGAAGGAAGGGGGTGAAAATGCCCTGTATTGAACCGGTTAAGAAAACTACAATCAGGTGACAGTTTGTGAAATTACTGTTGACCTTCTTGGAACTTTGTTGAAATTATTCCTGAACCTTTGCTTCACTTACTACTGAACCCCTGTACTCTGTGTCCCTTTAAGCCACAGCCAGTATTCAGCGCAATGAAAATCACACCCAACTTTTGCTGCAGCGAAGAGCGCCACATTTTTTCTCAGCTGCGGGGCCTAACTTATGATTCTGCACACAGGCCCACTGCTTTCAGAAAATGCCCCTGACCTGAGCTCATCATTGTGCATCCATTCCAGATGCTTATATGTGACATCACATACATCCCATACATCCCATACATCCCATACATCACATACATCCCATACATCCCATACAAACACGTGGGCTGGATGTGAGAGGTGGATCAGCAGGATGAGTGTGCCAGGACAGTTAGATGTGTCTCATCTCTGCTTCCTTTTACCACTCTGCATATCACTCATATCATAGATGAGAAGAGGGTACAGCAGTGGGGAAAAAGAGCAGGAGGGGTTCAGAGGTGGGACAGAAACGCAGGAGGGTACAACGGTGGGGCAGATGTGCAGGGGGTACAGTGGTGGAAGAGATGAGAAGGGGGTTAAGCAGGGGGACAGAAGAGCAGGGGGGGTTACAGTGGTGGGGCAGATGAGGAGGGGGTTCAGTGGTGGGACAGAAAACCAGGGGGGTAGAGCAGTGGGGCAGATATGAAAGGAGGTGTATTGGTGGTACAGATGAGCAGGGGGTTACATTGGTGGGGCAGGAGAGCAGGGAGTACAGAGGTGAGACAGATGTGCAGGAGGTACATTGGTGGGGCAGATGAGAAAGCGGGTTACAGTGGTGGAGCAGATGAGCAGATGGGTTCAGTGTTAGGACAGATGAGAAGGTGATTCAGTAGTGAGACAGAAGAGTATGGGGATACTGCGGTAGAGCAGATGTGCAGGGAGGTACAGAGGTGGGGCAGATGAGCTGGGGGTACAGTGGTGGGAGGGATGAGATGGGGGTTACAGAGGTGGGGCAGAGGAGCAGGGGAGTACAGTGGTGGGACAGATGTGCAGGAGGTACAGTGGTGGGGCAGATGAGAAAGGGGGTTACAGTGGTGGGGCAGATGTGCAGGGGGTTACAGAGGTGAAACAGATTTGCAGGGGGGATAGTGATCTGAAGTGTGGAGTTGCAGCAATTGGGACTGATCTGAGACGTGAGAGTGCAGGATGTTAATTTCCCACTACTAAGTCGTTTACAGCATTAACTTTATAAAAAAAATCCTTTTCATGATTGAGAGTGTGAAGTTGACATTTTTTTGTTAAAAAATTGGCTTGCTCAATTTCTTTGAAAACACTTTTCGGCACACTGTGCTCAAAAGGTTGCCTACCCCTGACCTACAGCGCACTAATACTAACTAATTGAAGTAAATGTACTTAGATACATTTGTTGTCCCTCCGTACATCACATTATATTTGTATCTATGGGGTTGATTTACTAAAACAAGAGAGTGCAAAATCTGGTGCAGCTCTGCATGGTAGCCAAAAAGCTTCTAACTTCAGCTTGTTCAGTTAACCTTTGACAAAAAATCTGGAAGCTGATTGTTTTCTAAACAGAGCTGCACCAGATTTTGCACCCTCCAGTTTTATTACCGACCGGCCACTGTATATATACGAGCGGGCACAATTTTGAAGCGTGACATGTTGGGTATCAATTTACTTGGCGTAACATTATATTTCACAATATAAAAAAAAATTGGGCAAACTTTACTGTTGTCTTATTTTTTTATTCAAAAAAGTGAATTTTTTCCAAAAAAAGTGCGCTTATAAGACCGCTGCGCAAATACGGTGCAAAAAAAAGTATTGCAATGACCGCCATTTTATTCTCTAGGGTGTTAGAAAAAAAACAATATATAATGTTTGGGGGTTCTAAGTACTTTTCTAGCAAAAAAAACTGTTTTAAACATGTAAACACCTAAAATCCAAAACGAGGCTGGTCCTTAAGTGGTTAAAAAGTAAATCAACCCCTATGTGTCTTTTGAACAATACTTTACAGCAGGGGTGTCCAACCTTTTGACTTTCTTGGGCCCCATTGGAAGAAGAGGAATTGTCTTGGGCCACCCATGAAATAACACTAACTAAAGATAGCTGATAAGCAGAAAACTTTGGGCAGGTCACAAGTTAACAATCACTGATATAGATAATGTACCTATCTGAGTAAAAAAACTTTATTATTTTGTAAAATTTTTTACTGTAAAAGAGGGCAATGTAAAACTAGTGCGATATTTGACACTGCTTTTACATTAAAAAAAAAATCAACATTTTAACCACTTTCCGACCAGCCGCCATCGTTATATGGCGGCAGGTCGGCTCTCCTGCGCGAATCGGTGTACCTTTACGGTGGCTCATGCAGGCACAGTTGCGGACAGGCGCGCGCCGCCGGCGGCATGCTCTTGCTCCCGCTGCATGCTGCGGGAGTGGCGTGCCCGTTGGTCAGGCGGACTCGATGTCCGCTGGTGATCCGCGATCGCCTAGTACAGGGGCAAAAGGGGGATCTGCCAGTGTAAACAAGTGGATCTCTGTTCTGACAGTGATCGGGAACAGTGATCTCTGTCATGTCCCAGTGAGCCCATCCCCCCCTACAGTTAGAACACACCTAGGGAACACACGTAACCCCTTAGTAATGAAATATGAGTGGTGTATCCGCGCAACGGAACAGAAAATTAAAAAAGTGGAGAAAATGGAAAAAAAATGGAAACAATGGAAGAAATCGCATAAAGGACTGCTGCCTCCACAGATGTGATTTCCACCTAGGTGGAAAAAACAGAAGGTAAGTGAAGGGTTAGTGTGTGGGTGTGGGCTGTCCTAATTTATAGAAATACTTGGTAAATTGTGTGTAGCCAAATCCCATATGTAAAGTCGCATAAACCAAAATTGCAAATAAAAAATTCAACGAAAATAAAACCAAACATAAAACAGCAAAGTGACCCCCTTTGGAGTGTGTAGGTGTAACGTTGTCCTAGTGGAGAAAAAAGTGAAGAAAATGAAAAAAAATGGAAACAATGGAAGAAATCGCATAAAGGACTGCTGCCTCCACAAATGTGATTTCCACCAAGGTGGAAAAAACAGAAGGTAAGTGAAGGGTTAGTGTGTGGGTGTGGCACAGTCCTAATTCATAGAAATACTTGGTAAATCGTGTGTAGCCAAATCCCATATGTAAAGTCGCATATAAAGTATAAACCAAAATTGCAAATAAAAAATTCAACGAAAATAAAACCAAACATAAAACAGCAAAGTGACCCCCTTTGGAGTGTGTAGGTGTAACATTGTCCTAGTTTAAAAAATACTTTGTAAATCGTGTGTAGCCAGATCCCACATGTAAAATCGCATGTAAATTATAAACAAAATATAAACAAAAACGCATATAGCAAATATAACGGCTAGGTTGGCCCCCTTTGAATTGGGGGAGGGGGAAGGGGAACAGGGGATGAAATCAAAAAATGACTTTAGCCAAAGCTATTCCATCCGCATAAAAACCCCATATAGTGATTGACAAACATAACATTGCTGAATAATTACATAGGTTAAATCGTGACTAGTGCTCAGTGCAGTTTAAGTGAAAAACTTGACATCTTTGTAAAACAAGGCAGGTATTTGTATTAATCTTGGTGATCAGGTGCTCGTGTCTTGTGATCATGCGGACACTCACCAGCTTCTTTAACCCCTGCGGGGGTAATGCGCAGTCACAGTGTATGCCACTGTGTGGCAATCCACAGGCTGTTTCTGGGTCACGGTGACGTTTTAGGCATAAGAGAAGAAAGAGGAGATTCCATAGCGTAAAACCATAAAACACTCTTTATTGAACGCAGATGACAGAATGGTACTCACATTTAAGCAGTTTATAATAGGCAACCAAATGTCATCAAAACAGGAGAGCGTCAGATTTAAGTTGGTGATCCTCTGGGAGATGATGCAAAAGCGTCAGAATAGGCCACGCCCTATGCGTTTCGTCACAGGGACGTCAACTGGAGCTATGACGAAACGCATAGGGCGTGGCCTATTCTGACGCTTTTGCATCATCTCCCAGAGGATCACCAACTTAAATCTGACGCTCTCCTGTTTTGATGACATTTGGTTGCCTATTATAAACTGCTTAAATGTGAGTACCATTCTGTCATCTGCGTTCAATAAAGAGTGTTTTATGGTTTTACGCTATGGAATCTCCTCTTTCTTCTCTTATGCCTAAAACGTCACAAGTCACAGCCCCGTTAAAAATCACAGATCGCTGCCATTACTAGTAAAAACAATAAAAAAAATAAAAGCCCCTAAATCTATCCCATAGTTTGTAGACGAAATAACTTTTGCGCAAACCAATCAATATATGCCTATTGTGATTTTTTTTTACCAAAAATATGTAGAAGAATATATATTGGCCTAAACTGATGAATAAATGTGTTTTTTTATATATATATTTTGGATATGTATTATAGCAAAAAGTAAAAAAAAAAAAAAAAGTTTATTTTCAAAATTGTCGCTCTTTGTTTATAGAGCAAAAAATTAAAACCGCAGAGGTGATAAAATACCACCAAAAGAAAGCTCTATTTGTGGGAAAAAAAAGGACGTCAATTTTGTTTGGGTACAGCGTCACACGACCGCACAATTGTCAGTTAAAGCGATGCAGTACCGTGTTGCAAAGAATGGCCTTTTCATTAAGGGGGCAATTCCTTCCTGTCTTTAAGTGGTTAAATTGTTTTCCTGCTTCAGGGTGACAGCTGTGCCACTATAAGTCGCTGATCGCTGCCATTATTAGTATAAAAAAATATATATATCCAATAGTTTGTAGCCGCTACAACATTTGTGTAAACCAATCAATATATGCTTATTGGGATTTTTTTTTTTTTTTTACCAAAAACATGTAGCAGAATACATATTGACCTAAATTTTATGAAGAAATTCCCTTTTCTAAATTTTTTATTGGATGTGTTTTATAACAGAACGTAAAAAATATTGTTTTTTAAAAAATATAGCACAAAAAGATAAAAAACAGTGGTGATCAAATACCACCAAAAGAAAGCTCTATATGCATGTTGGATACCACTGCTTTACAGTGTACGCCACTATGTGACTATGAAGATTACTACAGTTGCTTCTTTTGTATTGTATATGAAAAACCCAATACATTTTTGACTGAACTAACATTATGGAAACAGCAACACAGAAGAAGTACAACATCCCTCAAGGCAGCTGAAGACTCCTAGTGTGTCTTAACCAAATCTACACTATATTATCAAAAGTATTGGGCCACCTGCTCTTACACGCACATAAACTTTAATGGCATCCTAGTCTTAAGCCTCGTACATACATCGGATTGTTCGCCAACTAAACTGTGGAATTTTGTCTGAAGGGCTTTGGCCCAAACTTACCTTGCATACACAGGGCCACACAATTGTTGGCCAACAATTACGAATGTAGTGACGTACTACATTATTTTTCAGCTCTTTAGCGCAACCCTTTGGGCTCCTTCTGCTAATTACGTGTTAGTAGAAGTTTGGTGAGTGTTGATTCACGCTTTTCATTTCGCACTTTTCATTTCGGTTTTTTCATTTCGCGCTTTTCATTTTGCGCTTTTCCGTTTGTTTCTGAACGGCCGTTCGTCAGCCAGCCATGTTGCGGAATCGGAGGAGATAACTTGTTATTTATTATTGGCCTTGGAGTTATTGCTTTGACATTATTTTTTTGGTTGAATAATGATTTGATTTGGTATATTTTCTATATTTTTGGATGCATAGAATGCACTTTTTGGTTAAGTTCTATTGGCAGATAGCATGTCCTAATTTTTTTTTTTTTTTTTTTTTAATGCACAATAAAAAAATTGTGTAGAATAATACTTGGCTACATGTTTTACTTCAAATGACAGTTTGGAGTAGGCAGTTACATTTTAAAAAATACAATGTAAAATTGACAAGGGACACCAACATAGTTGTATCTTTGATCTTAAAAACTACGGGATAATGGTGTTGTGGTAACTTGCCCAAATAAAAAAAAAAAAAGCATAATAATATTATTCTTGATATCACTAGAAAAAAAAAGCCTTTAAAAATTTGTTTGCAATCACTTCATCAGTGCCACCAGCAAAGCAGCTTCATTATTATCCCATTAGAGAAGAAGAGAATTGTGCACTGCATTTCGAGATTTCATAATTTGCCACGTCACGAATGTTAATTCTCCATTATGAACACTAGTTTACAAGACTGACCGCTTCTGGCTCGTCCTTGCTTCCGAGCATGCGTGTTTGTACTTTAGACTTTTGTCCGACAGACTTGTGTACACACAAACACACATTTGTCCGCGGAAAATTTGAAAACCTGCTATCTAAACATTTGTCCGTGGAAAGTCCGACAACAGTTGTCCGATGGAGCATACACACAGTCGGATTTACCGCCAGCAGCCTGTCATTGAACATTTTCCATTGGAAAATCAGATCGCATGTACGGGGCTTTAGTCCGTAGGGTTCAATATTGAGTTGGCCCACCCTTTGCAGCTATAACAGCTTCAACTCTTCTCGGAAGGCTGTCCACCAGATTTAGGAGTGTGTCTATGAGAATGTTTGACCGTTCTTCAAGAAGCGCATTTGTGAGGTCAGGCACTGATGTGGACAAGAAGGCCTGGCTTGCAGTCTCCGCTCTAATTCATCCCAAAGGTGTTCTATCGGGTTGAGGTCATGGGTGTGTGGTGTGGGGTTGTTTTTCAGGGGTTGGGCTTGGCCCGTAAGTTCCAGTGAAGGGAAATCTTAAGGTGACAGCATACCAAGACATTTTGGACTATTTCATGCTCCCAACTTTGTGGGAACAACTTGGGGATGGCCCCTGCCTGTTCCAACATGACTGCGCACCAGTGCACAAATAAGGTCCATAAAGACATGGATGAGTGAGTTTGGGGTGGAGGAACTTGACTGGACTGCACAGAGTCCTGACCTCAACCTGATGGAACACCTTTGGAAATGAATTAGTGCGGGGACTGCGAGCCAGGCCTTCTCATCCACATCAGTGCCTGACCTTACAAATGCGCTTCTGAAAGAATGGTCAAACATTCCCATAGACCAAGCCCTTAGATCTGGTATGGATTTTAGGGGGAACCCCCTACGCCAAAAAAACGGCGTGGGGGTCCCCCCAAAATCCATACCAGACCCTTATCCAAGCACGCAGCCCGGCCAGTAAGGAAAGGGGGTGGAGACGAGCGAACGCCCCCCCCCCCAAGCCGTACCAGGCCGCATGCCCTCAACATGGGGAGGTGGGTGTTTTGGGGGAGGGGGCGCCCTGCGCCCCCCCACCCCAAAACACCTTGTCCCCATGTTGATGAGGACAAGGGCCTCTTCCCGACAACCCTGGCCGTTGGTTGTCGGGGTCTGCGGGCGGGGGGCTTATCGGAATCCGGGAGCCCCCTTTAATAAGGGGTCCCCCAGATCCCGGCCCCCCACCATTTGTGAATGAGTATAAGGGAACATCGTACCCCTACCCTATCACCTAGGGAAAAAAGTGTCAAGAAAAAAACACAGTACACAGGTTTTTAAAGTAATTTATTAGGCCGCTCCGGGGGTCTTCTTCCGACTTCAGGGGTCTTCTTCCGACTCCGGGGGTGTCCACGGCGTCTTCTCCCGAGAGAGAGCGTCGTGTCAACATCTCTGGAAGAGAAGGGGGAAGAAGACGTCTGAAAAGACTGGGCTCCTCCGCTAGCAAAAGAGCGGCAAAAGAGCAGAAGATAGCGGAGGGAAGAAGGCACCGGAGGAGAACCAGAGAGCGCGGAGACGACACCGGAGAGAGGGAGAAGAGGCCTGAGAGACCCCCAAAGTCGGCAGAAAACCCCCAAAGTCGGCAGAAGACCGAAGACCCCTGAAGTCGGAAGAAGACCCCCGGAGCTGCCTAATAAATTACTTTTAAAACCTGTGTAGTGTGTTTTTGTTATTGACAATTTTTCCCTATGGGTAGGGGTACCATGTACCCCATAGTCATTCATATTGGGTGGGGGGCCGGGATCTGGGGGCCCCCTTAATAAAGGGGGCTCCCGGATTCCAATAAGCCCCCCGCCCACACACCCCGACAACCAACGGCCAGGGTTGTCGGGAAGAGGCCCTTGTCCTCATCAACATGGGGACAAGGTGCTTTGGGGTGGGGGGGCCGCAGGGCGCCCCCTCCCCCAAAGCACCCACCCCCCATGTTGAGGGCATGCAGCCTGGTACGGCTCAGGAGGGGGGGCACGCGCTCGTCCCCACCCCCTTTCCTGACCGGCCGGGCTGCGTGCTCGGATAAGGGTCTGGTATGGATTTTGGGGGGACCCCACGCCGTTTTATGGCATAGGGGTTCCCCTTAAAATCCATACCAGACCTAAGGGCTTGGTATGCCCTCAGAGGGGAATTCCCCCTCGCGCTCGCCGCAATAGGAAAATGTGTTTTTCCTATTGCAGCCAGCGCGAGATGTACAGTACCCTGTCTCCGAGAACCAGCGCGATGGGTTCGCGCTGGAAACATTCTCGCGGCCGCGTACTGTAGTTTGTACAAATGTCCGATGTTTTTGTGTGCACACGATCGGACTTTGCTCCATCTGACTTTTGTTGCCGGAAAGTTTGTCCATTCGCACAGCCAACAAAAGTTTGATGGAAACAGAAAAAGTTTGTCCGATGGAGCGTACACACGGACGGATGTTGCGCCAAAACAGCTAATTTGCATGTTTGTTGTCAAAAAGTCTGATCGTGTGTATGGGCCTTAATATTAGTAAATAGAAAAATAAGTAAAAGGAAACAAATTAATTAAGCTTGGCCAGGAAATTGATGCCAACCAAACAAAATGAACTGCCAAATGGATGCTCCAAAAAAATGGAGGAAACAAGTGCATAGAAAAAGAAGAAAAACAAAAGAAAAAAACAAAAGAAAAAAATGTATACGCCTATATACTCATGGGAGTTCTTCAAACAATAAAGACGGAACATTTGGTGTAAACCATCTTAACAAAATGAACACCTATACGAGAAAACTAAAAACTGACAATGCTCAAGATTGATTTATGAATGCATTGATGTCCCACTCAATGTTTAATCCATGGGGTATATAACATCATTTGATGTGAAAAAAAGATGCAGCGCTAAAATAGTCACAAAAGAATAAGGAAAAACTCTCAACAAACCAAACTAAAACAATAACCATTTACAAAAGATATAGAAAATAAGATAAAAAAAGAAGAAAAGTTAAAATGAAAACCAAAATGACAAAAAAGGGTAATGGTGAAAAAACCCTCATCCAGAAAAACTAAGGCAGATGCACAAACAAAATTTACAATGTGCAATTAAAAATAACCACGTGAAATAAATTAATGTGATAAATCAAACTAAATGAAACAATAGCACATATAAAAAATTAAAAAACCAAAAAATATATTATAGGTTAAATATAAGTGTAAAGCCCCATCTAGGAAAAAAAATCTGTGAAAAAATAGATGAAAAAAAGTCCATAAAGAAGTGAGGATAATAATCCAGAAGTGGGTGTAGAAAAACCAAATCCTAGTTCCAGGAAAGTAGCACACCCAATGTAAGAATAGAGGCTCCTTACCAGATGTAAGTGACCACCGTAGGTGGTCTCACCAGGCGCAGGGAATCATGAGGTCTCCCCTAAACCTATTTTTTTTCACATATGCTTTGGAGTTTTTTGTATTAGACTTTTGGTGCTGGCTGCTTTATTTATATCTAATATTTATTTTTTTCACATATAATTTTTTATATATTATTTTCAATTTTATTTTTCATTCACCTTTACATTTTTGAGTGCAGCGTTAACCCTTGTGGTTCCTTTAACATTTCATTTGATGTATCCAGAACGTTTCTAACTTAGATACTCCTCTCAGACTAGACTCCCCTCTCCAATGAGGTACAAATTTATCTATGATTTGGAAAGTAGTGCCCATTGGGTTTTGGTTATGGCAAAGTAGATAGTGCTTGGATACGCTATGATTAGTGCGTCCTTTCTTTATGGCTGTAATGTGCTCATTGACTCGTATGGCAAAATTGCGTATTGTTCGGCAGGTAATAAGATAGACAATATACTTCGTCAAACAGGTAGCAAATTGCTTCATCTCATATTCTCTTCCGGTGGAGGAAGATGTAAAAGTTTAAATTTTGCGCACTTTACATGTGTTATGTTGACACACTGTACACTGACGACATGGGAAAAAACCTTTCATATTATGAAAGAATGATGGAACTATCGGCGGGTCTGTTACATTGGGTGCAATTTGACCCTTAACAGATAAAGCACCTCTATAAATCACTCCAGCTCGTTCAGGGAGTAAGGGGCCCCCCGGGCTTCCCGAGCAATATGTGCCTCCCACATATTTATATATTATTATTTTTTAATTTCATCACATAACATGGATGTTTTTGAATATCGCACTAGTCGCACCTTTAACACAGAGGGGGTGTTTACTGTTCTTAACACAGACTCCGAAATAGGAGGCCTATTTTTAAGGCTCAAAAACTTGATGGTATCTGAACTCCACCTTGAATGGGACATTGCCTTCCTGGAATAATACTCCAAGGAGCGCATGGTCCCAAGGGGTTTAAGGTGGACTATCCATCCACAACAGGGAGACCTGGATGTGGAGTCTTGGTTTCATTATTTTAATGAGGCAGGTATTTCCCTGCTAGGTTTTCTCGTAGATAGAAAACGGGCAAGAAGGACCATAATTGATAAAGAAATTAAAGAAATTAGAGACAAACTCCTTCCACATAAATCCACCCCACAATACATACATTACTCTTTCCACAAACCTAAAGAATCATCTAGAGAAAGAAGAACGAGAAAAAAAAACAAAAGAAATATAGTAGACATCAGTGATTATAAAAATGGAAGTGTTTTCAGTTGGCAAAATAAAGATCAGGGAACTGTTACCTCTGAAATTAAACATCCTTCAGTGGAGACCTCAAGTCCTTCTGACACAAGATCACCATATGCACCAACTGCTCCACCCCCACCAAACAGAGTCGAACATAACACTCATTGCACCAATTATCCTCCATACACCTATACCCCAACATAGGGGTTTTGTCCCCAACAATGGGGGCAGAGGGAGAAACACTAGGGGTAAAGGTTAGGGTAACAGAGACCGCTCATCGTACTATGAACCCTATACACAAGATTCTTCACCCCGAAGAAGATACATGAGTCAAAGTGACTATTATTAACACCATTCATATCCTCAGAGGACCCCGGTCCACACTCAAAATAGGTTCTCATCATTAAGAGAGGAACGATGGAGGAATTTCCATAACTCCCAATACACATATAGGGATAGAGATAATGGTTATCCCAATAGATCACCGTTTAACTGCAACCAAAATTTACCCGGACCTTCCCATACGGAGGGTTTTCACAGGGATACAGAAAATTCCAAACGAAATCCAGATCAAAACGTGGTACCAGAGGGGGCGGCGCACCAGGCAAAAGAAAACGAATATAAAGAATAATGGCATATTTAATTTGAGCGAAGTAGAATTTACCAAAGCTGAACAGTTAGTGTTAGACAAAGGACTCAAATTTGTTCTCCCGAGGAAACTAAATACATTTTCCACATTTATTGACATACACAAATATGTGCGGAAACTTAATGTCCAGAGATACATTGCGTCCAATCCTAGTAGGCCTTCAAACCTACAGATCACCTCAGACACTGTACACTCTGGGTTAGCAAACCCATCATTATTTAATCCCCGGCTCCTACAGCACCTTCAATTAAAGTTTTTCGAGATTTGGTACTTACAGATCTAGAAGAATTGCCCAACAAAATAATATACAGTGATCCTAATATTAAGATTGGGCTCAAGTCTCTGTGCGAACGTAAAGACCTTATCATTCGCCCAGCAGATAAGGGGGGGGGGTTGTTATTCTTGACAAAAGTGAATACCATGCGGAAATGACTAGAATTCTCAGTGTCGCTGAGACGTATCTACGCCTCCCCAAGAACCCTACTTCTGACTACAAAAAAAATACTTGTTGATCTAGTGGATACTGGCTCACAGCTAGGTATTCTAGATAAAAAAGAAAAAAACTACTTGATTCCAGTAGTCCCACGAATCCCTATAATCTATTACCTGCCCAAGGTACATAAAAGTGTGACCCAACCTCCAGGTTGCCCGATCATCAGCGGGATTAATTCAGTGATGTTGACTATTACCTTCAACCCATAGTCAAATCCATACCATCTTTTTCTGAAAGATACTAGAGATACTATTGCAAAACTACAACAGGTTACATATAGTGAGGATCTCATATTGGTCACTGCTGACGTTACATCTTTGTATACATGTATACCTCACGAACTGGGCCTGGGAGCGGTAGAGTTGTTTCTTTCAAGGGACAAGACCATTCCTAGAACTCAGAAGAGGTTTATTATGGACCTTTTACGGTTTGCCACCAAGTCCAATTACTTTTGGTACAATAATCAATTCTATCTGCAAATGAAAGGTGTAGCCATGGGGGCTAAATTTGCCCCTAGTTTGGCTAACATCTTCATGGCCAAATGGGAGGAGGATGTCGTCCATACCCTGGATCCACCACAGTTAGCTCTGTGGGCCAGGTATATTGACGACAACCTCCTCCTATGGAGGGGCAATATGGAATCCTTGGACAGTTTCATGTCTAATTTAAATGATAATCAGGTTGGCATTCACTTATCGTATGAAGCGAGTGTCTCCAGGATTCATTTTTTTGGATTTGGAAATCGTTGCAGCTAATGGCCAACTTGAGACTAAAACCTTTTTCAAGGCTACCGATCGCAACGGATATATTCCGATTGATAGCTGCCATCATGCAGCATGGTTGAAATCAGTGCCCAGGAGTCAACTGATGAGGATCAGATGGAACTGCTCCCATCTTTCAGATTATTTCCAACAAGCAGAAACTCTGAAATCCAGGTTCACTGACAAAGGATATGACATATCCATGATCAACGATGAAATCCAACAAGTAGCTTTGGTTGACAGAACATCTCTGATAGTTGAACAACCAAAAAAGATCTCAAGACAACAAACACAAATGGTCCTTTTTGACTAATTTCTTGATTCAACACAAACAGATTAAGGAGATCATCTGCAGACACTGGAAAGTGCTAAAAAATGATCCTACATTAGGCCCCTTACTCCCTGAACGAGCTGGAGTGATTTATAGAGGTGCCTTATCTGTTAAGAGTCATATTGCACCCAATGTAACAGACCTGCCGATAGTTCCATCCTTTTTTTTTTATAATATGAACATTTTTTTCCCATGTCGTAAGTGTACAGTGTGTAAACATAACGCATGTAAAGCGCGTAAAATTGAAACATTTACATCTTCCTCCACTGGAAGAGAATATGAGATGAAGCAATTTGCTACCTGTTCGACGAAGTATATTGTCTGTCTTATTACCTGCCCTTGCGGGAGGCAGTATATAGGCCGAACAATACGCAATTTTGCCATACGAGTCAATGAGCACATTACAGCCATAAAGAAAGAAAGCACTAATCATAGTGTATCCATGCATCTACTTTGCCATAACCAAAACCCAATGGGCACTACTTTCCAAATCATAGATAAATTTATACCTCATTGGAGAGGGGAGTCTAGTCTAAGAGGAGTATCTAACTTATAAACGTTCTGGATACATCAAATGAAATGTTATATACCCCATGGATTAAACATTGAGTGGAACATCAATGCATTCATTAATCAATCTTGAGCATTGTCAGTTTTCAGTTTTCTCGTATAGGTGTTCATTTTGTTAAGATGGTTTACACCTAGATGTTCCGTCTCTATTGTTTTAAGAACTCCCATGAGTATATAGGCGTATACATTTTTTTTCTTTTGTTTTTCTTCTTTTTCTCTGCACTTGTTTCCTCCATTTTTTGGAGCATCCATTTGGAAGTTCACTTCGTTTAGTTGGCATCAATTTCCTGGCCAAGCTTAATGAATTTGTTTCCTTTTACTTATTTTTCTATTTACTAATATTAGGGACACACATATATAGTGTTTTAGACTATTACATTTTAAGATTGAGATTTAGTATGTTATGTACATCTTTTTATCCATCATTGTCTTACACATTATCCATTATATATGGTTCGGATTATTGTTGTCACATTTCATCTGTATTTTCAAGATATTTTTAAGTTATTTCCATATTCGGTTCAGTTTATAACACATTTCATGTATGTCATTTTACTGCCGAGTCTAGTTTCTCTGTGTAATGCCCCGTACACATGGTCGGACATTGATCGGACATTCCGACAACAAAATCCTAGGATTTTTTCCGACGGATGTTGGCTCAAACTTGTCTTGCATACACACGGTCACACAAAGTTGTTGGAAAATCCGATCATTCTGAACGCGGTGACGTAAAACACGTACGTCGGGACTATAAACGGGGCAGTAGCCAATAGCTTTCATCTCTTTATTTATTCTGAGCATGCGTGGCACTTTGTGCTTCGGATTTGTGTACACACGATCGGAAATTCTGACAACGGATTTTGTTGTCGGAAAATTTTATAGCCTGCTCTCAAACTTTGTGTGTTGGAAAATCCAATGGAAAATGTGTGATGGAGCCTACACACGGTCGGAATTTCCGACAACAAGGTCCTATCACACATTTTCCGTCGGAAAATCCGACCGTGTGTACGGGGCATTACTGTGCGGCTTGACGGCCCATTATTTATAATATTACTCTTACATTTCACGTCTAATCTAAGTGATCATTTTCATTCAGACCTTTTTTGTTTACCCACGAAGAGGCTATTTCCGGCCGTAAGAATATTTGAAACGCGTTTGCTTTCCAGATTGAGCTGGAGTTAGTTCCTGCTTCCTGCCTCTGATGATACATACTCTCCTGGTGCATACCACGTCATCACGTTGACGCTGGAGTACGTGGTGGTCACGTGACGTCTTACACTGACGAACACTCGGGAGCGGTTGATTGGAGGATGATATAGAGGCTTGGTTTTTTACTAACCTCAGCCAGATACGATTGGCCTGTCAAATTGTCACATGATAATTGTTTGGCTTGGACGCCATCAAACCCGGAAGTCAAGCTGCACAGGATTCCGATCAGGTGTTTGATGGTTTTTATCTCATTTATATAAAAAGCGCAGTGGGTGGCATGTTGGCTTACACCCCAGCAGAAGTCTTAGATGACAAAACGCGTCGGGTTCATTTTGCTACCCTAGCTACCCTTTACTGCTCTGTTTTTAGTTCAACTGAACCTAATTTTTATCGCCCCTTTTTTATTAAATGTTGGAAACATTTTTTATGTCAATAAATTTTCCATGCTTATCGGATTTACACCATGTGGAGGCCTTTTTTTCTTTGTTTGTTCCTTGCCACATTTTGAGGATTGCCACCGTTGAGTGGAATTCGGCGGAAGATTCAAGCCTGTCCTTAGGAAACCAGACTAGCAGGAAGGTTAGGTTCATTTCATCTCTTCCAGAGGCGAACGAGCTGAGAGGCTTCCCTTTTCCACCAAGCATTTCCCCTGGGTTAGCACCGGATCTAACCCTACCGTTTGACGGTACAAGCCTATCTGACTCACCACCAAGGGCCTGTGAGTCCACCATTTCTGGTAAGGGCATTTAATTTCCCTTTGCTTGAATTTATGTTTGGAGAAGACCTGGCTTTGTATGCGGGTATGCCCCTGACTTCGTTGTGAGGAGCATTTATTAAAGTTTGGAACACCCTACACCCTCATCAATTTCCACTCTATTTGGACTTTTTAACTCACAACATTTTTCTTGTATGCCACTATTTATAGACACGTAATACTATCTCTTCATCTATGTTTGCATCATTTGTCTATGGAGATTTCTGAGACTATTCACTGTGTTGCTGATTACATACTTTTTATTTTCTCCTTTTTGCACCTTTGTTTAGATGTTATATCCAGTGAGCTACACTCACATTTTTTGGGGTCACTTATCTGACTCTCGGGATATATGAATTGTCAATTTTGGGGGTTACACACCATATATAGGTTGTTTATACACCATCGTCATTTTGGGTATTACCCTCACCATTAGGAGTCTACATTTATCCATGCAGATTTCCAATCTTCTATATAGTGCCACACATATTGTTTTATTTATTTCTCACAGTCTGATTGTCGTGTCGGCTGCTTTTTCTCTTAGAGTTGGCGCGGCAGTTATCCGTATTTATTTGCATTCCCATAGGCACACTCCTAAACCTTGTGGACAGCCTTGCCAGAAAAGTTGAAGCTGTTTTAGCTGCAAAGGGTGGGCCAACTCAAAATTGAACCCTACGGACTAAGACTGGGATGCCATTAAAGTTCATGTGTATGTAAAGGCAGGAGTCCCAAAACTTTTGGTAATATGGTGTATATCCAGTTGTTTTGCTGATTGCCCTATTTTGGTGCACCTTTTTTTGCTAGGATATAAACTGATCTCAGTAGTTGCCATTGTTGCTTTGCCAGCTTTAAACTATCTCACTTTTTTCTTTGGTGGTCTGCCTTGCTGCCTGAACTTACACCTCAACAACACCCAGAAACACATTAAAAAACAGTTTTGGCTCATTTGTTGACCTTCAACAAAAATGGTGACACTCCCTGAGACTCTATACCCAGATGGCACAACCAGATCAACAGTACACCCCCAGACTAACAGATTGGCTTACAATGATACCTTCCTAGACCTTTGTAGGGGCTGCAGAAACTACAAATATCCTGCTGAACAAATAAGAAAGGAAAATAATGAGAAAAGAACTCTAGTTGAACTTTTATAAATGACATCAACCCCTCCTGAAATATGATTTTAGCCCTGATAACTTTCAGCTGTTTTGGGATCAACACCAAAGATCTTGTATGTCTCGGGTACACACAGCCAGCGAGAGTGGCTCGGTTTGATGTTTAGGTAGTTGAGGGATTATTACACCATCTAATCACAGAAAGGTCAATAAGGTTTTGTGCAGAGCAGAAATGATTCTTTGTGGTTTGTCTAAGTAGCTGAGGTAACGGCTTATTGAGCTGAGATAATGAGTTTATTGGTCCTGGTTACTGTATTGAGGATTTAATGAGTGGGTAGGTGGTCACAATTAGTGGTTGATAAAGACTACAGATGGATCTCAGTTTTTACAAAGCTCGTGTGCGAGATTTTCCTGATTTGCCACATTAGTCTCTGTAATTGCCCCTGGCTGTGATTGATATTTCTTTGTTTACACAAGGGTGACGCCTCCTTCAAAAGACATTTTCACAGCAGTCATTGTTAGGCCAGGTACCTAATTCTGTTTGAAGCAGAAATGTAGCTTAAAATAAGCCAAAAATGAACAGTCTACGCTGTAGAACAGGGATCCCAAACTGGCGGTCTTCCAGCTGTTGCGAAACTACAAGTCCCATCATGCCTCTGCCTGTGGGAGTCATGCTTGTAACTGTCAGCCTTGCAATGCCTCATGGGACTTGTAGTTTTGCAACAGCTGGAGGGCTGCCAGTTTGAGAACCATGCTGTAGACTATATTACCAAAAGTATTGGGACACCTGCCTTTACACGCACATGAACTTTAATGGCATCCCAGTCTTAGTCCGTAGGGTTCAATATTCAATTGGCCCACCCTTTACAGCTATAGCAGCTTCAACTCTTCTGGGAATGCTGTCCACAAGGTTTACAAGTGTGTCTATGGGAATGTTTTACCATTCTTCCATAAGTACATTTGTGAGGTCAGGCACTGATGTGGACAAGAAGACCTGGCTCGCAGTCTCTGCTCTAATTCACCCCAAACTCGCTCATCCATGTCTGTATGAACCTTGCTTTGTGCACTAGTCCAAATCATTTGGTGGGGGGGGGAATATGGTGTGGGGTTGCTTTTCAGGGGTTGGGCTTGGCCCCTTAGTTCCAGTGAAGAGGACTCTTAAGGCATCAGCATACCAAGACATTTTGGACAGTTTCATGCTCCCAACTTTGTGGGAACAGTTTGGGGATGGCCCCTTCCTTTTCCAACATGACTGCGCACCAATGCACAAACATGGTCCATAAAGACATGGATGAGTGAGTTTGGGGTGGAGAAACTTGACTGGCCTGCATGGAGTTCTAACCCGATAGAACACCTTTGGGATGTATTAGAGTGGAGACTGCGAGCTAGGCCTTCTCGTCAATACCAATGCCTGACCTCACAAATACGCTTCTGGAAGTATGGTCAAACATTCCCATAGACACACTTCTAAACCTTGTGGACAGCATTCCCAGAAGAGTTGAAGCTGCTATAGCCGCAAAGGGTGGGCCAACTCAATATTGAACCCTTCCAACGAAGATTTGGATGCCATTAAAGTCCATGTGCGTGTAAAGGCAGGTGTCCCAATACTTTTGGTAATATAGTGTAGATTAAAAAAAGCAGATGTCGCTGCAATATTCACCTTCAATCCACATTTAGTAACAATAGATGTTTTCAAGCATATGTGAAAAAGATCCACTGCTTCACTCAAAATTTTAAATCACTAACCACTCAGCCCCAGGTGTTGGCTTCCTCACAGATTGTCACATGTTTCATGCACACTTACATGTTTCATGACTCTACAATTAAGCTCTCATTGAGCAAAATGAGTCAAAGGAGGAGCTTTGTTGAATTGTCCATGTACCAGGTAATTGATTAAATTATAAATTTAGTAACAATAATTTTTTTTTTCCTGGGGGCATTCAACTTTGGGCATGCAGAGAATATTCAGACAGTGTGTGAGTTCACTGCAGCGAACTGTGGGTGTGCCAAAATGACACTAATGCCCCGTACACATGGTCGGATTTTCCGACGGAAAATGTTCGATGGGAGCTTGTTGTCGGAAATTCTGACCGTGTGTAGGCTCCATCAGACATTTTCTATCTGAATTTCCGTCACACAAAATTTGAGATCTGGATCTCAAATTTTCCGACAACAAAATCCGTTGTCGTAAAGTCCGATCGTGTGTACACAATTCCGACGCACAAAGTTCCACCCATGCTCGGAATCAAGCAGAAGCGCCACACTGGCTATTGAACTTAATTTTTCCCGGCTTGTCGTACGCGTTGTACGTCACCGCATTCTTGACGTTCGGAATTTCCGACAAGATTTGTGTGCCCGTGTGTGTGCAAGACAAGTTTGAGCCAACATCCGTCGGAAAAAATCCATGGATTTTGTTGTTGGAATGTACGATCGTGTGTACGGGGCATTACAGTGTGAGGGGCTTAAAATTTGGGCCTAAACTCTGTGCACATGGTAACATATGCCACATTCACTGTTCCAAAAAATACGCTTTAATTACTGTGCCACAAGCAAGAGTCTAAAAGACGTGTACAGATCCTTAGCACAATCATTTGTGAAAAATAAAACCCTTCCATTACATATGCTTTCTGCGCACAGCATAAAGAAAAATATTAGTCAGTTGTCACATAGTCCGTGGTCGGGAATATATCATATACAGTCCAATGTACAGAGTGCATTGGTCAAAAGTATTAAATTAACAGTATAGTGTATATAGTGTATATAGTAAATGGTTTAGCTCAGCGGTTGAGATATGTTAACGCACAAAGTGAGGAGTCAAGAACGCACAATTCACAGGCTATTAGACAGGGTAGAACAAAATTAACCCCCTCCCCAAGCCAAATCTCCCCCAGTACAGATCCCTCTTCCCCAGTACAGATCTCTCTCCTACAATACAGATCTCACCCCCCCCCCCCCCCCCCCCCAGTACAAATCTCTTCCCAGTACAGATCTCTCCCTAATACAGATCTCCCTCCCCTCCAAGTACATATCCCCCCAGTACATATCTCCTCCCCAGTACATATCCACCCCTCCAGTACAGTTCTTACCCAGTATAGCTCTCCTCAGACCCCCCCAGTACAGCTTTACCCTCCATAATCCACTGACTGGGCCAGGCAGTTCAGATTGAGAAGTCTTCCCTCAGCTGGGTCATGTAACCTGAGAGATGCTAACAACACAAAGATTAACGAGATGCATTAAAGAGAGGCCTGGAGTTGAAAGGTAATAAATGGAGGGCCGCCATGACAGGGGTTAAAGGGGGTTGGGGCACAGGAAGTTAATAGTAGGGGCGTTTCAGGGGCATTACTCAGGGCTGTTCAAAGATGTATGGGGGCTGGGTGGAGCTTTGGGGGGAAGTGATTAGGGGATGGAACAAGGGGGTGGTCTCCAGTCGGAAGGAAGAAGAGTGTGGCACATCTTCCCACCCTTACGCCCTACATTTGGTGGGTATTTCGAGTTTTGTGGACTTGAGTGTCCTGGGGAGCCGGTTGTGGCAATTGTCGGGGTGCAAGGTCCTTTTAGGTCATATGGGCACAAAAAGGTATGGTGTAGGGACCCGTCTGAGGTAGAGCTTCCAGTTGGTCTATGGGTACCTGCGAGTCGGTGTTTTTTGCGACTGGAGGCCTTTGAAGTGACTAGTAGGTACGGTTTGGTTTTATGCCTATTGGGACCTTGGGCTCCTTTCTTTAATAAACTGGATGTTATGTTTTGATATGTTATGGTATGTTAACTATTGGTTATTTATATTTTGGTTAATAAAAATGGCTGCTATGGCAAATTTACTCCAATTCTGCATGGTGTGGTCATTAGATGGAAGGGTGGGGTTATTGGCATAGCAGGTAACAAGCCATATTTAATAAAATATGGGTGTCTTGCGAGCCACAGATGGACTAATGCCTCTAAGGAGTAAACTATTTAAGCTGCAAGCACTGAACCACGTTTCATTGCGTGTAAATAGATATAAAATAGTAAATGTGCCCGCGCTAGTATAGTGTCACATATAAAATATATAATATATATAAAAATTATTTTCACATATAACACACATATAATGTGATAAATAAAACCATACAGGTAAAATATAATGCAAATAACTATAAATGATAAACCACCAAGTGCATATAGAAGTGCAATCGTGGTAATAACTATTAAAATTGCAACGTGCTGAAATATAAATATCAAAACACTTTCCAGTGACAAATGAGTGTATATCCCAATTATTAAATACAAATCATAAAAAACGTGAATAAATAGTGTCCATAAAATAAGTATACATCATGCTTCTTCTGATGGGTGTATAAATCACAACACGTGAAAACTGTGCTCTCCCGTGACACCCCACATGTGCTTGCGCTCACCTTCAGTCGTGTGACACAGTAATTAAACGGTGTCAAAATAAGCATTGGGGCCACTACTAGGCTCACTAAGGATACAATGATGCAAAGACACTTCTCTCAATAAAAAATAATAAGCAGCTGATCGTATGGCGTGCGGTATGGCATGTGCAATCCTCCTCCTCTGCTTACAGCTCCGTCCTACCCCTCCCCGACGCGTGTTCGGCACAGGGGTTTCGTGCCTTCCTCTGGGGGATAGGAGGAGGAGGATTGCACATGCCATACCGCACGCCATACGATCAGCTGCTTATTATTTTACCTGTACAGTCTGGTGCACTCTAGCACCCATCCAATGTGAGTACCCTCTTGGAGGGCTTTATTCTTTTAATAAATGTCCTGGCTATATTGCACTATGGAGTCCCTCTGTTTGTTTCTTCTATGATTTTGGATCTTGGTTTTACCTGAGAGGAGTGTTTTTGCATCATTGTAACCCGAGTGAGCCTAGCAGTTTCACCTGAGAGAAGTGTCTTTGCATCATTGTATCCTGAGTGAGCCTAGTAGTGGCCCCAATGCTTATTTTGACACCGTTTAATTACTGTGTCACACGACTGAAGGTGAGCGCAAGCACATGTGGGGTGTCACGGGAGAGCACAGTTTTCACGTGTTGTGATTTATACACCCATCAGAAGAAGCATGATGTATACTTATTTTATGGACACTATTTATTCACGTTTTTTATGATTTGTATTTAATAATTGGGATATACACTCATTTGTCACTGGAAAGTGTTTTGATATTTATATTTCAGCACGTTGCAATTTTAATAGTTATTACCACGATTGCACTTCTATATGCACTTGGTGGTTTATCATTTATAGTTATTTGCATTATATTTTACCTGTATGGTTTTATTTATCACATTATATGTGTTTTATATGTGAAAATAGTTTTTATATATATTATATATTTTATATGTGACACTATACTAGCGCGGGCACATTTACTATTTTAAAGCCATATTTAATACCATAGTCATGTGTGTTTTTGATATCTGCCCAGAGTTTAGCTTATGGGTGAATTAGTAGCCCATTGATTGGTTTTACCTGTTGTCGTGAACATTTGCTGATAAATTAATAACCAAACAAAGGCACTTTAACCAAAAGCTTATTTAATCAAAGGTGGGTCTGATTGGGGGGGCGGCTTATTGATGAAGACAATGAGGACAAGAGCCCCTTACCTTCAACCCTGGTGATTGTGTGGGTGCAGGGGTACACATCAGAAGGATTGAGTGTGTTGGCTTTTTCAAACACCACCACGCAATGCATAAGGTCAACTGCTTCGGTTACAGAGAGAGATATTACGCATTGTGCATGCACTCTCGATCCTTGACTATTGGATAACAGATGTCTATTACCTCTGATAAAATCCTTATACTCCTACTCCAAATAAATAAGACCACACCAGCTTTTTGGAGTAATAAAAAAGGCCGTAGCAGCCTACTTTATTTTTAACAAAACCTTTTTCCATAAAATTATAAAATATATAAAATATAAAAATATAAAATTCTGTCATCAGAAAAACAATAACCAAAAAACATCTGTTATACAACCTGTTATTTCAAAAGAGCGTTGGTCTGAGCAATCGCTTAGCAAAACAAACTGATGGCCATAACAACTATCGCACTGTAGCCCCAATCCAAAATCTCCAATAGGCCTCAAGCCGACAAGCTGGCTCAGAGACGGCCATGACCACAGTGCCCCATATCACTTCCCGGCTAACCTCCGTTAACCGGGAACCAAAAAACCTCCGGACCCATATCAACGTTGGATCCCCACTCTTACTTTTTTGCCATCTTCCTTCCTTTTTGCCCAGACCAACGCCCGCCACTGCCACGACATCTTCTCTCTTTTTACCTGTGAACAAAAGAAAACACAATACCCTTCTACCCTAACATTTTCTCAGTATTAGGGAGGGTGGGCGGGAACTTTCCTAATCTTTCTGTTGTCCCTCCCAGGGCGGGAACCCCTTTTAACTAGTCCCTCCCCTGCTCCTCCCTCCCCCTCGGCTCCACATTCACAACTTAACCTTAACCCTTACACTGCTACCACTGTCATGTGCGCCCTTCGCATACATCATTGCATGCTGTTGCTCCAGGCTTTTCTTGACTATTGGATAACAGATGTCTATTACCTCTGATAAAATCCTTATACTCCTACTCCAAATAAATAAGACCACACCAGCTTTTTGGAGTAATAAAAAAGGCCGTAGCAGCCTACTTTATTTTTAACAAAACCTTTTTCCATAAAATTATAAAATATATAAAATATAAAAATATAAAATTCTGTCATCAGAAAAACAATAACCAAAAAACATCTGTTATACAACCTGTTATTTCAAAAGAGCGTTGGTCTGAGCAATCGCTTAGCAAAACAAACTGATGGCCATAACAACTATCGCACTGTAGCCCCAATCCAAAATCTCCAATAGGCCTCAAGCCGACAAGCTGGCTCAGAGACGGCCATGAGCACAGTGCCCCATATCACTTCCCGGCTAACCTCCGTTAACCGGGAACCAAAAAACCTCCGGACCCATATCAACGTTGGATCCCCACTCTTACTTTTTTGCCATCTTCCTTCCTTTTTGCCCAGACCAACGCCCGCCACAGCATCCCAATAGTAACACCTTACTAATGGGTGCCCCTCCACACCTGAATAGCTCGCTGTATTCCATCCTGCAAGCCTAAAGTCCACAAATCTGTACCCACATCGTTGAGGTGTACCCCATCGCGTCTCAGATACCTCCATGTCTCGAATTCCAATTCACTATGCCGTATAGCCAACCCCCCATTACCGACCACAAACTTACTAATTTCCCTGTTGATCTTCTTCCTGGCTCTGTTCACACCCTCCACTGACCTGGCCATTCTCCAAGACATCCTGGCGACCATATCCGACCATATAATGATCATCTGCGGGAATTCCTTCATCAATCGCCAGATGTCAAATTTGATATCTCGCGTGATGTCAATCATCGAGCGAATGCCCAAATCGTTCCCGCCAACATGTATCACCAGGACATCCGGAGGTCCCTCTCTGTTTGCGTAGCGCTGTACCTCCTGTACCAACCTACCCCACAACATCCCCGGTATACCAAACCACTTTATATACACTTCCCTTCTATCAAAACTTAGTTGTCTACCCTCAGGCCGCGCGTCTCCCCTCCGAGCCCCCCAACATACATAAGAATGGCCCATAATCCAGACCATTCTCGGCGCTGCACCTGTAATTAGAAGAAAACAAAACACTATTCTCAACATTGACTATTCCAACTATAATCCTGGCCATAACAGATAACTCTAAATCCCATGCCCTATATAACCGACAGAAACCCCACCCTACCACCTACAATTTTACTGCTAGCTGTGGCCGCACATAAGATTGAAATCTATTAGATTCCCACCGCCCAATGCTTTTTATTACCTCCACATCCATCCCCAACCTGGCCGCTTCCGTCGCAGCTCCTATCCTAAATGAGTGGGATGAAAAATCCTTCTCTTCCAGCCCCAGTCCCTGCAAACATTTCCTCAACACGGCAATAAACTGAAAACGTGATAACAAAGTACCATTTGAATGCATTAACAGGGGGCCTGCAAAATCCGGCCTAACCTTCAAGAATTCCCTGACCGTGCCCACCGGGCACAGGGGGGAACCGTGAATGGGATAAATTCTCACCATCCTGCCTCTTCCCCCCTGATCCGTCTTAGATTTCCTCAAAAATATCGATACCCCCTCCTCTTCTAGTTGCACCTCCTGTAACCCAATTCCCCCTTGAACCTTTTTGGAAGGACTGACCAGTTCCCCTATCCGAAATGCCCCAAAAAATGCCAACACAAAAGCAACCTTAAACAAAGTAACCTCGTATTCAGATGAGCAAACCACACCCAACTGATCCACAATACCCCCCAGAATCTCGAAAGTTACCGGTCTCCTCGAATCGCGCTTGACCACTGCCCTCCTATAACCCTTCAACGCTTGTCGTACCCAAAAACCCTTAGTCACGTCGGGCTGCCCTTGTAGCTTGAAAAGGAAAGCCAAACCAGCCAACTGTGTATTCATTACTGACACTGACACTCCCTCGTCCAATTTCTTTGCCACATAGTACAGCAATAACGAACTTAATCCTTGCCCTACAGGCTTCTCCCCTAACTCTTGTCCAAATGACATCCATTCCCGCCATACCTTATTGTATGCTGCCCATGTACTCCCACTTACCGACCGCTTAATCCATCCCTCTATGATGCCAGCGCAATCTCCCACAGCCAGTCTGGACAAGGTACCCCCTGTTGCTCCGCGTCCAGTGCCAACTCTCGGAACCTGTCCCACTGGAAGCGAGACAGTGCATCAGCAATGACGTTTTCCACCCCCGGCAAGTGCACAGCATGAATGAAAACATTCAGTTGTAGACATCTTAAGACTAAGTGCTGCAGCAGCCTGATCACCGGCGGAGATGACGCCGTGACCCTGTTTATCACCTGCACCACCCCCATATTGTCCCCATGAAAACGCACTTTCAGATCCCTGAACGATGCACCCCATAGCTCCACTGCCAGAACTACCGGAAACAATTCCAGCAGAACCAAGTTCCTCGTGAAGCCCTCATCTATCCAAGATTGTGGCCATGGACCCGCGCTCCATTTTCCCTGAAAAAACGCCCCAAAACCTGTTGCCCCTGCGGCGTCGGTAAACAATTCCAAGTCCAAATTGCTGACTGGTCCCGACATCCACATTGCCCTGCCATTAAAGGATTCCAGAAAGGTATGCCATACCCTCAGATCCTCCCTATGCGTTTTTCCTAAACGCACGAAATGTTTTGGTGATTTTACCCCACTCGTGCTGGCCGCCAGCCGGCGACTGAACACTCTCCCCATCGGAAGTATGCGGCAAGCAAAATTCAGTTTGCCCAACACCGATTGCAACCTACGCAGTTGTACCTTTTTAATTCCTATCAACCCTGCCACCTCTTTTTTCAAATCCTCCAATTTGTCCGCAGGCAATCTACATTCCATGGCTTCTGAATCTAACACAATCCCCAAAAACGTGATGACCGTGCAGGGTCCCTCCGTTTTGTCATCCGCCAATGGAATGCCAAACCTGCCTGCTATATGCTGCAATGAAGCTAGCAACACCGCGCATACTCTAGAAGAGGCCGGGCCTATGCATAGAAAATCATCCAAGTAGTGAATTATCGAATTCACCCCGGATATATCCCTTACCACCCATTCCACAAAGGAGCTGAATTGCTCAAATATCGCACACGACACCGAGCAACCCATTGGTAGGCATTGATCGACATAGAATCCGTCATTCCAATGGCACCCGAGCAACCGGAAACTATCCGGATGAACCGGCAGCAGTCGAAACGCTGACTCTATATCTGCCTTAGCCATCAAGGCACCTTTTCCATAGTGTCTCACCCACCTTACCGCAGCATCGAATGACGTATACGTCACCGAGCATGCTTCTTGGTCTATGGCATCATTCACGGATCCTCCTTTTGGGAAGGACAAGTGGTGAATGAGCCTGAATTTGTTGGGCTCCTTTTTGGGTACCACTCCCAGCGGAGATACCACCAAATCGACTATAGGTACTACTGGGAAAGGGCCACTCATTCTACCTAAAGCCACTTCCTTCCGCAGTTTCTCCGAAACCACTTCCGGATGTTGCAGGGCCGACTTTAAATTTTTGGGCACCGGGGGAGTCACCGATAAACTACATGGAATCCTAAAACCTAATGCAAATCCATCTTCTAATAGCGATGCTGCCTTTCTGTCTGGGTACTTACCGAGAAACGGCCGCATCCTTTCCACCATCACCGGCGTCCTCCCTTTTGTTCCCAGCCTCTCCTTGTCGACCTTTGCCCTGCTTAAAACATCTGGATGATGGATGTGTTCCCCCGCAGCCCGAGCACTCATGCTTGAACTTACATGTTCCTCCAAACTTACAGTATCCTGAGTTATACTGCCAGCAAACCCCTTTTTTGTTTCCAGCCGAATGTCCATGGGCGGACGGTCCACCGGCTCCCCCTTGAAAAAACTGATTCGGCGCCCTCGCCGTCGTCATCAAGCGCATCCATAGGCTGATGTCCTTATGGTCCCAACGTAGCTCTGGGCGAACTGCTCTCCTCTGCCTGAACTGTTCGTCATATCGCAACCATGCTGTACCTCCGTATACTCTATACGCTTCCCCTATCGCATCTTGATAGCAGAAAAGAGCCGAACAGTGTTCCGGTTGCTTCTCCCCTATCACACTTGCCATGATCGCGAACGCTTGTAACCAATTTGTAAATGTCCTGGGTATCAGCCTATACCTCCTCCTTTCCTCATCTTCCTTTTTGGAGTCGTCCGGCTTGACTCTATCAAGATTGAACTTCTCCAAGGGCAGTAACGAAAATATTTCCACATACTCACCCTTCCATAACTTTTCCCGCACTTCTTGTTTCAAGTGCGCTCCTAACGGCCCCTCGTAGCACACATACACTTCACAGCGAGCCGCGTCCGCCAGCCTGATGATATCCTTCCTCGCCGCAGCCTCCCCTGTCGGCGCTGCTTTTTCCTTCCCTTGCGCAACTCCACTCCCCGTGGCTTGCTGAGCAGGCGCCGCGACCACAGCTGAAACCTCTGTGGTCGGGTCCTCCCCAGTCCTTCCTAAATCCTTCCCTGACTGCTGTACCCATGCAGCTCCCGGACCTTCTACCGGCTTCTCTGCCGCCTCCAACCTCTGCACCAGTTCTTTTATGCCCGTTAGAAACCCCAGGAAACCCGGAGTACCCACCCCTATAGCAGACCCCACCATGCTTTTTTCTAACCCCCCAGCCCCAGTTGCTACACATGCTGCATCATTTAAACTAGACATTGTAATGACCTGTGCTGGCTCACCTGGCTGCATAGGTGTCGTCCCATCAGCCGACCGTCTGCTCTCCTCAGGCCCCATCCTCCTGGGCAGGGGGGCCGCCTCCTCCTCCGATCCGGACTCCTCATCTCTTCCGCTCCGACCCGACTCTTCACTTGCATCCGACGGTGGCCCGCCCGGGATGTGGACCGCGGCTGCCGCATAGCTCGCCATCCTTTCCCTCCTCCGCGCAGCGAAACCTCCTGTGGACTTCCGTGTCGCCTTCCCAGGACCGGTGTGGGCTACCTCAGTCCTGCCAGCCTCCGCTCCTGCAGATGTTAGGCCAGCCCTGCTTCTCTCTCCCCTCTGCCTGTCCCCTGCCGCAGACTTAGAAGGCCCGGGGATCCCTCCAGGCAGTGCAGCAGCCGCGATGGCGGAGCTCCCCGCCGTCATCCTGGGGGCGGGGCTTGCGCTCTCCCTGCGTCTCCTATTAGTAGGCCTCACTGTGGCCGGTTCCCTGGCTTGCCTCTGCTCCTGTCCCCCCGGGGCCGCACGCCCGCTGACCCGCTCTCTACCCGCTGGTCGTTTCGCTGGTGGTCCCCCCGGGAGTCTGGAAGACAGACTACCCGAGTGCCGCTGCGCTGGCGTCATGCGGTCCGGAGAGAACCGCTCAGGCGGACGAGAGCGGCGTGCTCTGGTGCCGCTTCTCTCTCCCCCACTTGCCTGTATCGTGGAGCCCTGTAGTGCGGCTGCGATCGTCTCCTGGAGCCACTCCGCACCCCGCACCGCTGCTTCTTCCCTCAACTGGGCCATGAGCCCCTCTAATTCAGCCATGTTGGTAGCACAACCTTCCTGAGAACTTTCCTAATCTTTCTGTTGTCCCTCCCAGGGCGGGAACCCCTTTTAACTAGTCCCTCCCCTGCTCCTCCCTCCCCCTCGGCTCCACATTCACAACTTAACCTTAACCCTTACACTGCTACCACTGTCATGTGCGCCCTTCGCATACATCATTGCATGCTGTTGCTCCAGGCTTTTCTTTATTGGTGTTGGGAGTGTGCTTGTAACATCCTGTCATTTATAGGGGAATCGCCTAGTTTTTTTGAGAGGTTGTGTCTCCTTGCTTCTACTCTGTTTGCGCATGCTCAGAAATCACTGTTAGGAAGCCATGATCTTCCTATATCTCTCACAGCTATCCACCCCACATGTCTCTCCTTCACATCATATGGGACAAGTCAAGGTTCTTGATTGACAGGGGAGCACTTCTGCTTTGCTCATTTCTTTGCCCAGTCCACATGTGTGTATGATAATGACAGAAATAAAAACGTATTGCATTCGATTAGTGCAGAATTTAAAAAAGAATTACATTGCACTTACAATAAAGTGACTTGATCAGGACATAACACCAAACTACAATATCCACAGGACCAACAGGTCTCTCCTCCAGTTGCTGAACAGGCTCTCGCTGTGAAGCTGGCAATAGGAGAGCAATCAAGGTCAGCTTCACAGTGAGAGTCTGCTTAGTAGCTGGTGGTGAGATAGAGGCGTAACTAGAACAATCAGGGCCATGGTGCAAGAAACCATGAAGGGCCCCCTGACCCCCAGCCTGGGCCCTTCCCACTGATCCCGGGGACCTTTACTCCCATTACGGGACACTTTAACATGTTCTGCATCGAGCCCCCCTTCCTGACGTTTTGGGGCCTACCCAAACGCCAGGGCCAGGTCGTAAGTGCGACCTTTGCAACCGTGGTAGTTTTGCCAGTGGTGTCAGTATTTTTTTCATTTTTTTTTACAACTCTATTTTTTGTTTTTGTTTTACAATTTTTTTAAAAGCCCCATTGTGTGTGTTTGTGTGTGTGTGTGTGTGTGTGTGTGTGTGTGTGTGTGTGTGTGGGGGTAAGAAATCAGGGGTCTAAACATACCTCTGATGCTTCTCCTTTGAAACAGAGAAAGGAGAATGAGCACACAGCCCTCAATCTCTTTCTCTGCAGCCTCAGCTGCACAGAATAAATTAACAGGAATAGCTCTGTACAGAGCTTTACTATATTCATAAACTAAAGCATAGTAAACACGGTTTACTATGCTTCAGTTATGAATAGACAGAGTCAGTGACCAGTACCGATCACTCACTGTGTCCATTCAGAAAATGAAAGGGCAGGTAAATGACACATTTACTGACCCCTACTCCCCGCTCTCCATCCTGACACAGGGCCAGGAGAGCACACAGGGACCCAGGGGTAGCCGGACCTGGAGGCGTGGTGGGGATGGCATATAGAGGATTTAAACCCCTCTATTTTCCTTTTTCAGCTGAAGCTGCTGAATGCCTACGGGAGGGAGAGGAGGAGAAGCAGGCTTTCAGCAGCTGCAGGAGGAAAATGGAGGGCATTGGTTCCTCTATATGCCACCACCTCTCCTATCTAGGTGTACAGGGGAGTCGCACAGGCCCCCTGGAGCATAGGGCTGGGTTGCAATTGTGATCCCTTCAGGTCCGGACTGGGACAAAAAATAAGCCCAAGCATTTTACATTGAGCAGCCCTTGACATATTTACTGGCCTCTTCCCCACTCTCCATCCTGACTGATCCCTTGCAGCAGTCGGCTGGAGAGAGTGGAGGGGGGAACCCAGCAGAGGGAAGGAGAGAAGGCCGGGAAAGAGCACTTGGGGGCCAGAGAGCACGGGGGGAGCAGAGAACACGGGCGGCAGAGAACATGGGGGGGCAGAGAGCACAGGGAGCAAAGAGCACAGGAGGGGCTGGAGAGTACTGGGGGAGTGTGTAGAGCACAGGGGGGCGGAGAACACTGGGGGGGCTTGAGAGCACCCAGGGGGGAGCCGGAGAGCACGGGGGGGTCCAGAGAGCATTGGGGGCTGGCAAGCACTGGGTGGCGGAACGCACGGAGGGCCAGAGAGCACAGGGTGAGCTGGAGAACAGTGGGGGGGCACAGAGCACTTGTGGGCAGAGAGCACAGGGGGGTTGCAGAGAACAGGGGGGCAGCAGAAAGAAACTGGATAGTAGGAGCAGTGGGGACGGCTTAATCAATCTCTCCAATTTCCTCCTGTGGCCTCTGAATGCCTGTGGGAGTGAGAGGAGGAGAAGCAAACTTTCAGAGGCTGCAGGAGGAGATTGATTCTACTATATGCAGCTGCCCCCCGCTGCTGCTTCTATCCAGGCGCACGGGGGCTGCACTCACTTTCTCTCTGGTCCAGCTCCATGGTGTCTGCAGCAGGTGTCTCCTCCAGCTCCTCCCTCTTCATGGTCACGGGTCAGCTGACCTGTAGTTTCCTACTGAACTGCGGTGAACGGCGTGGGTTCAAGGAGCAGCCCAGCTGCCTTGGGCCCCACAATGACATGTGGCCTAGCGGTCCTGGCCCACTGTGCAAGTGCCCGGTGTGCTCTATGGCCAGTCCGGGCCCGGACCCCTGTATTTACACCCCTGGTCACATATAATACTCTATTTTTATATGGAGGGGTCATATACAGAGTACTATGGGATATTAATATCTCCCACTGCCAGTCATAGATTGGAGAGGTATGTATTACCTTTTGTCAGGGGGTGGGGATTAGGGATTGGCAACCCCCCCCTGTGACTGAGCCCGCCCCGCTCAGTTGTGTTCCTGAGCCATACGCTGGTCAGCGGGAGAGGGAAAGAGTAATGAATACTTCCTTGACCCTCATGGGCTCCACTGTCCCTCCCCCCTCTTCTGGGACTTGTGGTTAACCCTTCTCTGGATCCCCTTCCCCCATGACAGGTCCTTTTTCCCTCTCCCACTGACCAGTGTATGGCTCAGCAACAGGGGAGAAGGCTAAGTGACAGGGGGTGAGGTTACCAATCTCTTATCCCCTTCCCCATGACAGGTTCTCTTCTCCCCCTCCCTCCGACTGATGTATGCATCAGGAACAGGAGGGTGGGGCAGGCTCAGTGGGAGCGGGGATTTCAACATATAATCCCCCCATAACAGGTTCTCTTTCTCCCACCCACAGACCGGTATATAGCTCAGGGACAGGAGGACGGAGCTGGCTCAGGGACATGGGGCAGGGTTACCAATGACATAAAGGGCTGCCACTGTCACTGCACCAGGTGGCCCCACAGCTGCTGTCAGCTCCTCTCCTGCACTACGGGACCTCTCCCCCCCAGGGCTCCCTCGCACCGTGCTCAGCACCATGGAGTCTGAACGGTGGAGGAATGCAGAGCAAAGCAGGGAGGCGGTGCAGGAGTCCTGAGGCACATGCATGACGAGCTAGACACATCACACAGACCTGGCAGCAGAAGCTGGATAGGAGGGACAGCATGTAGGGAAACCGATCCCCTCCATTTTCTTCCTGCAGCCGCTGAATGCCTGCGGGAGTGATAGGAGGAGAAGCGAGATTTTAGTGGCTGCAAAAATGGAGTGGCTGAGGAAAATGGAGGGGATCTGTTTCTGTACATGCCGCCCCTCCTATCCGGGCCGCATGGACCCCCTGGAGTATGGGGCGAGGTCACAATTGCGGCCTCTGCGACCCCTGTAGTTGCACTCCTGGTTTCCACCATCAACACAAAATATAGTAATGTTCAGCCTCCTGGCTCTCTTTAACAGCACCGTTGCTCAGGCTCTGGCCTCTGTCTGTCTTGTCCCAGACAGCACTGTGCAGATGTGCACACCTCTCAGGCTGCTCCCTGAACTATGGACAAGTCCCAGATTGTAAAGGCTATGAACACCTGCACACTCAACCCTCTGATTACAAGCAAGACCTGGACTCTGGGTTCGAGAACCTTTGTCACTTTCTCCTACATTTTTACCATGGCAGGGCTTCGCCCTGCCACAATGGTTATTTGAGACACGAGAGCTTAGAATTGTTTGTTTGTTATCAGCATAAGCAAATTGTGTGTATCTGTTGTTGTGACTGAGATAAGGATCAGATCTCATTTTATGGCAAATTACTGCAGAAAACCAGTTAATTGGACACTGGCAAGTTTTTGAGGAAATGCCCCCTGGGTGCCTCCCATTTAACCCTACCCCACTCTGTAAGTCCTCAGTTTTATTCCAAGGGGTTGATTTACTAAAGGGAAAAAGACTGTTGCCCTCTTCAAGAGCAGTTGCTCCAGAGCTTGGTAAATGAGCAGAAGCTCTGCTGATTTCTATCATCCAATCATGTGCAAGCAAAAATGCATTTTTTTTAGTTTCCGTGCACGGGATTGGGTACTCTTTGCAAAGTGAAGCCTTACCTCATTTACTAAGCATGTAATGTAATGCAACATGTAATGTTGCTTTGGGCAGTGGATCCTGCGTGGGCGTTCATCTTGGCACTTTGTGCAATGTCTGTAGTCAGCTGCAGGGTGCTATACAGGTCCAGGGCCATGGTTAATCTGTATAGAACAGACCTGAAGTGCCTTTTGGTGGTATGTCAACAGTGACAGGTGAAGCATGGGTTCTATATAGGTTCCAGCTTTGTTTACAAGTAAGGTCCTATATCTTTGAATTACTGTAACAACAGGGGCTTGTGTGGAATGTTTTTACTTAGCACTGTAAACTTTTCAAGCTTGGCGTTAAACTCAACCACTCAAAGCCTAGTCTTAGGTGGAGGACCAGGTGTTACATCACACAATTGGTCGCATACCTTAACCACACTGATCTGAAGATCTTTCCTGCTGCTGGCACCACTCTGGAGACCGTTAGCCTGGATAAGAGGTGGAGTGCAGTTGGTATCACTCCGCATGGGACAGGAGCCAGCACTACAGAGGAGGCATCGGCTTCTGTGATTCCTGCTCCCTACTATAGCTCCAACTTTACAAGTAGTCCTTTTGCATTGCACTCTGTTAGATGCTCTGAGATGGCGGGTCAGCAATCCCAAACTGCAATCTACCAGTCACCTGCGATCTACTAGTTGCTGACCCCCGACTTAGAGCCTTTATATGGTACTCGGGCACTTATTCACGCCCTTTGGCCACACAGGCACTTTGCTACAGGACGGTCCACATCTGGGTTGCTGCGTACTGCGTAATTCTGACTGGTTTATAGTAACCTAACTTCAAATGTTCAGTTAAACTTTGACATTTAAAACCTAGAACCACCAGATTCTGTTTGCTCCCGTTTTAGAAAATCCCCCCCCCCCCCCACCTCATTCAGTTTAAAAGAAAAATGCAAGAATGTGTGTGTGTGTGTATATATATCTATATATCTATATATATATATATAGATATATAGATATATATATATATAGATATATATACAGTCAGGTCCATAAATATTGGGACATCGACACAATTCTAATCTTTTTGGCTTTATACACCAACACAATGGATTTGAAATGAAACGAACAAGATGTGCTTTAACTGCAGACTTTCAGCTTTAATTTGAGGGTATTTACATCCAAATCAGGTGAACGGTGTAGGAATTACAACCGTTTGTATATGTGCCTCCCACTTTTTAAGGGACCAAAAGTAATGGGACAATTGGCTGCTCAGCTGTTCCATGGCCAGGTGTGTGTTATTCCCTCATTATCCCATTTACAAGGAGCAGATAAAAGGTCCAGAGTTCATTACAAGTGTGCTATTTGCATCTGGAATCTGTTGCTGTCAACTCCCCTTATGAGATCCAAAGAGCTGTCACTATCAGTGAAGCAAGCCGTCATTAGGCTGAAAAAACAAAACAAACCCATCAATGAGATAGCAAAAACATTAGGTGTGGCCAAATCAACTGTTTGGAACATCCTTAAAAAGAAAGAACGCACCAGTGAGCTCAGCAACACCAAAAGACCCAGAGGAACCACGGAAAACAACTGTGGTGGATGACCGAAGAATTCTTTCCCTGGTGAAGAAAACACCCTTCACAACAGTTGGCCAGATCAAGAACACTCTCCAGGAGGTAGGTGTATGTGTGTCAAAGTCAACAATCAAGAGAAGACTTCACCAGAGTGAATACAGAGGGTTCACCACAAGATGTAAACCATTGGTGAGCCTCAAAAACAGGAAGGCCAGATTAGAGTTTGCCAAACAACATCTGAAAAAGCCTTCACAGTTCTGGAACAACATCCTATGGACAGATGAGACCAAGATCAACTTGTACCAGAGTGATGGGAAGAGAAGCGTATGGAGAAGGAGAGGAACTGCTCATGATCCAAAGCATACCTCCTCATCAGTGAAGCATGGTGGTGGTAGTGTCATGGCGTGGGCATGTATGGCTGCCAATGGAACTAGTTCTCTTCTATTTATTGATGATGTGACTGCTGACAAAAGCAGCAGGATGAATTCTGAAGTGTTTCGGGCAATATCATCTGCTCATATTCAGCAAAATGCTTCAGAACTCATTGGACGGCGCTTCACAGTGCAGATGGACAATGACCCGAAGCATATTGCAAAAGCAACCAAAGACTTTTTTAAGGGAAAGAAGTGGAATGTTATGTAATGGCCAAGTCAATCACCTGACCTGAATCCGATTGAGCATGCATTTCACTTGCTGAAGACAAAACTGAAGGGAAAATGCCCCAAGAACAAGCATGAACTGAAGACAGTTGCAGTAGAGGCCTGGCAGAGCATCACCAGGGATGAAACCCAGCGTCTGGGGATGTCTATGCGTTCTAGACTTCAGGCTGTAATTGACTGCAAAGGATTTGCAACCAAGTATTAAAAAGTGAAAGTTTGATGGATGATTGTTAATTTGTCCCACTGCTTTTGGTCCCTTAAAAAGTTTTTTCATTTCAAATCCATTGTGGTGGTGTATAGAGCCCAAAAGATTAGAATTGTGTCGATGTCCCAATATTTATGGACCTGACTATATATATATATATATATATACAGTATTTCACAAAAGTGAGTACACCCCTCACATTTTTGTAAATATTTTATTATATATTTTCATGTGACAACACTGAAGAAATTACACTTTGCTACAATGTAAAGTAGTGAGTGTACAGCTTGTATAACAGTGTAAAATTGCTGTCCCCTCAAAATAACTCAACACAGCCATTAATGTCTAAACCGCTGGCAACAAAGGTGAGTACACCCCTAAGTGAAAATGTCCAAATTGGGCCCAAAGTGTGAATATTTTGTGTGGCCACCATTATTTTCCAGCACTGCCTTAACCCTTTTGGGCATGGAGTTCACCAGAGCTTCACAGATTGCCACTGGAGTCCTCTTCCACTCCTCCATGACGACATCACGCAGCTGGTGGAGGTTAGAGACCTTGCGCTCCTCCACCTTTAGGTTTAGGTCTGGAGACATGCTTGGCCAGTCCATCACCTTTACCCTCAGCTTCTTTAGCAAGGCAGTGGTCGTCTTGGAGGTTTGTTTGGAGTCGTTATCATGCTAGAATACTGCCCTGCGGCCCAGTCTCCGAAGGGAGGGGATCATGCTCTGCCTTAGTATGTCACAGTACATGTTGGCATTCTTGTTCCCTCAATGAACTGTAGCTCCCCAGTGCCAGCAGCACTCATGCAGCCCCAGACCATGACACTCCCACCACCATGATTGACTGTAGGCAAGACACACTTGTCTTTGTACTCCTCACCTGGTTGCCGCCACACACGCTTGACACCATCTGAACCAAATAAGTTTATCTTGGTCTCATCAGACCACAGGACATGGTTCCAGTAATCCATCTCCTTAGTCTGCTTGTCTTCAGCAAACTGTTTGCCGGCTTTCTTGTGAATCATCTTTAGAAGAGGTTTGCTTTTGGGATGACAGCCATGCAGACCAATTTCATGCAGTGTGCAAGGTATGGTCTGAGCACTGATAGGCTGACCCCCCACCCCTTAAACCTCTGCAGCAATGCTGGCAGCACTCATATGTCTATTTCCAAAAGACAACCTCTGGTTATGACGCTGAGCACAAGCACTCAACTTCTTTGGTCGACCATAGGGAGGCCTGTTCTGAGTGGTACCTGTCCTGTTAAGCCACTGTATGTTCTTGGCCACTGTGCTGCAGCTCAGTTTCAGGGTCTTAGCAATCTTCTTATAGTCTAGGCCATCTTTATGTAGCAATAACTCTCGGTGGAGCTGCTGGTTTAAGTGGGTCTGTTACCTTCACTCTGCTTCCCTCTGTTTCACCGGCACCGGGTCTAGGGTTCCGTTGAGTTTACTTCTGGACGACACACGCACCAACACTGGAGTACGTTTTCAATGCTTTATTAAACAAACTACTTAGGAAATAGCAGGAAAGAGATGAAAAGGAAACTTGCAGAAGAAACTCAAATATCCTCTTGTAGGGTTCTTTTGACAAATATCCTGGTAGAATTCAGATACTATATGGAATGCGCTCCCCTCGTGGGACACACTCCTTGCTCGTCTGGATAGGCCTCTCTCACCGGTCTAGCAGCCCGTACGCAGCACGAATCAAAGTCTCTGCCACAGACTTGTTTGGGAACAAAACCCGTACGATCCTCTGCCACAGGATGTATCAGATTCTCTGTAGTGAATGTCAGTCACAGTGCTTGAACCTTTAAGCCAACCCGGCAACACTATGCTGTATAGTTACTTTCGGATATGTCCTCCAACCGAGTCACCAGGCCCCTCTATAGACCAGCACTCTGCGTGATCTCTCCAAGACGGGTCCTCCCCTGGGATCTCCTCGATTGTCCAGCTTCGTCACACAGGACCAACAGCTCAGGACCATTCCTCGGCCGCGGTGGTAGGCCCCAGATAAGCCTCTGGACCCACCCCTGCGCCGCAGTATCGTGGGCCTCCGGAACGGAGGACCACAAGGTAGCTCCTTAACGCATACCTGTTGGCCAGGAGGGCCAGCAGGTGGCTGAAAAAACGAACCCCAAAATATGGTGTCTGTCCCATAAATACCCTCGCCCAAAATGCAACTCGGAGGACCACCTCCACCGAGTTGTCTCCGGGACAGAAGAGCATCCATACGCTTCAACACGTTGCCTTTCAAACACTAACCAGTGGTAACAGGGACACCCACTGGTCAGCACGGAAACACACACAACGTCAGCCAAGCTGGAACAGAGGCAAACTTAACCTTCCTAACGCACAAATTACTAAATTTACCTAACATGCGGTAGATTGCAAATCTACCAGCACTACATTTATGTAGAGCAACAATAATTTTTTTTAGATCCTCAGAGAGTTCTTTGCCATGAGGTGCCATGTTGAACTTCCAGTGACCAGTATGAGAGACTGAAAGCGATAACAACAAATTTAACACACCTGCTCCCCAGTCACACTTGAGACCTTGTAACACTAACGAGTCGCATGACACTGGGAAGGGAAAATGGCTAATTGGGCCCAATTTGGACATTTTCACATAGGGGTGTACTCACTTTTGTTGCCAGCGGTTTAGACATTAATGGCTGTGTGTTGAGTTTTTTTGAGGGGACAGCAAATTTACACTGTTATACAAGTTGTACACTCACTACTTTACATTGTAGAACAGTGTAATTTCCTCAGTGTTGTGACATGAAAAGATATAATAAAATATTTTACATAAATGTGAGGGCAGTACACTGATCTTCTCAGTGAAGAGCTGTGCAGAGAGGTGGGTCAGCACAAGTCTGGCCACTGGAGTACAGGCAGGTTGTGCTCCCAAGTAGAATGCAAAGAAGAAAACTGACCAATCTGGGATGGATGTGCTTCCATGCCTAGCATGGTTAGTTTAAAATAGGAATGCAGTTGGACTGGCAGGATCACCAGGTATCTCACACAAAGGAAGGAATACACTTTTTAATGCAAATACATGGTACAACAGACATATCAGGAATATGAAATGTTAAGGTAAAACATACACTTTAACTGAGCAATTAAAGCAAATATCTTCTGCTCTGCTCTTTTGTGTGGATGCCCTAGAATGTGATGAGACAAATTTAGAGAGTGGCCATAATTCTCCATTCGCATGCACAGAATCTTGTGGCTCAAAGCCTGGACAGCTGAAACAGCCTGCAAAAGACACCTTTCACGTATTACCTTTGAAGGTGGATGTCTTTTTGATGAAGCATTTGACAAATTCAAAAAAGATGTCACAGGAGAGAATGTTCTGCTTCCACAACAGAAGATTGCCTCCTCAGGAGTCTACTTTTTCAAAACACGGAAAACTTAATAGCTTTACCCAGGCTTGACCAATAATATGTGTTGCGCTGCTTATAATACATCCAATCAATGCACCTCAAAATTTAACTTTACTCAATCATCATTTCACACAAATCTTCCATCAACCTAAAAAATAATAATATAAATATAATAATAAGACTGCCTCCCCTTGAAGGGATGGCTTACCACCTATTGCTGTGAATATATACATATGTAGTATACCACCACTCAAATTGAAAATAACGTGTAAAATAATAAATTAGATCTCTCACATAAAATATACCAATGATAACAAAATTTTGCATATACTGTAAAAATATATACAGTATCTCACAAAAGTGAGTACACACCTCACATTTTTGTAAATATTTTATTATATCTTTTCATGTGACAACACTGAGTTAATGGCATTTTGCTACGAAGTAAAGTAGTGAGTGTACAGCTTATAAAACAGTGAAAATTTGCTGTCCCCTCAAAATAACTCAACACACATCCATTAATGTCTAAACCGCTGGCAACAAAAGTGAGTACACCCCTAAGTGAAAATGTCCAAATTGGGCCAATTAGCTACTTTCCCTTCCCGGTGTCATGTGACTCGTTAGTGTTCGAGGTAGTGTAAAAGGTCTCAGGTGAGAATGGGGAGCACGTGTGTTAAATTTAGTGTTATCGCTCTCACTCTCTTATACTGGTAACTGGAAGTTTAACATGGCACCTCATGGCAAAGAACTCTCTGAGGATCTGAAAAAAAGAATTGTTGCTCTACATGAAGATGGCCTAGACTATAAGAAGATTGCCAAGACCCTGACACTGAGCTGCAGCACGGTGACCAAGAACATACAGCGGTTTATTAGAAAAGGTACCACTCATAACAGGCCTCGCCATGGTGGACCAAAGAAGTTGAGTGCTTGTGCTCAGCGTTATATCTAGAGGTTGTCTTTGGGAAATAGATGTATGAGTGCTGCCAGCATTGCTGCAGAAGTTGAAGGGGTGGGGGGGGGGGTCAGCCTGTCAGTGCTCAGACCATACGCTGCACACTGCATCAAATTGGTCGGCATGGCTGTCGTCCCAGAAGGAAGCCTCTTCTAAAGATGATGCAGAAGAAAACCCGCAAACAGTTTGCTGAAGACAAGCAGACAAAGGACATGGATTACAGGAACCACGTCCTGTGGTCTGATGAGACCAAGATAAACTTATTTGGTTCAGATGGTGTCAAGCATGTGTGGCGGCAACCAGGTGAGGAGTACAAAGACAAGTGTGTCTTGCCTACAGTCAATCATGGTGGTGGGAGTGTCATGGTCTGGGGCTGCATGAGTGCTGCTGGCACTGGGGAGCTACAGTTAATTGAGGGAACAAGAATGCCAACATGTACTGTGACATACTAAGGCAGAGCATGATCCCCTCCCTTCAGAGCAGTATTCTAGCATGATAACGACCCCAAACACACCTCCAAGATGACCACTACCTTGCTAAAGAAGCTGAGGGTAAAGGCGACAGACTGGCCAAGCATGTCTCCAGAACGAAACCCTATTGAGCATCTGTGGGGCATCCTCAAACGGAAGGAGGAGGACCGCAAGGCCTCTAACCACCACCAGCACCATAATGTCATCATGGAGGAGTGGAAGAGGACTCCAGTGGCAACCTGTGAAACTCTGGTGAAATCCATGCCCAAGGGGGTTAAGGCAGTGCTGGAAAATAATGGTGGCCACACAAAATATTCACACTTTGGGCCCAATTTGGACATTTTCACTTAGGGTTGTACTCACTTTTGTTGCCAGCGGTTTAGACATTAATGGCTGTGTGTTGAGTTATTTTGAGGGGACAGAAAATTTACACTGTTATACAAGTTGTACACTAACTACTTGACATTGTAGCAAAGTGTAAAATGTGAGGGGTGTACTCACTTTTGTGAGATACTGTGTGTTAGGGATGAGCCGAACACCCCTCCGGTTCGGTTTGCGGCAGAACATGCGAACTGACAAAAAGTTTGTGCAAACACGCAAAAGTCTATGGGACCCGAACATGTACAATCAAAAGTGCTAATTTTAAAGGCTAATATGCAAGTTATTTTCATAAAAAGTGTTTGGGGACCCGGGTCCTGCCCCAGGGGACATGTATCAGAGCAAAAAAAAGTTTTAAAAAAGGATGTTTTTTCGGGAGCAGTGATTTTAATAATGCTTAAAGTGAAACAATAAAAGTGAAATATTCCTTTAAATTTCGTACCTGGGGGGTGTCTATAGTATGCCTGTAAAGGGGCGCATGTTTCCCGTGTTTAGAACAGTCTGACAGCAAAATGACATTTCAAAGGAAAAAAAGTCATTTAAAACTACTCGCGGCTATTAATGAATTGTCGGTCCGACAATGCACATAAAAGTTCATTGATAAAAATGGCATGGGAATTCCCCACAGGGGATCCCCGAACCATAATTTTTTAAAAAAATGGCGTGGGGGTCCCCCTAAATTCCATAACAGGCCCTTCAGGTCTGGTATGGATATTAAGGGGAACCCCGGCCAAAATTTTTAAAAAATGGCGTGGGGGTCCCCCTCAAAATCTATACCAGACCCTTATCCGAGCACGCAACCTGGCAGGCGGCAGGAAAAGAGGAGGGGACGAGAGAGCGCCCCCCCTCCTGAACCGTATCAGGCCACATGCCCTCAACATAGGGAGGGTGCTTTGGGGTAGACCCCCAAAGCACCTTGTCCCCATGTTGATGGGGACAAGGGCCTCATCCCCACAACCCTTGCCCGGTGGTTGTGGGGGTCTGCGGGCGGGGGGCTTATCGGAATCTGGAAGCCCCCTTTAACAAGGGGACCCCCAGATCCTGGCCCCCCCATGTAAAATGGTAAGGGGGTAGCATTTCACAAAAAAAACACCCCAAATTGTTCGCTGTTCGGCAAACTGGCGAAGCTCATCCCTACATATCATACATCTGACTTTTATCCATCAATTAACCTTTATGGTCCTCCCGCAGGGCATTGCAACAATCTAGGCAATACCAATTCCATGGGACTTAGTCCAGGGGTATCCAACCATGGTGCCCGAATTTTTTCGAATCTGCTAGGGCTACCCCTATGTTGATAAATATATTTTTCCATAACCAAGGTATTTCCCATATGTGCTATCCAGGAGGCCACTGAGGGTGAGGAGACCGATTTCCAGCCAATCAGAATGAGTTTGCGTGTCTGGAACAATGCCCTAGAGAGTGCTATTCTAGTCACCTTCTCCGGGACAACTTCCTCCAGGTCCCCTAATATGCAGTGAATTGGATCTAAGGGGATGGTAGTCCGGAACACTTGGTTAAGCGTCCCAAGCACCTCACTCCAGTACCTATGGAGTTTTGGGCATCTCCAGAGTAAGTGAATGAGATCACCTTGATGTCGCCCACATCTACTACATAGAGAGTCTGGCCGCCTACCCATTCTATATAATCTAAGTGGGGTGTAGTGTACTCTAAGTACTATATATAATTGGGAGATCTTTTGAGCCATGTTGAGAGAGCATATATTAATTGATTGCAGGACTTCCTCCCATTGGTCTCCCATGAGTGGACCTACATCTTTCTCCCATAGGGACGGTGCCTTAGTTGGGTGAGCTTTTAAGTGATGCATCAATAGCATCTGGTAGCAATGTGAAATGGAAATCCTTCTTTGCCTTTTGTGAACAAAGACACTTCAGTTCTAGAGATTACTCTGTGCCTCACATTCTGAGATTCCTACAATCAAGTCTTGCCCAGAACTTAGCCTTAAAGCGGTATTAAACCCCAAACCATCTATCCCAGTGTGGTCAGTTTTCTGGCTGTGCTGGGAGAACAGCCTGCCTTTCGTCCAATAATCAGACTTGTACCCCTGACCACCCCCCCCCGCACAGCTGTTACTGGGGAGATTGGTGTAATACTGTTTCTCCACCCCCAGCTCTCTAAGCCCACTATGCAGCCGAGAACAGAGATTATGTGATCACTTATTAAAAATATAAAAAAAGGTATTTAGTAAAATACCACTTTAAGCACTCAGAAAGGACAGTTTTCAGACTTGTCCATTTAAAAAAAAAAAGAACTCTGGCTTTATTCGAGGTGTATCTCACATTAAGCCCCCATGCAGGCCTTGTGCTTTCTTGGTTCTCTCTGCCCTGCAGAAACTATCCTTTAGGCCAGTGGTTCTCAACCTCAGTCCTCAAGTACCCCCAACAGGCCATGTTTTGGGAATTTCTCTTGGATAAAATAGCTGTCCAAAATACCAAGCTATTGACTCTGATTTAACCACTTAAAGTAAAGTAAACTCAGTTTTTTTCTCTTCCCTGCAAAGTAAAGGCATAATGTGCTAGTATGCATCACATGCATCACATCATTCTCCCTGTGCCTGCGTGGGTTTCCTCCGGGTACTCCGGTTTCCTCCCACACTCCAAAGACATGCTGGTAGGTTAATTGGCTTCTGTCCAAAATTGGCCCTAGTATATGAATGTGAGTTGGGGACCTTGGATTGTGGGCTCCTTGAGGGTAGGGACCGATGTGAGTGTGTGATGTATGTGTGGAGCGCTGCATAAATTCATGGCGCTCTATGGTTACCTTAAATAAATAGGGATAATTGTAGACACGCACCCACACTCACTCAGGTTGAACTGGATGGACTGGTGTCTTTATTCAACCTTACTAACTATGTAAGACTATGTAAGACTATGTAAGACATACTAGCACATTATGTGACACTTACCTGCAAACAAAGCCTGTATCGTCCCCGCTGCAGGCCGCATCGATCTTCACCCATCTTCCTTCCGGGGCCGCAGACTCCAGCTGTGTGACTGGCCGGAGCCATCGTGTGATGTCACTCTCGCGCATGCGCACTGGAGTCACCGGTCACAGCACACGCTCCTGAAGAAACAGCACGGGCGGACGTTCCTTTAGAGCGCATGTCATCCGCGCAGTATACAGTAAATATCTCCTAAACCGCGCACGTTTAGGAGAGACTTACAGTACCTATAGGTACAAAGTATACAGCATGGTATACAAGCTCTTTAAGCGCTTGCTGATGTCCGCCGGCGGCCCACGATCTCGACGAGGAGAGGCAGAACGGGAAACTGCCTATGTAAACAAGGCATTTCCCTGTTCTGCCTAGCAACATGACAGAGATCTTCTGTTCCCTGTCATCGGGAACAGTGATCTCTGTCATGTCAGTGGTAGCCCATCCCCCTACAGTTAGAACACGCTGAGGGAACACACTTAACCCCTTGATCGCCCCCTGGTGTTTAACCCCTTCCATGCCAGTGGCATTTATACAGTAATCAGTGGCTATTTTTAGCTCGGATTGCTGTATAAATGTCAATGGTCCCAAATTCGTGTCAAAAGTGTCCGATCTGTCCGCCACAATGTCGCAGTCCTGATAAAAAACGCAGATCGCCGCCATTACTAATAAAAAAAAAATGATCATAAAAATGCCATAAATGTATTCCCTATTTTGTAGACGCTATAACGTTTGCGCAAACCAATCAATATACACTCATTGCGATTTTTTTTACCAAAAAGATGTAGAAGAATACATATCGGCCTAAACTGAGGAAGAAATTAGTTTTTTTAGATATTTTTGGGGGATATTTATTATAGAAAAAAGTAAAAAATATTGCTTTTTTTCAAAATTGTTGGTCTTTTTTTGTTTATAGCGCAAAAATTAAAAACTGCAGAGGTGATCAAATACCACCAAAAGAAAGCTCTATTTGTGGGTAAAATAGGATTTTTATAACAGCTTACCTGTAAAATCCTTTTCTTGGAGTACATCATGGGACACAGAGCCATAGTAGTAACTATATGGGTTATATAGGCCACCTTTAGGTGATGGACACTGGCACACCCTAGACAGGAAGTTTACTCCCTATATAACCCCTCCCCTTACCTCAGTTTTTGTAGCAAAGCAATACATGTGTATACCAGAAAGAGGGGAGGGACCTCTGTGTCCCGTGATGTACTCCAAGAAAAGGATTTTACAGGTAAGCTATTATAAAAATCCTATTTTCTTTACCGTATATCATGGGACACAGAGCCATAGTAGTAACTATATGGGATGTCCCAAAGCAATGCTATCTGAGGGGAGGGAGACACAAACAAAAGTAGGGTGTCATCAGACCTGAGGACCTATACTGCTGCCTGCAGCACACTGCGCCCAAAGGCGATATCATCCTGTCTTTTTATATCCATCTGGTGAATGTATGGGCCGAAGACTAAGTTGCGGCCTTGCAGATTTGAGCCATGGAGGCTTGGTGATGCACTGCCCACAAAGCACTAACAGCCCTGGTGGAGTGTGCTTTGATTTTAAAAGGTGGAATTTTCCCCTTCAAGCCATAAGCCTGAACAATCACTTGCCGAATCCACTTAGAGATAGTGGATTTCGATGCTGCCTGTCCTTTTCTAGGACCTTCAGGCAACACAAACAAAACATCAGTTTTCCGAATCTGAGCAGTCGCTTTCAAGTAGACTTTGACTGCTCTCACTACATCAAGAGAATGTAGCGACTTCTCTTCTGTGGAACAGGGTTCTGGAAAAAATAAAGGCTGAACAATATCCTGGATTAGATGAAAACTTGACACTACCTTCGGTAGAAAGTTAGGATGAGGGCGCAATACCACCTTATCCTTGTGAATAATTAATTATGGCTCTTTAGAAGAAAGAGCAGCCAACTCTGATACCCTTCTTACAGAAGATATGGCAACCAGAAAAACTAACTTCCTTTTCAAAAGGATCAAGGGAGTATGCCGTATCGGCTCAAAAGGCTGTTTTTGTAAAGCCGACAAAACTGGATTCAGGTTCCAAGATTTCAAGGGTGACCTAACTGGCGGATTAAGCCTTGTTACCCCCTGTAAGAAATTACGGACCAGAGAATGCGAAGCAAGTGGTCGTTGGAACAATACCAATAAGGCCGAGACCTGACCTTTGATGGTACTCAAGGCCAGCTTCATCTCTAATCCCATTTGCAGAAAGGCAAGAATTCTACCTATAACATATTTTCTAGGATGCCAACTCCTGGATTCACACCAGGAAACATATGCCCTCCAGACTCTATAATAAATAACTCTGGAACAGAGTTGCCAACCCTCCAAAGCAAAATTTACTGGCAGGATGCCAAAATTTACAAAAGGCACCAATTTTTTACTGCCAAAACATCATGCAATTTACTGGCAGCCAGGTTTTTTTACTGGCACTGCAAAAAAAGTACCTAAAATTACAGTTTTCAGTGCTAAACAATGCAAATATCAATATTTAACCAGTCCCCGACCGGCGCACGCCGATGTACGTCGGCAGAATGGCACGGCTGGGCAAATGGGCGTACCTGTACGTCCATTTGAATTGCCCGCCATGCCATTGCGTGCGCGCCGGCGGGACCTCTGTGAGTCGGGTCGCGGGTCCCGCGGACTCGATCGCCACGGGGATACCCGCGATCGCCTCACGGAGAGGACAAACGGGGAGATGCCATTGTAAACAGCATCTCCCCGTTCTGCCTAGTGACAAGTGTCACTCGATCTCTGCTCCCTGTCATCGGAGCAGAGATCAGTGACGTCACACATACAGCCCATCCCCCTACAGTTAGTAATCACTCCCTAGGACACACTTAACCCCCCCCCCCCGCCCCCAGTGGTTAACCCCTTCACTGCCAGTGCCATTTACACAGTAATCAGTGCATTTTTAATTGCACTGATCGCTGTATAAATGACAATGATCGCCGCCATTACTAGTAAAAAAAAAATTATTAATAAAAATGCCATAAAACTATCCCCTATTTAGTAAACGCTATAACGTTTGCGCAAACCAATTATTAAACCCTTATTGCGATTTTTTTTTAATCAAAAATATGTAGAAGAATACGATCGGCCTAAACTGAGGAAAAAAAATGTTTTTTTATATATTTTTGGGGGATATTTATTATAGCAAAATGTAAAAAATAATGCGTTTTTTTCAAAATTGTCGCTCTTATTTTGTTTATAGCGCAAAAAATAAAGATCGCAGAGGTGATCAAATACCACCAAAAGAAAGCTCTATTTGTGGGAATAAAAGGACGTCAATTTTGTTTGGGAGCCACTTCGCACGACCGCGCAATTGTCAGTTAAAACGACGCAGTGCCGAATCGCAAAAAACGCTCTGGTCAGAAAGGGGGTAAAATCTTCCGGGGCTGAAGTGGTTAAACTATAAACATATATCTAGTGCTATTAGCAATGTGTTTAAGTTTAACAAAAGTAAAAAAAACATATTTCTGCATTGACACGAAGGTCAGGTTACTATAACCCAGCCAGCACAGAGTTCCCCCTTACATCAGAGTGTGCAGGATTCCCCCTTGCAGTGAAATTAAACTCTTATGTAAAGGGAAACACTGCAAATCATGATCTAAGGGGGGACTCTGATGTAGAAGGGGGCTCTGGTGACCAGAGACCACCTTATATCAGAGTCCACTGTGTTCCCTTTACATCAGAGTTCCCAATTACATCAGGGCCTACAGATTGAGTTCCCCCTTGCACTGTAAGGGGGAATCCTGCAGACTCTGGAACGCTGATGTGGGGGGGTGGGGGGGACTCTGGTGACCAGAGACCACCTTCCGTAGAGTAAATACACTAAGGTAAGGGGGGGTTACTAATATAGGGGGAAACTTTTATATCAGTGCCCCCTTACATTATTGTGATCACTCCCCCCTTACATCAGTGACCCCCCTTAGACTGGCCTGGCAGCGCTGTCACTGACCTCCTCTCAGGTGCACCGTGCAGGACTCAATCAAATGGCTCCAGCTTGGTGGCTCTGGGTTTTATCCTACAGGAGACGGTCAGAGACTGTGGACATACTACAGGAGACGGTTAGAGACTGCGGACATGCTAAAGGAGACAGTCAGAGACTGCGGACATACTACAGGAGACGGTCAGAGACTGCGGACATACTACAGGAAACGGCCGGAGACTTCGGACATACTACAGGAGACGGTCAGAGACTGTGGACATACTACAGGAGACAGTCAGAGACTGCGGACATACTACAGGAGACGGTCAGAGGCTGCAGACAGGATACAGGAGATGGTCAGAGACTGCGGGCATACTACAGGAGACGGTCAGAGACTGCGGACATACTACAGGAGACGGTCAGAGGCTGCAGACAGGATACAGGAGATGGTCAGAGACTGCGGACATACTACAGGAGACGGTCAGAGACTGCGGACATACTACAGGAGAAGGTCAGAGACTGCGGACATACTACAGGAGACGGTCAGAGACTGTGGACATACTACAGGAGATGGTCAGAGACAGCGGACATACTACAGGAGATGGTCAGAGACTGCGGACATGCTACAGGAGACGGTCATAGGCTGTGGACATAGTACAGGAGACCAAATGTGCTCACTACTTACTCAGATAAAAATATATGAATAAACACCTCAAGACCATCAAGCACAATACATAATCAATTATATTATGACCATACATTACACACACTGTACAAACACAATATACAGCAGCACTTTTCATCAGAAAATACCAGCCAAATAATATTGCTGCTGCCTCCCCTCTCCTGGCATGCTTGGATTTGTAGTGCCCCAGACACATGAGGTGGTAACTCTGGAGAGGACTGAGGAGGCTGTGCCTGTACTGGTGAGCACTGCAGGTAATAGGTAGACGTCCTAGCTAAACGTCCTCCCTTCAGAAGCAAAGCAGATCTGACACACAAAAAAACGATCTACTGTACACAAGCCTGCTACACAGCCCCCCCCCGCCCACTAAGACAGGGCAAAGACACAACTGCATTTAGCTAATAGCTAGCTTACCCTCTGCTAGGCTGAAGTCCGTCCGGTTCCACTGCAGGCTGACTCCACTCCTCCCCCTCCCAGCATCTCCTGTGCGGAAATCAAATAAGGCGCATTGTGGAAGGAAGACAAGTAGCAACAGTGTCAGAAAGATCATCGGGATGACCGGAGACTTGCGCAGTTCCGAGCCGGGACAGTCATATTTTTACTGGCAAGATTTTTTTTACGGGTTTTCACGGGCATGAAAAAATAGCCCTGTTTTTACGAGCTGCCCGTAAAATTACGGGCGGTTGGAAGCACTGCTCTGGTAGCTGGCTTCCTTGCATTAACCAAGAAATCGAAATCATTGAACCTGAAAGCCCACCCTGAAAGCCCACGATTCTTCAGAATGTGGGTTTCAATAGCCAAACCGTTAAATTTAGTGTTTGTAAGGTAGGATGGAATACTGGTCCCCGCGAGAGCAGGTCTGGACGTGGTGGTAGGGTCCATGGGTCCCCTACTGCCATCCTTACGATCTCTGCATACCAGGACCTTCTGGGCCATGCTGGGGCCACAAAAACCACCGACTTCTTTTCCTGATTGATCCTGCGAAGAACATGAGGTAGCATCAGAATAGGAGGGAATGCATAAATCAGTGAGAACCGATCCCACGGAGTCACTAAGGTGTCCATTCCGCACACGATCGGATGCCTTGTTCTTGACACAAAGTTGTTGATATTGTTGTTGAACCTGGACGCAAACAGATCCACATCCGGGACCCCCCATTTTTGGCATATGACCAGGAAGATGTCGGGTTGAAGGGACCATTCCCCCGGGAATGTGATGGATCAGGTAAAATGCCCATTTTCTATGCATCTTTTCTATACTAAAAAGTCTATATTTTTTCCTGTATATAAACTGCTTTTATATTCCTTGTTCAAAATGGCCGCTAGTAGCACCCCCTTCCATTGAATGGAGAATGTGAAAACAAACATGGCGCCTCCACCTACAACCAATCAGAAACTACTAATACCTAGATAACATTGTGCTAATGATACATATGCTCACCGCCTTAGTAGCTCACCTATAAAACCCCCATGTATCCGGAACTAATAAAGAGAGTATCATCAATCTCAGCACAGTCTCAGTGTGATCTTTTCTCATGCATGCATTAAAGTCATATAGGTTTAACCAGGACGGGGCAGATAATCATCAGACGATTGGTCTGTTCCAAAACAGCCGTTTTACCTCTGCCTGTCTACTTGTGACCCCGGCTTGTGCTTGACTCCGCTTCTGCCTGATGTTCCTGCCCTTCATTGCCCGACTGTGTACCAAACCTGACCTGTCCCGTCTCTGCCTCTACCTCACGTTTCAGTACCTGCTCTGTCCTGCTGTTGATGACCCCCTTGCTTACATCCCGGCTACGCTTCCAGCTGCTGATCCAGCGATACGGAGCTCCTGTTCTCAGTTCCGGCCCAGCGCTCTCCAGCCACCTGGTTCCTGCCAGGACCCAGCCTGAGCCATCTGCTACATCGGCCCTCGTGCCACTCTGTGTACTCCACTCCCTGTCATCACTACCAGGGGTGTTGGACAGGAGGTGCAAGAGAAGCCCCCTCTACAGCTCGATCTCCACCAGGTACGTGACACAGGCCTCAAGGATTCAATCGCAAAAGGCCTCCTCATGGCCTGGCTGGAGTATCATGTGTTGCCCCTAGACACCCTCCTCTTGGTAGCAAAGGGTTTGGAATCCTCCTCACAAGCCACCAAGAAAACCACACTACTCATGATGGCAGGGGCCAACCTGCAAGCATCAAGGCCACCACCCACTTGCTTCAACTGTGGGAAACCAGGACATTTCAAAAGAGGGTGCAGGGTGCCCAGATGTCCTAGACGGTTCCATCCACCATGGAGTGCAACTTCAAGTACCCAAAGTTTATACCTCCTGGCCCAGACCGGAAACAAAGAAGGTCAATACCAGCAACAACAACAGCAGCCACAGTACCAACTCCCCGGACCTGACCAAGAGCACCTGGACCTCCTACGCTAGGAATTGGACAAGCCTGTGTCATCACCATCCCCTTTCATGGCAGGAACCCAGAAGGCCCACTAGCAAAGGTGACCCTGTCCATTAAAGGACACCCAACTACATTTTTAATCGACACAGGTGCTGCCAGAAGCGTACTCAGAACTGAAGACCTGCCTGACCACTCCTACCATTCCGATATCGACATATCTTGTGTGGGTGTAGATGGAAACTCCCAGAACCAACCCGTTGAACCGCGCCTTAAAAATTTTGGCTTGATTCCTTGTCTCTTCCACCTGTCCACTTAATCTCTTGGCAGCAGATGTACTGTACAGGCTTCAGGCTTCCATTGGCTTTTCTGAAGATGGGTATATTACTGTCTCTTCCCCACTGGGACTTAAAGACACTTCTGCACTGTGTTCCATCCCACTGCTAATGTCTATAGAAGAATCACCTACTACTGCTATTCCACCAGAGGTGACGGACAGAATTCCAGATTGCCTATGGTCCACAGGAGCTGAGGATGTAGGACACTTGCAGGTGCCACCAGTCATGGTGCAGTTGAAACCCGGAGCTTCCCTACCCCAGAAACCACAATACCCTCTAAAGTTAGCCCAATCTGCAGCTATTTCAAAGCATGTCAAGGCTCTTGTGTCAAACGGAGCCCTGATACCCTGTACATCCCCATGCAACACAGAAGAAGAGAACCCCTAAGGCAGAACCGGACAAGTACAGAATGGTCCAGGACCTCCGAGCAGTCAATGAGGCCACAGTTCTGGATACACCAATCGTCCCAAACCCTCACACCCTGCTGGCAGGAGTACCCCCGACCGCAAAGTACTTCACAGTTGTGGATCTGGCAAACACATTCTTCAGTATCCCCCTTCACCCCTCCTGCTGGTACCTCTTTGCTTTCACCCACGAGGGCTAGCAATATACCTGGACAGTTATGCCACAAGGGGCGCAAAATTCCCCGAGCCAGTTTGCAAAGGCCATGGCTACCATAATGGATACCTGGCAGAAAGAGCACCCAGAAGTAGTTCTCCTCTAGTATATAGACGACCTCCTACTCTGTGCAGATGATTTACCTACTGCTGAAACCACCTCAGAAAGTCTACTGTGCTACCTGGCACATCAAGGGCGCAAGGCCTCCAAGCCGAAACTTCAATGGTGCTTAACATCTGTCATTTTTCTCGGCCATTGCTTTTCCCATGGGACAAGACATCTCACTGAAGACAGGGAAAAAGCAATCTCTGACATCCCACTGCCACAAGGCCAGAAGCCCCTTCATGCCTTCCTTGGACTAATTTCCTACTGCAGAGCATGGATTCCAGAAGCTTCCCTACTAGTGCAACCTTTGTATGATGCTCTGAAATCCCCCTCTTCCCCTTCCAGATGTCTCCCGAAGCAATATCCAACTTTGTGTGATGTCACTGGCTGCATGCAATGCAAATATCTCCTAAACTGTACAGGTTTAGGACATATTTACACTACCTATATGTAGTGTATTACTTAGAACCCCTAAAAATATAATATATATATATTTTAAGCAGAAACCCTAGAGAATAAAATGGAGATTGTTACAATACTTTATGTCACACCGTATTTGTGCAGCGGTCTTACAAACATAATTTTTTGGGAAAAAATTCACTTTTTTCAATTAAAAAAGAAGAAAATAGTAAAGTTAGCCAAATTTTTGCTAAAATGTGAAAGATAATGTTACACCAAGGAAATTGATACCTAACATGTCATGCTTTAAAATTGTGTACGCTCGTGGAATGGCGACAAACTTTGGTATTTAAAAATCTCCATAGGCGACATTTTAAAAATTTCTATAGTTTACAGTTAGAGGACGTCTTGGGCTAAAATTCCTGCTCTTGCTTTGATGATCACGGCGATACCTCACATGTGCAGTTTGAACACTGTTTACATATGTGGGAAAGACTTGCGTATGCATTCGCTTCTGCATGCGAGCTCGGAGAGATGGATCGCTTTAAAAATGTATTTTTTTCTTATTTTACTTTTTAATTTTTTTTTACACTGTCCCTTAAAAAAAAAAAGTTTTTGATCACTTGTATTCCTATTACAAGGAATGTAAACATCTCTTGTAATAGAAATAAGCAGGACAGGGCCTCTTTAATTTGAGATCTGGGGTCACATTTACACTTAAAAGCAATAAATAAAAAAAAAGAAAATGTAATTTTTGTTAAAAAAAAAAAAAAAATGGGCCCTTTGAGGCCGGAGGTGATGTTTGACGTTGCTCCGGTCCTTCGAAGTGGGGGCCATCTTGCCCTCACTCAACTTCCTGCCCATCAGGCCATCAGACCCAAACGTTTCTGACACTGCTGATCTCTCTGGTAAGCGGCTGAAAGGCCCAGGAGTCGGATTCGGGGGGGGGGGGGGGGGGGCACATCTCTCGTCGCCCATAAAAGTGATCCGGTGGCGAATCTGCCACTGGGACCACTTTTATGTGAAAGAGGATTGCTCACCGTAAATATACCGGGGTTAACAACGGTATATAACATCAAATTAGCGGTATATCCACGGTGGGCAGTCCGGAAGTGGTTGTTAAAGCACCTGTACAAGATAAAGGAAAACCTGCAAACATGGCCTGTTGGGGTACTTGAGGACTGAGGTTGAGAACCACTGCTTTAGACCCATCAGGGATATCCCCCTAGATGACCTCTCCTGCAAAGTGGCCTTTTTGGTTGCTACCACATCTGTCAGACGTGTCTCTGAGTTGGTAGCTCTCTCTTGCAGGGAGCTGTTTCTCATTCATCAGAATGACATGGTAGTCTAACACCCAATAATCTTAAAATGTGTTATGTATAGTTTTTAATAAATTCCTATATTTTCCCAGTAGACTGTTCTTTATAAGGCACCTTCATCTACCATTTCAGTAATACCTTTAAAGGCACAGCAGCTTTGAAGGCTTTCCATGAGATGAACAGTAACAGAGAACTCTCCCCCGAAGTCCGGCACTACCTCACGCATCTACACCAATGGAGGTGGGTGACCAAAACAGGGAAAACACAAGGAAACTGTTCTTACAATGGCTTAATCTTAGGATGCCCCTTCTAACCTGGCTACCCTAGGCACTAACACGGGTGACATTATGATAAATACAGCACTGGATGTAGGTACTGGTGTTGTCTACAAGTCACGATGTGGGTCAGGGTAGTGTGTGGTGGTTAGGCTGTAAACTCAAGAGGGGTATGTTTTCACAGGTAAATGCCTGGGTTGTTTAGGTGTATTGTGATGACCAAAACAAGTCTTTTGAAGAGATTTTCTTTGAAAGGGCTCTCACAGTCAGAGTCTCGATTTACCATACAAAGCAGCGGTTCTACACTCAGTGTTTTCACAGAAAGCATGGAGTAGATCTCTATGTTTATATCTGAGTCCGCATCAAAGCATTTATCTCCCCTATTCCTCCAAGACCCGAGAGCTGAGCCATTCGAACCCCAAGAGCAATAAAGAAAAGTGCTTGGAAAACACAGCTTCGCCCGCTGTTTGCTCTCCAAACATTGCTGTGTTTTCAGGATCGGTGCTGAGTCTGTTCCTGGACGGACTAAGTCTGACCTCGCACTCAGAGAACCGGCTAACCAGCTCAGCTATCCCACACCTTCCCCTGTCACCTGCTCCTCTCCCAACACCGCACAGGAAGAAGTATAACCTGGAGAGTGACATGTTTTTCCTCTCTGTTATCACCCGGTGACGCTGGGTATCAGCCAAAGAATGCAATCCTTATTACTCTGCGGCACTCCATTATAGCCTACTCTGTCCACAGTACCGTGGAATGGTATTTAAAGGCAAAGCAGACAGAATTTACAATTGTGCTTTTACCAAAGACTTATAATAATCACAGTTATACGTGTAATAGTTTCAGGTGTTGTATCAGTACTGAAAATATTAGAAATAAAGGTGTCATTGCACAGGTGACTTACATACAGGTGACTTTTAGATATGTAGCCTCTACTGTCATTTGATTAACTTACCTGTACAGTGTATCTTATACCTTTCTCTTTATTTATCACACCGGTATTTTAGTGTATCTTATACCTTTCTCTTTATTTATCACACTGGTATTTTCTGTCTGCCCTGTGAAAAACACACCTGTACAGTGTATGTTTTATGTCTCTGTATAAATCACACCTGTACAGTGAATCTTCTACCCATCTCTGTGTATATAATACCTGTACTGTGTATTATCTACCTGTTTGTGTATACATGCAGTATATCATAACTGTGCAGTGTATCTTCTATCTGTCTCTATGCTAGGGTTGCCACCTGTCCGGGATTCACCCGGACAGTTCGGGTTTGGAATCATGCGTCCGGGTTTCAGACTGTCTGAAACACGGACACATTATTCAGACTGGACTATGGCTTCCCAGCAGGGTTGCTTGCTGCAGTTGTGTAAGCTGAGAGTGTCTGTTACATTCTCTTTCACACTGCCCCAAGCCAGCACTAACAACCCCCCCCCACATACAGATGGGAGAGGAGAGAGGGCTCGACCTGCACCTCTTCCTCCCCCTACCCCTCTGTGTCTGCCCACACTCCAATCCCCGGCGCTGTGCCCCAGAAAAGGAAATTGGGGTCCAGAAATTTAAAGTCCAGCAGCCTCTGGATGAGAGGTGCTGACTGCCAAGGGGTGAGTGAGCTCACCATCCATCCCTATCTGTGACTGTAACCCCCCTTCTCTCTCCTGCCTCTGAGTGAGTACACTAAGGTAAATCTGGGTTCTCAGAGCACTCCTTGCTTCAGAGTTCCCCTTTACACCAGAGGCCACAGTATTCCCCCTTATATCAGATTCCTCTCCGTACATTGGAGTTCTCAGTGTTCCCCCTTAGATCAGGGTTCCCAGAGCATCCCTTATGTTAGAGTTCCCAGAGTTCGCCCTTACATTAGAGTCTGCAGAGCCCCCCCCCCCCCCCCCCTTACAGTGAAAGGGAATTCTGCAAGTTCAGATGTAAAAGGGGAACTCTGTGGACTCTGATGTAACGGGGGACTCTTTTTATTAACTTCATATGATAAGGAATGTTATTTAATAGCAAAATATATGTATAATTTATACTATAAAAAAAATTGCTGTGCTAAAGTGTTCGGGTGTGACTTGAAGAAAAGGTGGCAACTCTATTCTATTCATGTCACATGCATACAGTGTATCTTCTACCTGATCTGCAAATTACACACATGTGCAGTGTATCTTCTTCCTGTCATTGTTTATATCATACCTGTACAACCTGTACCTTATACTATACCTGTGCCTGTATATATTACATATACTGTGTATACCTAGGTCTACCTTATACCCGTCTTTGTGTATATTACACCCAGTGCCGACCCAAGACATGGTGCTGCCTGGGACCAAGAATGAAATGCTGCCCCCCCCCAAAAAAAAGAAAATTATGCCCACCAAAAGGCCCCCACATTCATTATTTTATATCATAACTAAAATTAAATTTATCAGAAAAGCAGATTTACATGCAACAGCACCTTGTCCATATGCAAAATTACATGACATACCATACCGCTTTACCATCGTTTTAGCGGCACTTTTCGCCCGCTAGCCGGGCTCTTTTAACCACCGCTAGCGGCCGATGAAGGGGTTATTAGTGGCCGCAAAGCGCCGCTGCCGAATCGCTTTGCAGGTGCTTCGGGTGGCACTGCCCATTGATTTCAATGGGCAGGGGTGGTGGAGAAGTGGTGTATACACCGCTCCTAAAGTGCCCCAAAGATGCTGCTTGCAGGACTTTTTTTAATGTGCGCAGCGCACCAGTGAGAAAGCACTTGGGCTTTCACATGGGAGTGACAGGAGAAGCGCTTTGCAGGCCCTATTTTTAGCAATAAAATACCTGTAAAGCACCTCAGTGTAAAAGTAGCTTTAGGTTTTCATCTGGACTGGGGGCTGTTTTCATGCAGTTTTGCTAGACCCCTTTCACACTGGAAGCGTTTTTCAGGCGCTTTTGGGCTAAAAATAGCGCCTGTAAAGCGCCTCCCCTGAAGTCCCAGTGTGAAAGCCCGAGTGCTTTCACAATCGGGCGATGCGCAGCCAGGACGTTAAAAAAACTCCTGCAAGCAGCATCTATAGGGCGGTGGAGGAGCGGTGTATACACCATTCCTGCCCATTGAAATGAATGGGCTGTGCTGCTGAAGCACCTGCAAAGTGCTTCGGCAGCGGCGCTACACGGGCACATTTAGCGCTTTCTTCAGCCACTAGCGGGGGTTAAAAGCTCCGCTAAAACGATGGTAAAGCGCCGCTAAAACTAGCAGTGTTTTACCGTCAACGCCCGCCTGCCCCAGTGTGAAAGCAGCCTTAATGTTTTTTAAAATTGTGTTTCTTTTGCTAATGCTGTACATACAGGGCAGGCATCCTGAGAAGAACATGTGCTTTATCTCCATATGTCACCTCTAAGGCTGCTTTCACACTGAGGCGCTTTGCAGGCGCTATAGTGCTAAAAATAGCACCTGTAAAGCGCCCTGAAAGAGCCTCACCTGTCACTCCAATGTGCAAGCCCGAGTGCTATCACACTGGAGCGGTGCGCTGGTAGGACGCTCAAGAAAGTCCTGCCAGCCGCATCTTTGAGGCGCTGTAGGAGCGGTGAATACACCGCTCCTAAAGTGCCCCTGCCCATTGAAATCAATGCCTTTTACGGCTGCTTGCGGGGGTTAAAAGCGCCCCGCTAGCGGCCAAAAAGCACCGCAAAAACGACGGTAAAGTAGCCTTACCTTACTGACAATATGATATATTACCTAACTCACCTTGTTATTCAGATAGGCAGAGTCGGAGGCTGCCCAGGCCCAGCTCACACTCTGACACGGCCGGGCACAGCCGCACAGGCAGCTCTCCTCAGCCCTTCCTTCCCTCACTCTGGAGATGGAAGATGGAAGAGGTGGGCGGAGCAATTGATTGGCGCAGAGGCTGAGCGCTGTGAATGCTGGGGCGGCCGCGGCCTCTGATGTCACTGGTTGCTAGGCGCCGGGCGGCAGGCGATTCTAACAACCAGCGCAGGAGACAGCACACAGTGCACAGCACAGCCGACTAGCATCTGCTCCGCTCTGCTCCGAGTCCTGAGAGTCTTGCTGACTGATGATCCGGGATTCCTTGAGGTAACTTGCCGGCCTGGCTGCTGCGGCCGCCCCGTTAAATGCTGCCTGGAGCCATGGTCCCACTGGGTCCCATGGTAGGACCGGCCCTGATTACACCTTTACAATGTATGTTCTACCTGTCTATATATACAGTTGTGCTCATAAGTTTACATACCCTGGCAGAATTTATGATTTCTTGGCCATTTTTCAGTGAATATGAATGATAACACAAAAACTTTTCTTTCCCTCATGGTTAGTGTTTGGCTGAAGCCATTTATTATCAATCAACTGTGTTTACTCTTTTTAAATCATAATCACACAGAAACTACCCAAATGACTCTGATCAAAAGTTTACATACCCCAGTTCTTTACCATTAATGACAGCTTCAAGTCTTTTGTGGTATTTCTGGATTTATCTACTCAGATGGTAAAGCTGCCCATTCCTCTTGGCAAAAAGCCTCCAGTTCCTGTAAATTCTTGGGCTGTTTTGCAAGAACTGTATGTTTGAGATCTCCCCAGAGTGGCTCAATGATATTGAGGTCAGGAGACTGAGATGGCCACTCCAGAACCTTCACTTTATTCTGCTGTAGCCAATGACAGGTCGACTTGGCCTTGTGTTTTGGATCATTGTCATGTTGAAATGTCCAAGTACGTCCCATGTGCAGCTTCCTGGCTGATGAATGCAAATGTTACTCCAGTATTTTTTGATGACATAGTGCATTCATCTTGCCATCAATTTTGACCAAATTTTCTGTGCCTTTGTAGCTCACACATCCCCAAAACATCAGCGATCCACCTCTGTGTTTCACAGTAGGAATGGTGTACCTTTCATCATAGGCCTTGTTGACTCCTCTCCAAATGTAGAGTTTATAGTTGTGGCCAAAAAGCTAAATTTTGTTCTCATCACTCCAAATGACTTTGTGCCAGAAGGTTTGAGGCTTGTCTCTGTGCTGTTTGGCGTTTTTTAAGCGGGATACTTTGTGGCATTTGCGTAGTAACGGCTTTCTTCTGGCATCTTGAAACAGCCACACCACATGTTTTCAGAGAGTCCTGTATTTCACCTGAAGTTATTTGTGGGTTTTTCTTTGCATCCCAAACAGTTTTCCTGGCAGTTGTGGCTGAAATCTCAGTTGGTCTACCTGACCGTAGTTTGGTTTCAACAGAACTCCTCATTTTCCACTTCTTGATTAGATTTTGAACACTGCTGATTGGCATTCTTAATTCCTTGGATATCTTTTTATATCTCTTTCCTGTTTTATACAGTTCAACTACCTCTTCCCGCAGATCCTTTGACAATTCTTTTGCTTTCCCCATGACTCCGAATCCAGAAACATCATTGCAGCACTGGATGAAAGATGCAAGGGTCTGTCAGGAGTCCAGAAACTCATTGACCTTTTATACACACACTAATTACAAGCAAACTGTTCACAGGTGAGGATGGTTACCTTTAATAGTCATTCAAACCCCTTTGTGTCAACTTGTGTGCATATTATCAGGCCAAAATCACCAGTCTATGTAAACTTTTAGCCCGGGTTCACACTTTAACGGGCTGCGGATCGCACAGGAGCGCTGTGCGTCCCTGTTCCCTGTTTCAGGGACGAATCAGGGCTGATTCTATGCCTGAATTCGGCCCTGAAACGGAGCCAAAGATGCACAGCGTTTTTGTACGGTGCGCTTCGCAGCCGCCCCCCGTAGATATGTGAACCGGTCACATTCTCCTACTATGCGAATTAGATGTGGGGAAACGCACATCTAATTCGCATAGGTGTGAACCCGGGCTCAATCAGGGTAATTTGGGTAGTTTCTAATGCCATTATGATTTAAAAAGCGTAAACACAGTTGATTGATAATAAATGGCTTCAGCCAAACACTAACCATGAGTGAGAGAAATGTTTTTGTGTTATCATTCATATTCTCTGAAAAATGGCTAAGAAATCATAAATTCTGCCAGGTTATGTAAACTTATGAGCACAACTGTACTGTATATCACTACTGTGGAATGGGTCATCTTCCTGTTTCTTTATATATCACACCTGTACAATGTATATTCTACCTGTCCTGTGGATAAACATACCCATTAAATGAATTTTCTACCTGTCTGTCAGGGCTGGGCTCAGCCCTTCCTTCTCTGAACTGACCGCTTAGCTGTCGGCTAATTGCCAGCTCCCATCTCTCTCCACAGTTACCCAGCTGTTGTTGATTCTGCTCGTCAGTCCCCCCTACTTAAAGGGGTTGTAAAGGTGTTTTTTTTTTTTTTTAAAAATAACAAACATGTCATACTTACCTTCACTGTGCAGCTCGTTCTGCACAGAGTGGCCCCGAACCTGGTCTTCTGGGGTCCCTCGGCGGCTGTCTCAGCTCCTCCCCGCAAGCATTTACCACCTTCATGCGAGCTCTCTCGCACGGTGGTGAGTGCTTGCGGGCGCGCTCCCGTGATACAGCCGGCGGCTATAGCCGCTCGCTGTATCACTCGGCCCCGCCCCCCGGCGCGCCGCGTCATCGGATGTGATTGACAGCAGCGCGAGCCAATGGCTGCGCTGCTTTCAATCCATCCACTGCAGCCAATCAGCGGCCAGGGTGAGCGGAGGAACAGATGTCGGGAACGCGAAGCTGACTTTCGAGGCGTCAGGTAAGTAAAACGGGGGGGCTGGGGGCGGCGGTTCTGTCAGAAGTTTTTTCACCTTAATGCATAGAATGCATTAAGGTGAAAAAACTTTTACCTTTACAACCCCTTTAAAGCCGTCCAGCTCACTTGATCTCTGCCTTCGCCTTTGTCAACATCACAGAGACTTTCTCCTGCGTTCCTGTTGAAGACTTGCTCGGCTGATGTTCCTTCTGGCTCCTGATCCTGCTTGCTGTACTACTACGTTTATCGCGGGCTTTCTGACATTTGCTTGGCTGACTACCCAATCCAGTTACTGAACTCTGGCTTGTTTTGACTACATTTACTCTGTTTACCTTATTTCTATTATTATTATTAAACAAGTGTGATTTAACTATACTTCTGTCTCGGTCTGATTCATAGTTCCTGATAGTAGGCGAAGGCCATGAATTCAGAAGATACAGTCAATCTACTTGTTGGTAATATTTTTTTCAGATTGGATGAGCAAGATCACCGCATGGATCAGTTTGCCATAGCGTTACAAATACTCCTGAGTCGCACGGCTCACCTGGAAACTCCCACTGTGGCTGTTCCAGTACAACCTGAGTTGCAGGCCGTCCCTGCTGCTGTGCCAGTCTCTGTGCAGGCACCCACCTCGAGTATTACCTCTATAAGAGGTATGTCTGGTTCCGCTCCGCTTCCCCAGCGATTTGGGGGTAATCCAGTTCTATGCAAAGGGTTTCTCAACCAGGTTGAGATTTACTTTGAGATGCTGCCCCAGGCGTTTTCCCAGTCACAAAGTAGGTTTTGTGATATCTTTGCTTTCTGAAAGAGCCTTGGCCTGGGCAAACCCTCTATGGGAGATGCAAAAACATGTTGTGTTGACTTACCCTGAGTTTGTGGCCTCCTTTAAAAGGGTATTTGACGTTCCTGCACGCTCCGCTTTTGCTGCCAAGTGCCTCATGTCCATCAAACAGAGTACGAGAACTGTTGCCAACTACGCCATTGAATTCCGTACTCTGGCAGAAGAGGTTGCTTGGAACAATGAGGCCCTCGTGGCTGCTTTTTCTCATGGTCACTCGGATTTTCCATCAAGGATGAGATAGTAGCCCGAGATATACCCACTGAGCTGGAGAGGGTTTGCCATCCTCATTGACTCCAGACTCAGGGAAAGACTCTCTTTTAAGGAGCACTTGCGGAAGCCTCCTGTACATTTGCATCTGAGCTTTGCAGTCCCACCCGTGCCTCCCTCACCTCCCATGCCTCCTGGTACCAAGTCGGTCAGTGAAGATGAACCCATGCACTTGGGCTTCAAGCATCTCTCTGCGGACGAAAGAGCCTATAGAAGAAGATTGTGCCTTTATTGTGGCCAGGCAGGTCACTTTTTGAAGTCTTGTCCTACCCGTCCAGGGAACGCCCAAACCTTGAGGTTCTGTCATGGACAGACCTTAGGTGGCGTTGTTTCGTCCCCAGTTATCCAGAAGGATAAGCCCCTGGTTTCGGTCACCCTTTCTTGGGCTGAGTCGTCCATCGAGATACAGGCTCTAATCGACTCTGGGGCTGCAGGCCTGTTCATTGATGCTGCCTTTGTATCGCAGCACTCAATTCCGCTGCAGCTGCATGACACTCCACTTGCCATTGAGGCTCTTGGCGGGAGACCTCTACAGCCTACCCATGTGACTCATGAGACGGTTCCGTTGTCCATGGCCGTAGGGGCTCTTCACCATGAGATAATCCAATTCCAAGTTATTTCCTCACCTAGGTTCAGCTGGTTATTGGTTATCCTTGGTTACAGAGGCACAACCCCTCTTTTGATTGGCTCCGTGCTGAGGTTCTCTCCTGGTCACCACAATGCAGTGAGACATGCTTCCAGAAGGTAGCCAAGGTCCTGTGCACCTCTTCACTCTCCTCCCTGCCGGAGGAGTACCGCGATTTTAGCGATGTCTTTGACAAAGGTCAAGCTGGTAGTTTGCCTCCACACCGGCCTTACAATTGCGCAATTGACATTCAACCTGGTGCCATACCCCCTCGTGGCCGGGTTTACCCTTTTTCGGTCTTGGAGGATAAGACCATGGAGGAGCAACGGTTTTCACAAAGCTTGATTTGAGAGGGGCATATAATCTCGTGCGGCTTACGGAGGGTGACGAGTGGAAAACTGCATTTAATACCAGAACAGGCCATTATGAGTACCTCGTAATTCCTTTTGCCCTTTGTAATGCCCCGGCAGTTTTCCAGGAATTTATTAACGATGTCCTCCGAGATTTGTTGCAATTATGTGTGGTGGTTTATCCCTGCCAGAGGAATACCGCGATTTTAACAATGTCTTTGACAAAAGGTCAATCTGGTAGTTTGCCTCCACACCGGTCTTATGATTGCGCAATTGACCTTCAACCTGGTGCCATACCCCCTCGTGGCCGGGTTTACCCTTTGACGGTCTTGGAGGATAAGGCCATAGAAGAGTATGTTGCAGACGCACTTTCTCGAGGTTTCAACTGCAAATCCTCGTCTCCTGCTGGTGCTGGTTTATTCTTTGTGAAGAAAAAGAGCGGTGAACTGAGACCTTGTATTGATTATAGGGGTCTCAATCATTTCACGATTAAGAATGCCTACCAGATTCTGTTGATTACAGAGTTATTTGTCCGCCTCAAAGGAGCCTCAAAGGAGCAACGGTTTTCACGAAGCTTCATTTGAGAGGGGCATACAATCTCGTGCGGATTAAGGAGGGTGACAAGTGGAAAACTGCATTTAATACCAGAACAGGCCATTATGAGTACCTTGTAATGCCTTTTGGCCTTTGTAATGCCCCGGCAGTTTTCCAGGAATTTATTAACGATGTCCTCCGAGATTTGTTGCAGTTATGTGTGGTGGTTTATCTCGATGATATCCTCATATTTTTCAAGTCCCTGGAGAGCCACTGCACAGATGTCTGTTGTGTGCTTCAGAAACTAAGAGAAAACAATCTCTATTGTAAACTGGAGAAGTGCGAGTTCCATTGTCAACAGGTTAAATTCCTGGGCTATGTAATTTCCAATGCTGGTTTTTCGATGGACCCAGAGAAACTTTCGGCAGCCCTACAGTGGCCCCGACCCGTGGCTTTACGTCCTCTGCAGCGTTTTCTGGGCTTTGCCAACTATTATCGGTAGTTTATTCGTAACTTCTCGTCTCCGGTCAAGCCCCTGACTGATATGACCAGAAAGGACGGTAACCCACAGAGTTGGTCTCCAGAGTCCATTAAGGCCTATGAGAGTCTCAAGGCTGCCTTTGTTTCTGCTCCTGTGTTGGCACATCCTGATCCTACGTTGCCTTTTATCCTAGAATTTGATGCTTCAGAGACTGGAGTTGGTGCCCTTCTGTCTCAACGTCCTAACTCTGAGAGCGATATGCATCCGTGTGGCTACTTTTCCAAGAAATTGTCACCTGCAGAGTGCAATTACAAGATTGGTAACAGAGAGCTGTTGGCGATCATTTTAGCCCTGAAAGAATGGAGACATCTCCTTGAAGGTACCACTGTGTCGGTTCTCATTCTTACTGACCATAAGAATCTCACATTGTCTGAGGCTAAGCGCCTCTCTCCCAGAAGGGCGCGATGGGCTCTTTTCTTGTCGAGTTTTAATTGCATTCTTATTCTTACCCGGTACTAAGAATGTAAGGGCTGGCGCCTTGTCACGGCAATTTTCCCCCACTTCCAAGTTGGAGTCGGTTCCGGTTCCTGTGATTCCCCCTGATCGTATTATGGCTACGGTTCGCACCAGTCTTACTTCAACTTTGGGTGACAAACTTCTTGTTGCTCAGGTCCATGCTCCACCTGAGAAACCTTGTGAGCTCTGCTTTGTCCCAGAGAGCCTCCGTACTGCCGTGCTCCAGACTTACCATTCTCCCAAGGCAGCTGGCCACCCTGGGAAGAATCAACTTGTTTGGGCCATTTCCCAACAATTCTGGTGGCCTAGTCTACCTGCCTTCGTAGCTGCCTGTTCCATGTGTGCTCACACCTTCCAGTGGGCCTCCTACAACCCTCCTACAACCATACCCAATGGAGAGAGGCCCTGGACCCACCTGTCTATGGATTTCATTGTGGAGTTACCCAATTCCCAAGTCAACACTGTTATCCTTATGGTGGTTGACTGGTTTTCAAAGATGTGTCATTGTATTCCACTTAAGAAGTTGCCCACTTCTAAGGAACTGGCTTCCATTTTTGCTTGGGAGATCTTTCGCTTACATGGGCTACCCAAAGTGATTGTCTCGGACAGGGGTAGTCAGTTTGTGCCCCGGTTCTGGCGAGCCTTTTGTGCACACTTGAGAATTCAGCTTGCTTTCTCCTCTGCGTATCTCCCGCAGTCTAATGGGGCCGCAGAACGAGCCAATCAGTCCTTGGAGCAATTCCTACGTTGCTATATTTCTGACCATCATAACAACAGGTCAGAGCTATTACCGTGGGCAGAGTTTGCTCACAACAGTGCCTTGAATTCTGCTTCCCGATTGTCCCCGTTTATGGCGAATTATGGTTTCCAACCTTTCATGTTGCCTGACATGTTTGTTCCGCAGATTATTCCTGCATTAGAGGAGCATCTCCGTGGTCTTCGTTCCACTTGGGCACAAGTTCAGGAGGCTTTGCAACATGCTAACGATAGGTACAGACTCCATGCTGACCGCAGACACCTGCCTGCGCCTTCCTACCAGGTTGGGAACAGAGTGTGGCTGTCGTCTCGCAACCTCCGACTTCACGTCCCTTCTTTGAAGTTCTCACCTCGGTTTATTGGGCCTTTCAGTATCCTTCACAGGATTAACCCAGTGGCTTACGCCTTGGACCTTCCTCCTAGTATGCGCATCTCAAATGTGTTTCATGCCTCCTTATTGAAACCTTTGGTCTGCAACCGCTTTACCACCTCGGTGCCACATCCTCACCCTATACAGGTTGAGAACCATGAAGGAGTATGAAGTACAATCCATTGTTGACTCCTGTAGGTTCCGTGGGCGCATACAGTACCTGGTGCATTGGAAGGGGTATGGTCCGGAGGAACGCTCTTGGGTCTCATCCTCGGACGTACATGCCTTTGTCCTCCGTGATTTCCATAGACATTTTCCCCTCAAGCCTAGTTGTCTTCCGAGGGGGAGGGGTCATTGAGGAGGGGGTACTGTCAGGGCAGGTCTCAGCCCTTCCTTCTCTGAGCTGGCTGCTCAGCTGTCGGCTAATTGCCAGCTCCCATCTCTCTCCACAGTTACCCAGCTGTTGTTGATTCTGCTCGTCAGCCCTGCCTACTTAAAGCCGTCCAGCTCACTTGATCTCTGCCTTCGCCTTTGTCAACATCACAGAGACTTTCTCCTGCGTTCCTGTTGAAGACTTGCTCAGCTGACGTTCCTTCTGGCTCCTGATCCTGCTTGCTGTACTACTACGTTTATCTCTGGCTCTCTGACATTTGCTTGGCTGACTACCAGATCCGGTTACTGAACTCTGGCTTGTTTTGACTACGTTTACTCTGTTTACCTTATTATTATTATTATTATTATTATTAATAAACAAGTGTGATTTAACTATACTTCTGTCTTGGTCTGATTCATGGTTCCTGATACTCTCTCTGTATAGGTCAAATCTGTAAAGTTTATCTTTTACCAATTACTGTGTGTCTCACACCTGTACATTGTATATCTGTCACTTTGTATATCACACCTGTGCAGTGGATCTTTTACCTCTCTCGGTATAGATCACACCTGTACAGTGTATCTTCTATCTGTCGCTTTGTACTGTATATCACACCTGTGCAGTGGATCTTCTACCTCTCTTGGTATACAGTATATAACACCGTACAGTGTATATTCTACCTGTCTCTGTATATATTACACTTGTATACAGACTACAAGTCTCTGTATATATCACAACTGTACAATGTATCTTCTTCCTGTTTCTGTGTACATTACAACTATACAATGTATCTTTGTTTTGCTTGCGTCTATCTAGCAAGGTTACTTTGCGGTATAAGAAAGGAAGCAATCTTCTAATCTTCTATCTGTCTCTATAATACACTCAGGGTCAAGGTCATCTAGAGCCCAGGGTGAACATGCCAAACTGCGCCCCCCCAACCAAGATGTATGAGCACAAAAACTCTGAGCTCACTGAGCACTAATCTTCATGCTTATATTCCCCCTCCTCCCAGTACAAATCCACTCCCCTGCTGAAATCCCCCCTCAGCACAAATCTTTGCACTTCCATCCGCCAAATCCCCCCAGCTCAAATGCACTCCCCCCCAAAAAAAAAACAATCCACCCCTCCTAACGCAAATCCTTTACCCCTAAAATTTCTCCTCCTAGTGCACATCCCCCCCACTTAAAATCCCCCCAGCACAAATTTCCCCCAAATCCCCCCTCCTAGCACAAATCTTCTTACCCCCATTTCCCCTCCCTAAACAAATCCCCCTAAATAATCACTCGTAGCTCCCCCTCCCCCCAAATTTCCCCTCCTAGAATAATACTTACCCCCTGTTGCCCCCCAAATTTCCCTTTCCAACACAAATTCCCTCTCCCCTATCTCCTTGTGGCTCCTCCCCCACCTCACATGATACCACAGTGCCCCAGGGCAGCTGCCCCTCCTATTCAAATTTAAAAAAGGACATTGTTACTCCTGACTGCTAGACAGAGCATCTCAGCTAAATATCAATTAATCTCAGTCCATTGTCCAACACAACTCAGATGTTTATCCCTGCATGTCTCCGTATCAAACCTTAAAAATATGATTGCCAACACATTATATTGTTCCCTTCTCAAATCTTGTGGATAAGTTACAAGGATGCTGATTGACTGATTGGGTACCAAGGAAGCCTTTATAAAATGAGCTATAGAATTAGATGGATAGTCCAACAAGATAGTTATAGAAGTAGAAAGCTGCGGGGACACGAATGAACTGCTTAGGCAGTAGTTTTTTTTTCTTTTTTTAATAAAACAGTTGTGCACATGTATCCGGTGACAGATTACTTGGCCAAATGTCCCAGGGGGCCCATGCGTGAGTGACGTCATGCCGCCGGGCCAGGACTAACTAGGCTCCTTCGTAGGGGGAGTGCACAGTAAAGCACAGCGAAGAGAGGCAAATGACTTGTGAGTACGCCCCCCCTCCTCCAGCAAAATTGTACCGCCCAGGGCATTCGCCCATTCCGCCCTTGCCTTGTACCAGCCCTGAATACACTGTACATGTGTTATACAGTAAGAACCCTTTCACACTGGGGCGTTTTTCAGGCGTCTTTCAGGCGCTTTAACGTTAAAAAAGCGCCTGTAAAGCGCTTGAAAGAAGCCTCATCTGCAATCCCAATGTGAAAGGCAGAGTGCTTTCACACTGGGGCGCTGCGCTGGCAGGGCAGCAAAAAAAGTCCTGCAAGCAGCTTCTTTGCAGCGATTTCGTGTTTTTGCCACCGGGCTGGGTGCGCCGATGGCCCGAGCCCTTTCACACTGCCAGTGCCCAAAAAATGCCCCAGTGTGAAAGGGGTCTTAAGTGGCGCTTTACCAGCATTTTTCGGGCGCTGGCAGTGTGAAAGGGATCTTAGGTCCATATACTGTATCTTTGGACACAAGCACAATTTTAGTTTTTTTCAGGTATTCATTAAAACACATTCAAGCTATAGTTATATAATATGGACTTAAAGTGCACACTCTTAGGTTTAATTTGAGAGTAATACAATCAAATCGGAGGAAGGGTTTAGGAATTACAGCTCTTAACAATAGCCATCCCCTTTTTCAAGGGACCAAAAGTAATTGGACAATTGAATCAAAAGCTGTTTCATGGCCAGGTATGAGCTACTCCTTCGTTATTTCTTCATCGATTAAGCAGGTAAAAGGTCTGGAGTTAATTCTAAGTGTAGTATTTGCATTTGGAATCTATTGCTGTGAACCTACATCATGCGTTCAAAGGAGCTGTCCATATAAGTGAAGCAGGCCATTGCAAGGTTTTTAAAAACGAAACAAATCCATAAGAGAGATAGCAGCAACATTAGGAGTGGCCAAATCAACAGTTTGGTATATTCTGAGGAAAGAAGAACACACTGGTGAGCTCAGCAACATAAAAAGGCCTGGGCATCCACGGAAGACAACAGTGGTGATGATCGCAGGATACTCTCAATGGTAACGATCTACTGTGATTTTCATGGAGGGCAGCAATATAAGCCCCTAGTTTAACCCTTTCATGCCTAAGCCTATTTCTGACATTTGGTGTTTACAAGTTAAAATCCGTATTTTTTGCTAGAAAATTACATAGAACCCCCAAACATTATATATATATTTTTTAGCAGAGAATCTAGAGAATAAAATGGCGATTGTTGCAATATTTTATATTACACAGTATTTGTGCAGCGGAGTTTTAAACGCAACTTTTTGGGAAAAGGGACACTTTCATGAAGTTTTAAAAAAAGAAACGGTAAAGTTAGCCTAATTTTTTTGTATAATGTGAAAGACGATGTTATGCAGAATAAATAGATACCAAACATGTTGCGCTTTATAATTGCACGCACTCGTGGAATGGCGACAAACTACGGCACCTAAAAATCTCCATAGGCGACAATAAGTTTTTTTTACGGTTACCAGGTTAGAGTTACAGAGGAGGTCTAGTGCTAGAATTATTGCTCTCGCTCTGACGATCGTGGCGATACCTCACATGTGTGATTTGAACACCGTTTACATATGCGTTTTCTTTGCTGCGTGAGCTCTCGTGGATGGGGGTGCTTTAAAACATTTTTTATTCTTATTTATTTTATTTATTTTTATATTACTAAATTGTGTTTTTTAAAAAGAAAAATTGATCACTTTTATTGCTGTCACAAGGAATGTAAACATCCGTCGTGACGTCGCTTCCGTGTTTATATTCAGGATACTGGAACGTTCCAGTCTGTGGCTAGACGCCGGAAGTGCCGGATCGCGCATCGGGTCTCCCGGTGGGATGGGAGGCCCGGTCAGAGCAGCGGGAGGCGGCGGGAGGGGGGAATGTCAATAATGTAAATTGTGCATATTTCTGTAATCTAATTTTGACAAATACCTTCGGTACAGCACCGCTTGGCGCTCAGCTAACCTCCTGCTGCTCTCCTCCTCTTCCCCCCCCCCCATCTGCAGTGCTCACAGCGGGGAAGAGAGCTCCAGCGGGTCATGGAAGCACAGAGCGGCGCTATAAGAAGGTATTTGGCACAATTATATTACAGAAACATACACAGTTTACATTCCACTGGGGATTACTGACAGGCAAGGAGGGAGAGGGGGAGAGAAGACAGCACATGAATGGATAAGACTTACCCCGAAAATAAGCCCTACTGTGTCTTTTGTTGCCAAAATGAATATAAGACCCGGGCTTATTTACGGGGAAACAGAGTAAGTATTTGACCCCTTCACAAAATATGACTTAGTACTTGGTGGCAAAACTCTTGTTGGCAATTACAGACGTCAGACGTTTCTTGTAGTTGGCCACCAGGTTTGCACACATCACAGGGGGGATTTTGTCCCACTCCTCTTTGCAGATGCTCTCCAAGTCGAAATTAAGGTTTCGAGGCTGATGTTTGGTAACTCTTTTAAAACTCACAAATGACCTACTAACTGCAAAAACCAATGGACACTATTCTGTATTCCTACTTCTGGATCTTTCAGCTGCCTTTGACACGGTTGACCACCCCCTCCTCCTCAAAAAACTTTACTCCCTCGGTCTCCGTGACTGTGCTCTTCAGTGGCTCTCATCCTACCTATCCCAACGCACCTTCAGTGTCACTTACAATTCTACTTCCTCCACTCCTCTTCCCTTCTCTGTCGGGGTCCCCCAAGGTTCTGTTCTTGGACCTCTTTTATTTTCAATCTACACCTCTTCCCTGGGTCAGCTGATAGCCTCTCACGGCTTTCAATATCATTTCTATGCTGATGACACACAAATCTATCTCTCCACCCCTCAACTCACTCCATCAGTCTCCTCACGCATCACTAACTTACTAACCGACATATCTGTATGGATGTCACACCACTTCCTCAAACTCAACTTGTCCAAAACCGAGCTTATAATATTTCCTCCCCCACGTTCCTCTTCCCCCGACTTCTCTGTCAAGAGCAATGGCAAAACCATCCACCCGTCCCCACATGTCAGGGTACTAGGTGTTATCCTGGATTCTGAACTCTCCTTTCAGCCCCACATCCAATCACTTTCCAAAGCTTGCCGCCTCAACCTCCGCAACATCTCTAAACTACGTCCCTTTCTAACCAATAAAACCACTAAGCTCCTGATTCACTCCCTGGTTATCTCTCGCCTTGACTACTGCAACTCACTCCTCATTGGCTTACCTTTAAACAGACTATCCCCCCTTCAGTCCATCATGAATGCTGCTGCCAGACTCATCCACCTTACAAACCGCTCAGTGTCTGCTACCCCTCTCTGCCAATCCCTCCATTGGCTACCACTCGCCCAACAAATTAAATTCAAAATACTAACAATAAGTTACAAAGCCATCCACAACTCTGCCCCCAGCTACATCACTAACCTAGTCTCAAAATACCAACCTAATCGCCATCTCCGTTCCTCCCAAGACCTCCTGCTCTCTAGCTCCCTCATCACCTCCTCCCATATCCGCCTCCAGGACTTCTCCCGAGCCTCGCCCATCCTCTGGAATTCCCTACCCCAATCTGTCAGACTGTCTCCAACTTTATCCACTTTTAGGCGATCCCTGAAAACTTTCCTCTTCAGAGAAGCCTATCCTGCCTCCATCTAACAACTGCACTATTTTCTCCATTAGCTCATCCCCCGCAGTTATTACCCTTTTGTATCACTTGACCCTCCCTCCTAGATTGTAAGCTCTAACGAGCAGGGCCCTCTGATTCCTCCTGTATTGAATTGTATTGTACTTGTACTGTCTGCCCTAATGTTGTAAAGCGCTGCATAAACTGTCGGCGCTATATAAATCCTGTATTATAATAATAATAATAATAATAACTCGAACCTTCAGCTCCCTCCACATATTTTCTCTGGAATATAGTCAGTGTTTATCTGGCGCTCCAGATGGAGTCATCTTTGGGGTATAGTCTGTGGCTGTAATAGCTGGATGGTGATGTATACATAGAAAGGGGTATTAAGGGTTAAAAAGGAAGGCAGCCATCCTTCAGAGTGTGTCCAGAACTCTGCAAAACATGTAAGGAAAAAACAGGGAGGGGGAGGTCAGCGCCTCCCCCTCCCTGTTTTTTCCTTACATATTTTCTATGGGATTAAGGTCTGTAGACTGGCTAGGCCACTCCAGGACCTAAATGTGCTTTTTCTTGAGCCACTTCTTTGTTGCATTTGCCACGTGTTTTGGGTCATTGTCATACTGGAATTCCCATTCCACTACCCATTTTCAATGCCCTGGCTGAGGGAAGGAGGTTCTCACCCAAAATTTGATGGTACATAGGCAGCATTCCTCCTCCTTCAAACACGACGGGTTGAGTTGACGACAAAAAGCTTTATTTTGGTCTCATCTGACCACAACACTTTCACCCAGTTCTCCTCTGATAAATTCAAATGTTCATTAGCAAACTTTTGATGGGCCTGTACATGTGCTTTCTGCAGGATTTCATTTCTTAAAGGTGTAGTGTGTTACCAATCGTTTTCTTGGTGACTATGGTCCCAGCTGCCTTGAGATCATTGACAAGATTCTCCCATGTAGTTCTGGGCTGATTCCTCACCGTTCTCATGATCATTGAAACTCCATAAGGTGAGATCTTGCATGGAGCCCCAGACCAAGGGAGATTGACAGTTATTTTGTGTTTCTTCCAATTTCGAATAATCGCACCAACTGTTGTCACCTTCTCACCAAGCTGCTTGGCGATGGTCTTGTAACTAATTTCAGTCTTGTGTAGGTCTACAATCTTGTCCCTGCCAACCTTGGACAGCTCTTTGGTCTTGGCCATGGTGGAAAGATTGGAATCTGATTGATTGATCGATTGCTTCTGTGGACAGGTGTCTTTTATATAGGTATACACTGCTCCTAAACCACCCCTGCCCATTGAAATGAATGGGCAGTACCACCGGCAAAGCACCGCTGCAGCGGTGCTTTGCGGGTCATTTTAACCCTTTTCTGGCTGCTAGCGGGGTTTGAAACCTCCGTAAAAACGACAGTAAAGCGACGGTAAAAATAATGGCGTTTTACCGTCAACGCCCGTCCCCTCCAGTGTGCAAGCAGCCTACCTGTCTCTGTCTTTATCGCACCTGTGCACTGTCTCCTCTACCTGTCTCTGTCTATATCACACCTGTGCAGTGTTTTCTCTACCTGTCTCTGTGCTCTGTACAATGTATCTTTACCTGTCATTGTATGTATCACACCTATATCTTAACATGTGCTTCACAAAATAGTATATATTTACTACTAAAAAAGTAAAACATGACACAATTCTACACTATAGCTAATAGAAGTTTAATGAAAAAACATATTTTGGAACAAATACAAAAAGAATATAAATTGCTGCATTTTGAAGGAGTGCAGGCTCTAAAAAGCTGCATGTCGGAAAAAATTCTAACAGGTAGTTCAGTAAATTTCCATTCCAAACTCTTTGCCCCCTCTGTCCAAATCCTAGTGACCGGCAATCCACCGCAATGCACCTGACACATCGTCACCGGCTCCAGATCCACTGTCAGCACTCTAGAGCCCCACACCTGCACCCTACGCAGATCCGATTACCGCCTTTATCTGCCGTAAACCTATCTGAGCCTTTTTTGGATTAATAGAAATTCCTGTCAGGGTGAGAACAAAACAAACAAAATCCCAAGTTAGAAAAGGGAAATAAACTAACCATGGTGCAGTGGAGAGAGTGAGGAAGGGGAACGTGAGACATGGAGCAAGTGCAATGGAGATGGGAGGGGGGGGGGAGTGCTCAAAACTGGATATACTGGGGCTTATTTTCAAAGAGAATAATCATTCGAATATTAGCTATACTAACCTTAAATCATGTAAACTTTTACCAATTTTTTTTAGAAAATGAAAAATTTTGTTATGAATGATGCAACACTGAGTCCCGCGTAAACCTTGGTCCTCAGTTGTGCACATTTTCACTCATTTAAATGAGGATTGTAACCTTAATAGCCTTTTTTCTAGTTTTAGATTAAGAGTAAGGAGGGATTAGACTAGAACCCTATAGAAACCCAAACAGAATATTGGCATGCATTAAAAAGGGGATTAACTCCAGGGATAAAGCGATAATTCTCCCACTCTACAAGACTCTGGTCCGGCCGCACCTGGAGTATGCTGTCCAGTTCTGGGCACCAGTCCTCAGGAAGAATGTACTGGAAATAGAGTGAAGGGCAACAAAGCAAATAAAGGGTCTGGTGGATATTAGTTATGAAGAAAGTTTGCGAGCACTGAACTTATTCTCTCTGGAGAAGAGACGCTTGAAAGGGGATATGATTTCAATTTAGAGATACCATACTGGTGTGGTGACCTCACAATAGCGATAAAACGTTTTCACAGAAGGGCGTTTAATAAGACACGTGGCCACTCACTAAAATTAGAAGAAAAGAGGTTTAACCTTAAACTGCGTAGAGGGCAAGGATGTGGAATTCCCTTCCACATGCGGTGGTCTCATCGGGGGCGCATCGATAGTTTCAAAAAACTATTAGATAAGCACCTGAATGACTGCAATATACAGGGATATAGAATTTAATACTGACCTATAATCACACACATAGGTTGGACTTGATGGACTTGTTTCTTTTTTCAACCTCACCTACTATGTAACACCTGTTGGGTTTTTAGTGTCTCACTGACAACAGTTTCACCAGTAAGGAAGTGAGGAAAAATCTAGACACCAAAAATGTGCTGGACAAACAATCCACACCATTAGAAACTGATGCATCTGAATGCTAGATGCGTGCTCAGCCTGTGGTGGTACCATTTAAAGACAGTAATAGGCACGCAGATCCCCAATCGGAAGGTCTACATGTGCAACAACAATAGCACCAGATTCAAAACATGTAAAGTCCAGATTAGATTTGATTTAGAATCTTGTATCATGAAAAGCCAACATGTTTCTGAGATTCAAAGGACTCCTCTTCATCAAGGCTTCAAAAGGTGTACTGAACAGGTATAATAGGTGGGATTCTAAGAGATACAAATATGGTGGCTTCAAAAATGGCTGTCACCTTGGGAAAGGAGACCTGCATGTCCCCAAACGTTGTTTCCTAAGAAGCATGAGTAAAACATCATGTTGAACATCTTGGAGTGCTGTTTTTCTTCTATTCCTAGTATTAAAATGCTGATAGCCTTTCCCTATTCGACTAAAAAACACAATTTTTATGTGTTGCTGTTGGAAATTTTCCCTCACTTTCTGTCTGTCAAAACCATTGTCACTTTGTTGGGAATACTCTCTAATGGAGCCACTGTCAGAAACATTCCTGGAATTTGTTTTCCGGGAACGCTGCCCAGTATCTTTGTCATGGCGCGCTGGACATCCGGAATGTGATCAAGTCTGTGTCTTTTTAGGGCATTTTTTAAATGCCCTAAAAAGGGTGCTAAGTCTGGGGAATAAGGTGGCTGGTCAAGTTTCAAAATGGATATCTGGGCCAGGAACTCGTGACTACTTAACACATCACATGCGGGAACTTTACCAATGCGGAGAATCCACTTATAAGGCCAGAGATCCAGTCTATTTGCTCTGAACATATTCCTGTAACTTTTTCAGAATTTCCAAGTAACAATGTTGGTTGACCGATGTATCGTGTTCTATGAACTCGTAGTGAACTATCCCCTTAATAAAAAAAAACACACCAACATTGTTTTGAACTGAGATCAAGACATGCATACTTTCTTTGTGCTTTTCCGGATCATACTAGAAACACCATGTTTCATCATCTGTAATAACCCTATCATACACCTCTGCATTCTTCAAAAGATCGGATACAATTTGAAGAAGACATTGTTTCTGATCACCATAGGCCTGTTGTAACAGAGTTAATGTTTCACTCGCACATTTGCCAATTTTCATGCAAAATTTGATGTTAATGCGCTGCTCCAGATTCCTTTTACTTATTTTCCACTAACAGCACAACGCACACATGTAATATTTCTTCTTCTACTGCGACCCAGGTGAGTGCAAGTTAGAACATGCCAGAACACGCTCAAATGCAAATGGCCATGTGAGTCACCACCATAGTTATAGTGCTAAGCTACGGGCATTCCAGGAATTAAATTGTCACACCTTGTGTGTGTGTGTGTGTATATATGTATATATATTTAAACTACAATGTAAAATAGTGAGTGTACAACTTGTACAACAGTGTAAATATGCTGTCCTCTCAAAATAACTCAACACACAGCCATTAATGTCTAAACCGCTGGAAACAAAAGTGAGTACACCCCTAAGTGAAAATGTCCAAATTGGGCCCAATTAGCCATTTTCCCACATGAGTCATGTGACTCATTAGTGTTACAAGGTCTCAGGTGTGAATGGGGAGCAGGTGTGTTAAATTTGGTGTTATCGCTCTCACTCTCTCGTACTGGTCACTGGAAGTTCAACATGGCACCTCATGACAAAGAAGTCTCTGAGGATCTGAAAAAAAAGAATTGCTGCTCTGCATAAAGATGGCCTAGGCTATAAGAAGATTGCCAAGACCCTGAAACTGAGCTGCAGCACGGTGGCCAAGACCATACAGCGGTTTAACAGGACAGGTTCCACTCAGAACAGGCCTCACCATGGTCAACCAAAGAAGGTGAGTGCACGTGCTCAGCCTCATATCCAGAGGTCGTCCTTGGGAAATAGGCGTAGGAGTGCTGTCAGCATTGCTGCAGAGTTGAAGAGGTGAGGGGTCAGCCTGTCAGTGCTCAGACCACATGCCGCACACTGAATCAAATTGGTCTGCATGGCTGTCATCCCAGAAGGAAGCCTCTTCTAAAGATGATGCACAAGAATGCCTGCAGTTTGCTGAAGACAAGCAGATTAAGGACATGGATTACTGGAACCATGTCCTGTGGTCTGATGAGACCAAGATAAACTTATTTGGTTCATATGGTGTCAAGCGTGTGTGGCGGCAACCAGGTGAGGAGTACAAAGACAACCGTGTCTTGCCTACAGTCAAGCATGGTGGTGGGAGTGTCATGGTCTGGGGCTGCATGAGTGCTGCCGGTACTGGGGAGCTACAGTTTATTGAGGAAACCATGAATGCCAACATGTACTGTGACATACTGAAGCAGAGCATGATCCCCTCCCTTCAGAGACTGGGCCGCAGGGCAGTATTCCAACATGATAACGACCCCAAACACACCTCCAAGACGACCACTGCCTTGCTAAAGAAGCTGAGGGTAAAGGTGATGGACTGGCCAAACATGTCTCCAGACCAAAACCCTATTGAGCATCTGTGGGGCATCCTCAAACGGAAGGTGGAGGAGCGCAGGGTCTCTAACATCCACCAGCTCTGTGATGTCGTCATGGAGGAGTGGAAGAGGACTCCAGTGGCAACCTGTGAAGCTCTGGTGATGTCCATGCCCAAGAATAATCCTCTTGGAAAATAATGGTGGCCACACAAAATATGACACTTTGGGCCTAATTTAGACATTTTCACTTAGGGTTGTACTCACTTTTGTTGCCAGCAGTTCAGACATTAATGGCTGTGTGTTGAGTTATTTTGAGTGGACAGCAAATTTACACTTTTATACAAGCTGTACACTCACTACTTTACATTGTAGCAAAGTGTTGTTTCTTCAGTGTTGTCACATGAAAAGATATAATAAAATATTTACAAAAATGTGAGGGGTGTACTCACTTTTGTGAGATACTGTATCAGGACCTAGACATCAATTTTACACTTAATAGACTGAAAAAATTTAATTGGAGCTCCAGCCCCCTCGCCAAAAAATTAAAAGTCAGCAGCTACAAATACTACAAATATTTACAAAAATGTTAGGGGTGTACTACTCACTTTTGTCAGATACTGTGTGTGTGTATATATATATATATATATATATATATATATATGTATATATATATATATATATGAAAAAAAGTGTTAATGTTGTAATAACGAGAGCTGCAGTAGCTGCATCTGCAGCTGGGTCTTTGTTCTTAGAAACCTGGACCCGTTTATTGCATTCATTCATCTTTCTGATGAGAGGATGGTAACATGATCTGGAGAAGAGCTGTGCAAGGAAGCGTTATTGTTCACATACATGACTTGATAAAGGAGGCCATGCCTCCGAAACGTATTGTTGTGGTAACTGTAACAATGCCCATGTTTCTCTACCCCTCCTCTGCTTCTCGGTTCCCTGGCAATGGAGCCTGCTGGACCAGGCGCATGTGCAATCGCATCGGCACGCCGAGGACTGGACGTTTTTGACCATGGCTGACAGGATGCTCCATTGAGAGCTTACACAAGCCCTGGATCTTACAGCGGCTAAGGAGAAGAAGTGTTAAGGGTTGAGACATGCTGGTTTTATCTGGAATCATGTGAGTGCAATCCTTGGTGGCACATTTATGTTTTATTAATAAACTGTATTACACTAGGGTGGCTGTGTGCTCTCTTGCGCTTGTTTTGTTAAGGAAACATTATTGGCTTGATTTAGAAATCGATGCTTTGCCATACATCCCCTGTGCTTGGTCATGTGATGTGTGATGCCACATTACTAGGCACAATTGATGCTTGAGAAGGCATCCCTGAGCTCTGAGCTGGCCCAATACCGCTTCCCTGTGCAGCCCTTTTCTTGATTCTGTGTCTATCATCTCTCCCTTAGGTGTAAGGGCTGGTTTCCATTACCTGCATTGTCCTGCATTGTTCAACAAAGTCAAAGCAAGGACAAGCCAATATGCTTTGTTTTTAATGTTAAATGTTTTCAGTTCACACCAATGCCCTGTGTTGGTTGTGGGGGGAACAAAACACTTGAGAGTAAATCACAGTGAAAGACAAAAAAAAAAATTACCTAATTTACTCACATACACTTGAATGAAAAAAACAATCAAAAAGTGCAAATCATGCGTTTCATACACCTTCAAGCACATGCTGTAGTGCAAATGTGTTCTTGAAAGCAGCGAGGGCAGAAAACGAGCACAGAAAGGAAGTAGCTGATGTGACACCTGTCCTCTTACTTTGGAAAGAGTTTCCTTTTTTTCCTGCTGTGCACCTGAGACAGAAAGTAAAGAAAATAGGCCTATAGGAGGCAACAATAAACATCTCACAGAAATTCTAATGCCCCGTACACACGGTCGGACTTTGTTCGGACATTCCGACAACAAAATCCTAGGATTTTTTCCGACGGATGTTGGCTCAAACTTGTCTTGCATACACACGGTCACACAAAGTTGTCGGAAAATCCGATCGTTCTAAACGCGGTGACGTAAAACACGTACGTCGGGACTATAAACGGGGCAGTGGCCAATAGCTTTCATCTCTTTATTTATTCTGAGCATGCGTGGCACTTTGTCCGTCGGATTTGTGTACACACGAGCGGAATTTCCGACAACGGATTTTGTTGTCGAAAAAATTTTATCTCCTGCTCTCCAACTTTGTGTGTCGGAAAATCCGATGGAAAATGTCCGATGGAGCCCACACACGGTCGGAATTTCCGACAACACGCTCCGATCGGACATTTTCCATCGGAAAATCCGACCGTGTGTACGGGGCATAAGCCTTTTCTGCTCAATCCAGAACTTAGAAAAGGGTTTCAACAATCGAGACAGGAAAGGTATATTGTTCTATTTTGCATTAAAAAGTTAAATATTTTAATTCCTTATATTCTATATTATTTTATTGAGCTCGTCCTCTTACTAATTTATTTACAATACTTTTGTTACCATCTACAGTATATCCCCATCCTCTTGTCTTCTGTTTTCCTCAATTTAATCTCTTCTTCTCTCCCTGTATCCATTTCATCTGGCTCTTCCTCTCCTGTCCCTAAGCTGCCCTCTCTTTCATGTCCCTGTGTCGGGTCTCTCCTCACTTCTTTCCCTGCCCGGTGGTCTTGCGATTTGCACATCCGGACACAGCACAAACACTCGCAGCTCCCAGAAAAAACTCCTTCTCGGCCCAAGAGAGAGAAATTCCTCAGAAGTGATTCCAGGCTGAGCCAGAAAATGGAAAAAACCAAAAGTAGAACAAGCGGCCTTTCTGTGAAAGTGCAGACGGGAGGGAGAGAGCGCCGAGCTGGGAGGCTGTGTGGGAGACTGGCCCCCCAATACTTGCTAGAGAGCCCCCCGATACTTGACGAACGGATCCACAGTGCAGCGTGAAAAGGGGGCTTGGATGATGCAGCTTGTGAAATAGTATTTAGAGAAATCTTTTTTTGGTGGGTAGTTCATTCTCAGTATCTGAAATACCTTGTATAGAAAGTGTTCTACTAAATACATAAAAAATACACAGTTTTTGTAAACCAAACCACCCCTGTGTGTTGCTTTAGGATGGCAAATATAAACTGAAAACACTTCTGCCTGGACAACACCCTATACTGATTACACCTCCCACATCACACTCTGTACTACATATACTTCCTCCTAGAAAACAACCCACAATAAATACATCTTCTGCACAATCCCTATACTATATGTACCTCCTCCTTAGAAACACCCCACTATTAATTCACCTCCCGCACAAACCCTATACACCTTCACACCTACACCTAAATAAAAAAGAAACCCACATTGAATATACCTCCCACACAAAACCTATACTATATACAACTCTCCCCACGAGACATCCACCACTAAATATACCTCCTGCACAATCCAGGACTATGTATACTTCCTCCTACAAAATGCCCTATACAGATCACATCTCCTGCAACACATTCCATACTATATATTTTTCCACTTAATTTTTATTGTAAAAGATTGGGAAAGTAAACATACAGGCAGTACGCATTGGGTTTTGGTGTAAGGTACAGTCAATGTAAATAAACATTATACCACCAACATAACAGAAAAGCCTAGTCATAACAGACTCTACTCACCAGCGGAGTTGACCAAGAGCCATGGAGGCAAGGGATTGAAAGTAAATAACCCATCGGACAATAAGAGCCAGCATGATCACAGTGATCCTAACGCGCTATAACCCATAGTAACTGGTAGAATATTATCACAAAAAATGCCACTGGCATATTAGGAATTAAAGCTATAGTATAATACAAAACCAATATGTAAGTTATGAACGATTGGGAGAACGTAACCACTTGCCTGTGGTCACCTGCAAATGAGTAGAAATAAGGGGAGTTGAGGAGGAAAAAGGCCCACCAGTCCGACAGAGGGAGTCTACAAAAAGTCAACCAAGAAAGAAATAAAATAGAAAAAATAGGGGGAAATAGGGAAAAAAAGGAGAGGATAAAGAGAGAAACCCCAGAGGCCTGTGCTAGCTATTACAAAAAAATAGCATATAATCAAAGCTTCATATAGCATGCAGTCAATTGTGAGGGGGGAAAATGATCGAGCCAAGGCTGCCAGGTACGTAGGAATTTGATGTGGGTATTGTTGTGAATCGCTGTAACAGCGGTGACTGGTGGGTTTTTTTTTTGGGGGGGGGGCGCAAACAACCCCCCCCCCCCCAAGCGTCCGGCAGCATCCCCCGCTGTCTGCCGGGGTCGGTCCGGCACTTACCCCATCTAATTGGCCAGGAGGAGTACCAGTGTTACAAATAGCGAATATTCATTCGCCATTGTAACACATCTGGGTGGGCCTCTGGTTCTAATCAGATGCTTCAAAAGAAAAAAGTCATTGTAATACATGCATCTGTCAATCTGCAAGGGGCTGAACGTGGATAGGGGGAGATGGCAATGGATGGGGGGGGGCGGCGCCCATGCACCCTTAATGGACGGGCCGCCCCTGCGCTGTAAGCCCTTAATCGTACTTTGTACGCAGTGTTTTACCTCATCAAACCTGAGGACCAGTGATTTCCATGCCTTTTCTATCATCTGTTTCATCGCCATGAAGATATGGGTGATTAAGGTGCGTTCTCGGCAAGTAAAATGTTCCATCGGTTGGTGCAGGAGCGCTTCCCAAGGATTCTTTTGTAAATTGGTATGGAGTATCGTATTGACCATAGCGTATACTTGTATCCACAATCTCCTAACTTTAGTACAAGTCCATCACATGTGTTTCATATCTCCCAATTCTTGACAGCTGTGGAAACAAGAGAAGTGGATAAGTGGAAAGGCAGCACACTATCCTAGCAGATGTGTAATACCATTGAGACATAACTTTAAAATAATTCTCCAAAGCCAGGATGCTGCATGAGGATTTAAATAGGACATCCCAAATTTTGTTTGTGGTTTTGGGAAGCAACTTTGATGCCCCGGAAGAAGTCCTTTTGTTGACTAAACCGGTCGGGCTGAGCTGTATGTTTCTGCTATTGTGCATTTGTACATGTCTTAGATGCTCTGTGGCGGACGCTTTCTTTTTTACTATGCAATGCTGTTTTTACTATGGATACATGTAAGTGCAATACTTTATATTAAATGCAACCCTCAAGAGGTTTTACACTATTTAGCATTTTATGTTTTATTTGGATCTGGTTGCACGATCGTTGGTTGGGTGGAGTCTCCTGGACACTCTGAAACTGATCCAGACGTGGTTCCTTTATACATCCCCTACTGATGACCTCTGTTGGGATATATACATCAAGCCTGTTTGACCCTTTGTAATAAAGGGGCTCTCTAGTAAGAGTCCAACTTATTGTGGTGGTAGCGTGTTCACTTGGTGAAGGGATTGTATGCATCTTATCCACAGTTGAATCATGGAGTTTGCCATTTAACCATTATGGTCCATCTGAGAGACTGATACTTTTCTGGATTATTTATTTGTACTTTTTTCAATATTTTTTAATATCAATCACTGTAGCGCAACACACCTTTATTTTGTTTCTTGTCTTTGTGGTAATATCTCATATTTTTGAGATATTACCACAATTCTGCTTTTCTTTCACACTGAATTACCTTTCACATGCGCAGTATTATTTTTGTATTAACGTTGCCTCAAAGTCATGCTCCCAGAGTAGGGATGAGCCGAACACCCCCCGGTTCGGTTCGCACCAGAACCTGCGAACGGAACGAAAATTCGCACGAACGTTAGAACCCCATTGATGTCTATGGGACTCGAACGTTCGAAATCAAAAGTGCTCATTTTAAAGGCTAATTTGCATGGAATTGTCCTAAAAAGGGTTTGGGGACCCGGGTCCTGCCCCAGGGGACATGTATCAATGCAAAAAAAACTTTTAAAAATGGCTGTTTTTTCGGGAGCAGTGATTTTAATGATGCGTAAAGTAAAAAAAAAAAAAGTGAAATATTCCTTTAAATATCGTACCTGGGGGGTGTCTATAGTATGCCTGTAAATTGGCGTGTGCTTCCCGTGCTTAGAACAGTCCCTGCACAAAACTGCTTGCGGCTTTAATGTAATGCCGGGTCCTGGCAATATGGATGAAAATCAGTGAGACAAACGGCATTGGTACCCCCCAGTCCATTACCAGGCCCTTTGGGTCTTGTATGGATATTAAGGGGAACCCCGCACCCAAATTGAAAAAGGAAAGGTGTCGGGCCCCCAGGCCCTATATACTCTGAACAGCAGTATACAGGTGGTGCAAACAAGACAGGGACTGTAGGTTTGTTGTTAAGTAGAATCTGTTTGTAATTTTGAACTGGTACATTTTTAACGTGTTTAGCTCTAGCCAAAAAATCTATTTTAAGCTTTATGGAAAACCTAGGGAAGGGTTATCACCCCTGTGACATTTGTTTTGCTGTCTGTGCTCCTCTTCAGAAGATTTCACCTCACTTTTTGTCCCAATGACAAATGTTTTTTGAAAATTTGGTTTTTTTTGTGAAACAAGGATTGGTGATAAAGCATCAGTGAAAAGGAGAAAAGTATTTCCCTTCCTAGGGGTAGATTTCATCTCACTTCCTGTTGTCTCCTTCCGTTTGCAAGTAGGAGTCGTTTGTAAGTTGGATGTTTAAAAGTAGGGGCCTGCCCTATATACTCAGCAGAAATTTGGGCCTTAGGTGTTGTTGTGGCCACAACACTGTAAGCCCTCACAGGGCCCTGCTGTGAAGTATTAGATCAAGAATTGTAATTACATGCCCCTGTTGAACAGGGGCAGAAAAATTGGGCCTTTGGTGGTGGTGGTGGTGGTGGTGCTGGTGCCACAACACTGTAAGTCCTCCCTCACAGATACTCTTGGTGGGCGCAGAAGCGGGCCCTGCTGTGAAATATTAGATCAAGAATTCTAATTACATGTCCCTGTTGAACAGGGGCTGAAGAATTGGGCCTTAGGCACTGGTGCTGGTGCCACAACACTGGAACCCCTCACAGATACTCTATTTGGAGCTCAGGAACTAGCCCTGCTGCAAAGAATTGCATCAAAAATTGTAATTACACACCCCTGTTAACCGGTTCCCGACCGGCACACGCCGATGTACATCGGCAGAATGGCACGGCTGGGCAAATGGGCGTACCTGTACGTCCATTTGAATTCCCCGCCATGCCATTGCGTGCGCGCCGGCCGGGAGCTCCGTGAGTCGGGTCGCGGGTCCCGCGGACTTGATCGCCGCGGGGATACCCGCGATCACCTCACGGAGAGGACGAACGGGGAGATGCCGTTGTAAACAGCATCTCCCCGTTCTGCCTAGTGACAAGTGTCACTCGATCTCTGCTCCCTGTCATCGGAGCAGAGATCAGTGACGTCACACACAGAGCCCAATCCCCCTACAGTTAGTAATCACTCCCCTAGGACATACTTAACCCCTCCCCGCCCCCTAGTGGTTAACCCCTTCACTGCCAGTGTCATTTACACAGTAATCAGTGCATTTTTAATCGCACTGATCGCTGTATAAATGACAATGGTCCCAAAAATGTGTCAAAAATGTCCAACATGTCCGCCATAACGTCGCAGTCACAATAAAAATCGCTGATTGTCGCCATTACTAATAAAAAAAAATTATTAATAAAAATGCCATAAAACTATCCCCTATTTAGTAAACGCTATAACGTTTGCGCAAACCAATTAATAAACGCTTATTGCGATTTTTTTTTACCAAAAATATGTAGAAGAATACGATCAGCCTAAACTGAGGAAAAAAATTTTTTTATATATATTTTTGGGGGATATTTATTATAGCAAAATGTAAAAAATAATGCGTTTTTTTCAAAATTGTCGCTCTTATTTTGTTTATAGCGCACAAAATGAAAATCGCGAAGGCGATCAAATACCACCAAAAGAAAGCTCTATTTGTGGGAAAAAAAGGACGTCAATTTTGTTTGGGAGCCACATCGCACGACCGCGCGAGTTAAAACATTTAAAGCGGCGCAGTGCCGAATCGCAAAAAACGGTCAGGAAGGGGGTAAAATCTTCCGGGGCTGAAGCGGTTAAACAGGGGCTGAAAAATTGGGCCTTAGGCACTGGTGCTGGTGCCACAACACTGCAACCCCTCACAGATACTCTAGTTGGAGCTCAGGAACTAGCCCTGCTGCAAAGAATTGCATCAAAAATTGTAATTACACGCCCCTGTTAAACAGGGGCTGAAAAATTGGGCCTTAGGCACTGGTGCTGGTGCCACAACACTGCAACCCCTCACAGATACTCTAGTTGGAGGGCAGGAACTAGCCCTGCTGCAAAGAATTGCATCAAAAATTGTAATTACAGGCCCTTGTTAAACAGGGGCTGAAAAATTGGGCCTTAGGCACTGGTGCTGGTGCCACAACACTGCAGCCCCTCACAGATACTCTAGTCAGAGCGCAGGAACTAGCCCTGCTGCAAAGAATTGCATCAAAAATTGTAATTACACGCCCCTGTTAAACAGGGGCTGAAAAATTGGGCCTTAGGCACTGGTGCTGGTGCCACAACACTGCAACCCCTGACAGATACTCTAGTTGGATCGCAGGAACTAGCCCTGCTGCAAAGAATTGCATGAAAAATTGTAATTACATGCCCCTGTTAAACAGGGGCTGAAAAATTGGGCCTTAGGCACTGGTGGCAGAACTGGCGGCGCCCAGGAGCAAAAATGTTCTTATAAGCTATCATCATGATCATTGAGGAGGAAGAAGATAATAACATGACTACTGAATTCGTCAACTTACGGTCTTAAACTTATCTTAATCCTATAATAACCACACAACAATGCGTGACATGAGTTTAAATGGCCACAACAGCCCTTTATTAACAAATTATATAACAACAAACAAACAGAACAATTTAACACCAGGAGGGGGTCTTTGGGGTCCCATTTTGATTAATACCAACTGTGTCCTCAGCTGTGCCCCAGCCGGCTCGAAGACGTTGCGACTTTCAAATTTTTCTTTCCCATGGGACCTAAGAGAACCACCAACAACCAACCAAGGTGGGATCCCATACCCTGTATGGGTCCCCCAAAAATTCAATAATCTGTTTTAATTCTTGACCCCCCAAAGACCCCCTGACCTGCCATGCGAGCTTGAGTGACACCTTACTAAAGCGAGTCCCTCCCCACCTGAAGAGCCCTCTGAACCCCTTCTTGTAATCCCAAAAACCAAAAATCTGTTCCAACCGCATTTAAATGCACACCATCATCCCTCCAATAACGAATAGACAAGTCTTCCAGATCCCGATGGCGAACCACCACACCCCCAAGACGAGACAAAAAGCGTCCTATCTCCCTGTTGGCTTTTATCCTGGCCTTATTCAAGCGCTCAACAGAACGAGCATGACGCCAATTGTGTCGTGCCACTATGTCTAACCACACTATTACAATACCAGGGAAATCACGCATCAATCGCAAAATGTCGAATTTAACATCCTGGACGATATCCCTAGCAGCCCGAACCCCCATGTCTTACCCTCCCACGGAGAGCACCAAAACATCAGGAGGCCTATCCACTCTAGCATAATAGTGAAATTCAGGAAGAACCCGGCCCCACATCATGCCTCTGACTCCCAGCCATTTGCAGACTGCTTCACTCCGGGGAACGCCGAGCTGTCTCCCTTCGGGTCGTGCATCCGCTCTGATCGCCCCCCAGAAGACATAAGAGTCACCCAAAATCCACACCAGGCCCTGAGGAAAACCTGCAAAAGACAACCAAAGAAAAAAACATAGAGCCACACCGACAGAACTACAAAAGAAGTAAACATCATGAAACAAACATTATAGCATGTGCGGGCGAACATAAATTTTAAAATGGTCAGATTCCCACCTCCCTACCTGCTTCACTATCTGTGGACTCAATCCCCAGCGAGCCGCCTCCGTAGCTGCCCCTACTCTGAATGAATGAGTATTGAATTGAGAAGCGGGCATGCCAACCGTAAGCAAACAGCGTTTAAAAATCGCCACAAACTGGAAACGCGACAAGGATGAACCATCCTCATGTTGCAAAAATGTCCCTTGTACACCCTTCCAAACCTGTGCGAAACGCTGTACAGCCAGCACCGGACACGCCGTCTCCGGAAGCACCTTGAACAATGTCACGTAAACCCCTTTGCCCAGCTGATCAGTTTTTGATCTGCTGATATGGATCTGAATGCTATCCGCAGCGATCTGCACCTCCGAAAACATCAAACCACCCTCACCGCGTTTGTATTTACTCACCAACTCCCCAATCCTCAGGGCTCCAAAAAAGGCCAACGAAAAAGCTGCCGTAAACAGTTGAACCTCATAAGGCGAGGAACAAACCCTGTGCAAGATTCCTACCAGGTCCTGAAGCAGCCCAAAATCTCTTGCCACGCGTCTGCGCCGAAATCCTTTCATGGCCTGACGCACCATAAAATCCTTCGTAACATCCCGCAGGCCTTGTATCTTGAAAAGAAAAGCTAGTGCAGCCAATCTCCGGTTCATTTTAGATACAGACTCAGCCATGGAAAACCGCGTCCCAATCATATACAACAACAAGGAAAGCCTGTCCCAATCCGAAAAACATCCCCCCATGGAACTTACCAATCCATCCCAGTCACGCCAAACCGATGAGTAAGCCGCCCATGTTCCCACACTCACCGACCGCTGTACCAAGGCACCAGCTATTCCAATGCCAGTCTCCACAGATACGCAGGACAAGGAACCGACCTCTGCTCCGCCGCCGGCGCCGGCTTGCGGAACCTGTCCCACTGAAAACAAGACAAGGCATCAGCAATGGAATTCTCTACACCCGGCACATGTACAGCTTTTACAAAACAATTCAAACTTAAACAACGAAGAACCAAAAAACACAATAAGCGTACCACCGGCAGAGACGAAGCAGATAGACTAGACACGACTGCCACCACCCCCATGTTATCGCAGTGAAAGCAAACTCGACGATTTTGAAATCGAGACCCCCAGATGTCCACCGCCACCACAATCGGGAAAAGCTCCAATAACACCAGATTACTCAAGAATCCTGCGGCACGCCATTCCCCCGGCCACGCCTCCGCGCACCATGCCCCTTGACAATAAGCCCCGAAACCCAAGCTGCCAGCCGCATCAGTATACAAGTCAAAATCAAAGGCCGACACCACCGGAGGCATCCATAAGGACCTCCCCTTATAAGAGGCCAGAAACTCCTCCCACACCCACAAATCAGCCTTGTGTTCGGCCGAAAGCCGAATGTAATGATGCGGCAATCGCACCCCAGAAATAGCGGCACTCAGGCGACAACAGAAAATGCGTCCCATCGGCATGATGCGGCAGGCGAAATTAAGCTTCCCCAGCAATGACTGCAACTGCTTCAGCCTAATTTTCCTCGCCTGCAGGGCCGCACCAACCATCAATCGCAGGTCCTCCAATTTTGCAGGCGGCAAGCGACACTCCATCGCCTGATGATACCCAAGAATTGAATCTCAGTGGAAGGACCTTCCGTTTTTTCCAGCGCAAGAGGAATCCCGAAACGCCGCGCAATGCCTTCCAACGTCCATAACAGTACCGAACAAACCGTGGACTTTGGGGGGCCGATACAAAGAAAATCATCAAGGTAGTGCAGAACCGAGCGCACTTGCGATTCTTCCCGTACCACCCATTCAACAAAAGTACTAAACGTCTCAAAATAAGAACAAGAAATAGAACAACCCATGGGAAGACAACGGTCAACAAAAAACTGCCCACCCCAAAAACATCCCAGCAATGGCTGGCTGGCTGTCCGGATGAACCGGCAACAGACGAAAAGCGGACTCAATGTCCGTCTTTGCCAACAATGCCCCCTGCCCATACCGCTGAACCCAACTTATGGCCGCATCAAACGACGTATAGGACACAGAAGTTAAATCAGGCTCAATCGCATCATTCACCGAAGATCGTTTTGGATAAGACAAATGATGTATCAGCCGGAATTTATGAGGTTCCTTCTTAGGAACTACCCCTAAAGGGGACACATGCAACATAGGTATGGGTGGGTGATCGAAGGGGCCGGACATCCTGCCCAGATCAACCTCCTTAGCCAATTTCTCCGTCACCACCTGAGGAAACTGATAGGTAGATTTTAAATTCTTGGGCACAGATGTCCCAGACAAAGGTAATGAACAAGGAATGCGAAAGCCATTGGCAAATCCATCGGCAAGGAAAACCGCCGCCTCTCTTCTAGGATACCTATTTAGGTACGGCAGCATCGCAGACAGGTTTACCGGTGTCCTCCCTTTTTGAAGTGGACTCACCGGATTGGAGCTTCCCCTTCTTGAAACATCTGGCATAACCGTGAGAGCCCCCGCATCCGGAGCACTCATGACGGAAACGACAGGCCGCGCCAAAACGGCACGTTCCTTCGTTGAACTGCCAACAATAGTTTTTCCGGTGTGTGGCCGACTGTCCAGCGACACCTGAACCGCCGCTCCCCCCCCCCCCTGGAAAGGGCTGACCCGAAGCCCGAGCCTGCACCATGAGCTTCATCCAAAGCCCAATATCCTTATGGTCCCAGCGTAGCTGAGGCCTAACAGCTTTCCGCTGACAAAACTGTTCGTCATAGCGAAGCCACGCCAATCCTCCATATAACCTATAAGCTTCCCCTATAGCGTCTAAATAGCAAAAAAGCGGAGAACAATTCTCCGGTTCCTTTTCACCAATGACGCTGGCCAGTATAGCAAAGGCCTGCAGCCAATTGGAAAAAGTCCTAGGGATAAGCCGCCAGCGACGCCTCTCCTCCTCTTCCTTCTTACTCTCGTCCGCTTTTCCTTTATCTATGTTAAACTTCTCTAACGGCAAAAGGGAGAATATTTTCCCCACGCCAAATTTTTTCCCTGACTTCGGGCTTAAGATGCACCCCCAACGGACCCTCGAAGCATACATAGACCTCGCTATGTGCTTTATCCCCCAAACGAACCCCATCATCCCCTTGGTCTTACGCGACTCCGAGCCACTGACCCTCACCGTCTGGGAAGCAGACTCAACTACCACCGGGGATAACGTAACCTCGGCGCCCACCGCCGCGTCCTGTTGCCCGTCCCGATGTGATGCCGTGCCTACCGCCATCGGCAGCGCAGAACTATGCAGGATGGAGACATCACGGCCCAAACCAGCCGACGGCAGGGACCCACGCCCCCGTTGGCCCCAAGACGGGTCCAGAAGGCCCGGGCAGAGAACAACGGTCCAACAACTCACGAAAACCCGCGAAAAATTCTGCCAATCCCAACACACCCCTTCCTGGCTGACCCAATTGCACCCTGCCCTGTGACCCCCCCTGCTCACCCGCAACAATCCCTACACCCTGATCTACAGAAGAACCAGAAATAAAATTCGACTTACCAGGCTGCCTGCGTGCCGAATCCCGAGCAGCCGCACTTCCGGATCCCAGCTGGCTCTGCACAGTAGGGCGCACGGCCGGTGATTGCCCATCGCCGTCATCGCTGGATACCTCGCCGGATTCATCTGACGACTCACGCAACGAAGTTGCCGCAGGCGTCCTTCCCCCCGAATACTCAGGCTCCGCACGCCCCGGTGTATCACCATCCAAGTCCGTCACCAGCGGAAAGCTGCGGGGTCCCTGTGCACCCCCAACTGTGGAAGGGGGTCGCCTACCCTTTAATTGGGCATGGCCACTCCCCTGTGTAGCTGTCACTCTGTCTCTGGGTGAATCACTCTGCACTGCCATTGTAGAAGCAGCAGAGGGCGCTAAATGCCGTCTGCTGCCTGTCGCTGGAGACTTCCCACACTGAGCCGCACTCCCAGCCACAGGGGAGGGGGCCGATCCCTCTGATGATGCAGCCGACGAGCGAAGAGACCGGACCTCCAGGCACACACGAACATCTGACCTCCCAGCTCCAGAAGAGACAGGGCTCCCGCCCTTCCCTGCAGCCAACCGTGTCCCACGCCGAGCCGGCCTCCTGCTAGGCACATCAGCAGGAGGGCCGGCCGCCATATCCCGAGTCATAGGTGAGGGGGAGGAGGGGGCAAGAGAGCGCAGCGTCCCCACCTCCCGCAGGACCCGCCGATGCTAGGGATTCCTCCCAGGCCCATCGCTGGAGCCAGAAGCCGCTGGCACAGCAGGGGACACTGAAGGGTTCCGAATGGAGCTCCCATGCGGCCGCCGGACCCGGGGGGTGTGTGAAGGGCTCAAGCGCTCAGGAGGGCGAACCCTCCTAGCATGTTTAGAGGAAGGGGGGGACCCAGGAGGAGACGGATCAACCACCGACCCCCCTAGTATGCCTAGCAGCTGTTGCTGGAGCCACTGCGGACCTCGTGTAGAAGCTGCGGCCCTGACCTGGTCCCATAAGGCCTCCAAGTCGCTCATCCTGTCCTGTCTTCTCTCCGCAGGGGAACAGCAGAACTCTTCAATCAAGAAATCTTCCAGAATGATTACCCATCAGCCTAAGCACCTACCCAAGCCCCCTTTCGGCTCCACCCAGACCACCTGACCCTTGCTGCTACAAAAGGGTAAGCTACCCCCCCACCCTAAACTACCTTAGTAAATTCTTTAACTCTTTTCAGACCTGTTCCTCCCATAGTCATGCCGACCCTCCGTCTAATTTTTCTCCTCCAGGTCGCACTGGATAGTCACTCAGCATCAGCATAGGCAGTCTTTGAAGGGATCTGACATTTCAAAAAAATGTATTCGGTTACATCAGCATCAGGTGCTTGGTAGCTGGTGGTGATCCAAGACTGATTCATTTTTATGAAGGTCAGTCGATCGACCGAGTCGGTGGACAAACGCACCCTGTGATCGGTTACAAAGCCTCCAGCAGCACTGAATGTGCGTTCCAAAAGAACGCTGGATGCAGGACAGGCCAGTAGCTCAATTGCATACTGTGCAAGCTCTGGCCAGTGATCCATCCTCAAGACCCAGTAACCCAGAGGATTTTCGGTGGGAAAGGTGTCCAATTCAGCTCTTGCCCCTAGGTATTCCTGCACCATGTAAAACAGACGCTGGCGATGGTTGCTGGAACCGATCATACCTTGGGGCTGCGGACTAAAAAATTGTCTGAACGCATCGGTCAGATGGCCACCTTCTCCACCGCTCCTTCTTTGACTGACCGAAGCCTCAGCAACACGTTGTTCAGAAACAGGAGTTTGTAACCTCCCAGTCTCTGGGAACGCGTTGCACAGACCTTTCTGCAAGGCCTCCCGAAGATGTTGCATCCTCTGCTCCCTCTGCAACGGCAACATAAGGTCCGCAACTTTACCCTTGTAAAGTGGATCAAGGAGGGTTGCCAGCCAGTATTGTTCTTTCTCCTTGATACCATGAATATGAGGATCCTTCCGCAGGCTTTGCAAGATCAGGGAGGCCATGCAGCGTAGGTTTGCTGAGGCATTCGGTCCAGAGTCCTCTGGGTCACTAAGGACGACATGATCCGCAGCCACCTCCTCCCAGCCACGTACAAGTCCATGTGTTTCTTGGGACTGTAAATGATCCCTTAAAGACTGCTGCTGATGCTGAGTGCCAGGCTCCACCTCCATACTGACACAATCCTCCTCGTCCTCTTCCTGTGTGATCGGCGGGCACGCAGGAACACTGTCTTTTTTAAATGGGGCCTTGAGAGCTAAGGAAGTCCTCCTCTTCCTGCCTCTGTTCTGCCTCAAGTGCCCTGTCCATTATTCCACGCAGCGTGTGCTCCAACAGGTGGACAAGGGGGGACAGTGTCACTGATGCATGCACTGTCACTGCTCACCATCCTCGTGGCCTCCTCAAATGGTGACAGGACAGTGCATGCATCCCTGGTCATGGCCCACTGGCGTGGGGAAAAAAAAACAAGCTCCCCTGACCCTGTCCTGGTGCCATAGTCGCACAGGTACTCATTGATGGCCCTCTGCTGCATGTGCAGCCACTGCAGCATGGCCAACGTTGAGTTCCACCTGGTGGGCATGTCACAGATTAGGCGGTTCTTGGGCAGGTTAAATTCCTTTTGGAGGTCTGCCAGCCGAGCACTGGCATTATATGACTGGCGGAAATGCACACAGACTTTCCTGGCCTGCCTCAGGACATCCTGTAAGCCCGGGTACCTGCCCAAGAACCGCTGCACCACCAAGTTAAGGACGTGAGCCAAACAGGGCACATGGGTCAGTTGTCCCTGTCGGAGGGCGGAGAGGAGGTTGGTGCCATTGTCGCAAACCACCATTCCTGCCTTAAGTTGGTGTGGCATCAACCACCTCTGAGCCTGCCCCTGCAGAGCTGACAGAACCTCTGCCCCAGTGTGGCTCCTGTCCCCCAAGCACACCAGCTCAAGCACCGCATGGCATCTTTTGGCCTGCATACTTGAGTAGCCCCTTGAACGCCTACGGAGAACCGCTGGTTCCGAGGACAAAGCACAGGAAGAGGCCATGGAGGGAGAAGAAGAGGAGGGGGTGGAGGAGAGAGGTGTGTCAGAATCATTAGTAGTGGCATTTTGGAGGCGTGGTGGCGGAACAACCTCCAACACTACTGCACCTTGTCCTGCATTCTTCCCAGCTGCCAGCAGAGTCACCCAGTGCGCCGTGAAACTTAGGTAACGTCCCTATCCATGCCTGCTGGACCATGAGTCAGCGGTAATAAGCACCTTACCACTGACCACCCTGTCCAGCGAGGCATGGACACTGCCTTCCACATGCCGGTAGAGAGCCGGAATCGCCTTCCGTGAGAAAAAGTGGCGTTTGGGTACCTGCCACTGAGGAGCCGCACATTCCACAAACTCACGGAAGGGGGCAGAGGCTACCAACTGAAAAGGTAGCAGTTGAAGTGCTAGCAATTTTGCCAAGCTAGCATTCAACTGCTGGGCATGTGGATGGCTGGGAGGGTACTTCTTTCGGCGGTGCAGCAGCTGGGGCAGGGAAATTTGCCTGGTACAATCTGACGCCGGTGTACCGAAAGCAGATTGCCCACAAGTACTTGGCTGTGACACACCTAATTCTACACCTTCATTCCTCTCAGTGCAGGTCTCAGAGAGGACTGAAGGTATAGTGGGGTTGGAGATCTCAGCTGATGAGGAGCAAGGAGAGGTCCTCTTTGTTCTTTGGTGTGGGTCTTTTAGATACGCTTGCCAATGAACTGCATGGCAGGTCAACATATGTCTGGTCAAGCATGTGGTGCCCAAGCGGGAGATGTTTTGGCCACACGAGATACCCTTGAGACATATGTTGCAAATAGCATCTGATGCACTCGTCTCAAAAAAGGCCCACACCAAAGAACTTTTGGAATAACGCGCAGAGACAGCAGCGCCCTGCACATGCGGAGCTTTGCGGTGTGATACAGTCAGTGTGCTGCCCTTAGGCTGGCCCCTGGAGGGCATCCTGCCTCATTGGTGATGTGCCTCCTCCTCTCTCCTATCAGGCACCCACGTTGAGTCAGTGACCTCATCATCCCCTCCTTCCTCATCACTGGAGCAAACCTGGCAGTATGCTGCAGCAGGGGGAGCATGACTGCCAGATTGCTGTCCTTCTTGGGCACCCCCTCTGTCCGTGCTCACGTTACTGCCTTCATCTAGCTCAGTATCATCATCAGAGCCTTCTAAGCGATGGGCATCCTCCTGGAGCATGTACCCAACACTGTGGTCAAACAGTTCGAGGGACTCCTCAGGAGGACATGGTGGGGCTAGGGAAGGAGTCACTGATGCCATTGAGCCGAGGGAAGAGGCCGCGTTGGCAGCTGCATTGCCAGACAAAGTACCCTGAGCATGGGTGAGAGAGAATGAGGAGGATGAGGACGGCTTGGTCATCCACTCGACCAAGTCTTCTGCATGTTGCAGCTCAACACGGCCAGCTGCCGAAAAAAAGGCCAAGCCTGTCCCATGGCCACGTGCTGATGAGGATGCACCGTCACCACGACCAGCACTGTTGCCTCTAGACACAGAGCCTGCTTGCCCTCTTTTATTGGCTTGTGATTGTCTGCCTCTCCTTGTTGGCCTTCCAGACATACTAATGGCCTGCAGTGAGATGTAGCTGCACTAAGCTGGGATATATATATATATATATATATATATATATATATATATATACTGATACTGCAGCTAGCAAAATCAACTGCCTGCCTGTCGTATGAGAACACCACCAATCTTCTACAGGTAGCTTTAGATGAACACTGTGCAGAGGTCGCACTACACTAACTTGTAGCTTTAGCTGAACACTGTGCAGAGGACGCACTACACCAACGTTAAAATAATGTAGCTGCCTACGGTAGTGATAGGATTAGGAAAACACCACCAACCTTCTACAGGTAGCTTTAGCTTCTACAGGTAGCTTTAGATGAACACTGTGCAGAGGTCGCACTAGACTAACTTGTAGCTTTAGCTGAACACTGTGCAGAGGACGCACTACACCAACATTAAAATAATGTAGCTGCCTGCGGTAGTGATAGGATCAGGAAAACACCACCAACCTTCTACAGATAGCTTTAGCTGAACACTGTGCAGAGGTCGCACTACACCAACGTTAAAATAACGTAGCTGCCTGCGGTAGTGATAGGAACAGGAAAACACCACCAACCTTCTACAGGTAGCTTTAGCTGAACACTGTGCAGAAGTCGCACTACACTAACGTTAAAATAATGTAGCTGCCTGTGGTAGTGATAGGAACAGGAAAACACCACCAACCTTCTACAGGTAGCTTTAGCTGAACACTGTGCAGAGGTCGCACTACACCAACGTTAAAATAACATAGCTGCCTGCGGTAGTGATAGGATCAGGAAAACACCACCAACCTTCTACAGGTAGCTTTAGCTGAACACTGTGAAGAGGACGCACTACACCAACGTTAAAATAATGTAGCTGCCTGCGGTAGTAATAGGATCAGGAAAGCACCACTAACCTTCTACAGGTAGCTTTAGCTGAACACTGTGCAGAAGTCGCACTACACTAACGTTAAAATAATGTAGCTGCCTGCGGTAGTGATAGGATCAGGAAAACACCACCAACCTTCTACAGATAGCGTTAGCTGAACACTGTGCAGGGGACGCACTACACTAACGTTAAAATAATGTAGCTGCCTGCGGTAGTGATAGGATCAGGAAAACACCACCAACCTTCTACAGGTAGTTTTAGCTGAACACTGTGCAGAGGTCGCACTACACTAACGTGTAAATAATGTAGCTGCCTGCGGTAGTGATAGGATCAGGAAAACACCACCAACCTTCTACAGGTAGCTTTAGCTGAACACTGTGCAGAGGTCACACTACACTAACGTGTAAATAATGTAGCTGCCTGCAGTAGTGATAGGATCAGGAAAACACCACCAACCTTCTACAGGTAGCTTTAGCTGAACACTGTGCAGAGGTCGCACTACACTAACGTGTAAATAATGTAGCTGCCTGCGGTAGTGATAGGATCAGGAAAACACCACCAACCTTCTACAGATAGCTTTAGCTGAACACTGTGCAGAGGATGCACTACACTAACGTTAAAATAATGTAGCTGCCTACGGTAGTGATAGGATCAGGAAAACACCACCAACCTTCTACAGGTAGCTTTAGCTGAACACCGTTCAGAGGATGCACTACACTAACTTGTAGCTTTAGCTGAACACTGTGAGGAGGACGCACTACACTAACTTGTAACTTTAGCTGAACACTGTGCACTACACTAACTTGTAGCTTTAGCTGAACACTGTTCAGAGGATGCACTACACTAACTTGTAGCTTTACCTGAACACTCAGGACTACGCACTACAATAACTTGTAGCTTTAGCTGAACACTGTGCACTACACTAACTTGTAGCTTTAGCTGAACACTGTTCAGAGGACACACTAGACTAACTTTAAGCTTTAGCTGAACACTGTGAGGAGGGCGCACTACACTAACTTGTAGCTTTAGCTGAACACTGTGCACTACACTAACTTGTAGCCTTAGCTGAACACTGTTCAGAGGACACACTACACTAACTTGTAGCTTTAGCTGAGCACTGTGCAGAGGTCGCACTACACTAACTTGTAGCTTTAGCTGAACACTGTGCAGAGGTCACACTACACTAACTTGTAGCTTTAGCTGAACACTGTGCACTACACTAACTTGTAACTTTAGCTGAACACTGTTCAGAGGACGCACTACACTGACTTGTAGCTTTAGCTGAACATTGTGCAGAGGTCACACTACACTAACTTGTAGCTTTAGCTGAACACTGTGCAGAGGTCACACTAAACTAACTTGTAGCTTTAGCTGAACACTGTTCAGAGGACGCACTACACTAACTTGTAGCTTTAGGTGAACACTGTGCACTACACTAACTTGCAGCTTTAGCTGAACACTGTTCAGAGGACGCACTACACTAACTTGTAGCTTCAGCTGAACACTGTGAGGAGGACGCACTACACTAACTTGTAGCTTTAGCTGAACACTGTGCACTACACTAACTTGCAGCTTTAGCTGAACACTGTGCAGAGGTCGCACTACACTAACTTGTAGCTTTAGCTGAACATTGTGAGGAGGACGCACTACACTAACTTGTAGCTTTAGCTGAACACTGTGCACTACACTAACTTGTAGCTTTAGCTGAACACTGTGCAGAGGTCGCACTACACTAACTTGTAGCTTTAGCTGAACACTGTGAGGAGGACGCACTACACTAACTTGTAGCTTTAGCTGAACACTGTGTACTACACTAACTTGTAGCTTTAGCTTAACACTGTTCAGAGGATGCACTACACTAACTTGTAGCTTTAGCTGAACACTGTGCAGAGGTCGCACTACACTAACTTGTAGCTTTAGCTGAACACTGTGAGGAGGATGCACTACACTAACTTGTAGCTTTAGCTGAACACTGTGCACTACACTAACTTGTAGCTTTAGCTGAACACTGTGCAGAGGTCGCACTACACTAACTTGTAGCTTTAGCTGAACACTGTGAGGAGGACGCACTACACTAACTTGTAGCTTTAGCTGAACACTGTGTACTACACTAACTTGTAGCTTTAGCTTAACACTGTTCAGAGGACGCACTACACTAACTTGTAGCTTTAGCTGAACACTGTGCAGAGGTCGCACTACACTAACTTGTAGCTTTAGCTGAACACTGTGAGGAGGACGCACTACACTAACTTGTAGCTTTAGCTGAACACTGTGAGGAGGACGCACTACACTAACTTGTAGCTTTAGCTGAACACTGTGTACTACACTAACTTGTAGCTTTAGCTGAACACTGTTCAGAGGATGCACTACACTTCCTTGTAGCTTTAGCTGAACACTGTGCAGAGGTTGCACTACACTAACTTGTAGCTTTAGCTGAACACTGTGCAGAGGTCGCACTACACTAACTTGTAGCTTTAGCTGAACACTGTGAGGGGGACGCACTACACTAACTTGTAGCTTTAGCTGAACACTGTGAGGAGGACGCACTACACTAACTTGTAGCTTTATCTGAACACTGTGCACTACACTAACTTGTAGCTTTAGCTGAACACTGTTCAGAGGACGCACTACACTAACTTGTAGCTTTAGCTGAACACTGTACAGAGATCGCACTACACTAACTTGTAGCTTTAGCTGAACACTGTGCAGAGGTCACACTAAACTAACTTGTAGCTTTAGCTGAACACTGTACAGAGATCGCACTACACTAACTTGTAGCTTTAGCTGAACACTGTGCAGAGGTCACACTAAACTAACTTGTAGCTTTAGCTGAACACTGTTCAGAGGACGCACTACACTAACTGTAAATAGTCAAGCCGCCTGACTGTGGTAGTAATAGGATCAGAAGAACACCAGCAATTTTCTTCAGGTAGCTGTAAATACTGTAACAACACAAGCCTGCCTGTCAGTAGGAAGATAATAACAGGAACGGATCTAGCTAAACTGAATGCAGAATATATATATATATATATATATATATATATATATATATATATATATATATATACAACACCTGTGATGCATATATATATACACAATACACTGTAAGTGCAGCTAACTGACTGACTGTCCTGCCTAATCTATCTAACTTAAGTCAAATGACACTGTCTCTCTGTCTCTCAACGCTGGAACACACTACACAGGGCCGCTGTGCAGGCGGCCTTATATAGTGTGGGGCGTGTACTAAACCCCTTGAGCCATAATTGCCCAAAGCCACCCTGGCTTTGGCCAATTATAGCTCTCTCTACAGACGGCGCTGTGATTGGACAAGCATGCGGGTCATAGTGCATGCTTGGCCAATCATCAGCCAGCAATGCACTGCGATGCCGCAGTGAATTATGGGCCGTGGCGCGCCACACGAATTTGGCACGAACGACCCATAACGTTCACAATTCGGCGAACGGGCGAACAGACGATGTTCGAGTCGAACGTGGGTTCAACTCGAACACGAAGCTCATCCCTATCCCAGAGTATACAGTATACAGTATCTCACAGAAATGAGTACACCCCTCACATTTTTGTAAATATTTTATTATATCTTTTCATGTGACAACACTGAAGAAATGACACTTTGCTACAATCTAAAGTAGTGAGTGTACAGCTTGTATAACAATGTACCTTTGCTATCCCCTCAAATAACTCAACACACAGCTATTAATGTCTAAACCGCTGGCCAAAAAAGTGAGTACACCTCTAAGTGAAAATGTCCAAATTGGGCCCAATTTGCCATTTTTCCTCCCCAGTGTCATGTGACTTGTTGGTCACAGTTTACATTACAATTGCCTCCGCTCGTGTTACACACAACCCCGCCTCCTGACTCCGCGACTGTGATAGACAGAACGCCAGTCCAATTCTGGGACATGTTCTGTCTATCACAGGCGCGGGGTCAAGAGGCGGGGCTGTGTGTAACACGAGCAGAGTCAATTGTAATGTAAACTGTAACAGCGGGCTATCGCTTTGTGATCCTGTGGCTCTCCTCTTCCCCGTGATGATCCTAAGCTAACTGAGACTGCAATGGCGAGCACAGTGAGCTGAGGCTGCAATGGCGGGCACAGTGAGCTGAGGCTGCAATGAGGGCACAGTGAGCTGAGGCTGCAATGGTGGGCACAGTGAGCTGAGGCTGCAATGGTGGCACAGGTGAGCTGAGGCTGCAATGGCGGGCACAGTGAGCTGAGGCTGCAATAGCAGGCACAGTGAGCTGAGGCTGCAATGGCGGGCACAGGTGAGATGAGGTCAGGCTGCAATGGTGGGCACTGGTGAGCCGAGGCTGCAATGGTGGGCACAGGTGAGCTGAGGCTGCAAAGGTGGGCACAGGTGAGACGATGCGAGGCTGCAATGGTGGGCACAGGTGAGCTGAGGCTGCAATGGTGGGAACAGGTGACCTGAGGCTGCAATGGTGGGCACAGGTGAGCTGAGGCTGCAATGGTGGACACAGGTGAACTGAGGCTGCAATGGTGGGCACAGGTGAGCCGAGGCTACAATGGTAGGCACAAGTAAGCTGAGGCTGCAATGGTGGGCACAGGTGAGCTGAGGCTGCAGTGGTGGGCACAGGTGAACTGATGCTGCAATGGTGGGCACTGGTGAGGCTGCAATGGTGGGCACAGGTGAGCTGAGGCTGCAAGGGTGGGCACAGGTGAGCTGAGGTTGCAATGGTGGGCACTGGTGAGGCTGCACTGATAAAGTTGTTGTTAATATTTATTTGTGTAACTTAATTCTGCATAGAACATTTAAGTGTAATTTCATGAGATAATTTATGAGGGCGTGTTTAGGGGCGGAATTAGGGGCGGTGCATGGTAGGGATCGAGTGGGGCAACTGGTGGCGAGTGTCCCTTAAGATCTGGCTAGTAGCTCAGGACCTGAAATTTTGAGCCCTGGCCTAGGCTATAAGAAGATTGGCAAGACCCTGAAACTGAGCTGCAGTGGTTTAACAAGACAGGTTGCTCTCAGAACAGGCCTTGTCATGGTCGACCAAAGTAGTTGAGTGCACGTGCTCAGCGTCATATCCAGAGGTTGTTTTTGGGAAATAGACGTATGAGTAGTGCCAGCATGGCTGCAGAGGTTGAAGGGGTGGGGGGTCAGCTTGTCAGTGCTCAGACCATACGCCACACACAGCATCAAATTGATCTGCGTGGCTGTCGTCCCAGAAGGAAGCCTCTTCTAAAGATGATGCACAAGAAAGCCCGCAAACAGTTTGCTGAAAACAAGAAGACTAAACACATGGATTACTGGAACCATGTCCTGTGGTCTGATGAAACCAAGATAAACTTCTTTGGTTCAGATGGTGATCAAGCGTGTGGCGGCAACCAGGTGAGAAGTACAAAGACAAGCGTGTCTTGCCTACTGTCAAGCATGGTGGTGGGAGTGTCGTGGTCTGGGGTTGCATGAGTGCTGGGGAGCTACAGTTCATTGAGGGAACCATGAATGCCAACATGTACTGCGACATACTGAAGCAGAGTATGATCCCCTCCCATCGAAGACTGGGCCGCAGGGCAGTATTCCAACATAATAACGACCCCAGACACACTTCCAAGACAACCACTGCCTTGCTAAAGAAGCTGAGGGTAAAGGTGATGGACTGGCCAAGTATGTCTCCAGACTTAAACCCTATTGAGCATCTGTGGGGCACCCTCAGATGGAAGGTGGAGGAGCACAAATTCTCTAACATCCACCAGCTCTGTGATGTCATCATGGAGGAGTGGAAGAGAACTCCAGTGGCAACCTGTGGTGAACTCTATGCACAAGAGGGTTAAGGCAGTGCTGGAAAATGATAGTTGCCACACAAAATATTGACACTTTGGGCCCAATTTGGACATTTTCACTTAGGGGTGTACTCACTTTTGTTTCCAGCGGTTTAGACATTAATGGGTGTGTGTTGGGTTATTTTTAGGGGGCAGCAAATTTACACTGTTATACAAGCTGTACACGCACTACATTACATTGTAGCAAAGTGTCATTTCTGCAGTGTTGTCACATGAAAAGATATAATAAAATATTTACAAAAATGTGAGGGGTGTACTCACTTTTGTGAGATACTGTATCAGGACCTAGACATCAATTTTACACTTAATAGAGTGAAAAAATTTAATTGGAGCTCCAGCCACCTCACCAAAAAATTAAAAGTCAGCAGCTACAAATACTGTAGCTCCTGACTTTTACTTAGGGCACTTACCTGTCCAGGGATCCCGTGGTGTCCTCACCCAAGCGGATTCTTGAATCGGCTCTCGGGTGCTGGGGCTGCCCTTTTGAGTTTCCTACTGCGCATGCACAAATCGCGTTGTGCTTTCTCAATGGGCCGGCTGCGGCGCGCGGTGAACTCAGCAGGAAGTGGGAGTGGATAGTTGTCAAAACCATGTACCCCCCCCCCCCCACAAGGTGCCAAATGTGGCAAAGGAGGGGGGGGGGGAGGCAGACAAGTGGAGCTTTCTCCTCTTGGGTGGAGCTCCGCTTTAAGCCTCGAGTTATAGGGTTTGACCAACACCTTAACTCAAAAGCTGTTGAAGGTTGGGTCCTATTGTAATTTATGAGCAGTTTGAACAATTGTAAAACCGTGATCAATGATAGCTCTGAGAATTTTCCATGCCGAGGGTGGGAGGAAGAGAGGACATTTGAATAGCTGCAGTAGTGGTAAATGGAGGGAGAGCAAACAGGCTGAAAATTGTACAGAGTCCCATATCGCTAAGGTGTATGTTAACGCTGGGTTTCGGTCAGAAAGGTGGGGGGGATCCATGATATTGAAGAAAGAGGGATCAGGTCAGAGTCCAATTCATCTATGAAAGTCCATTGGGGAGCCACTTTGCCAGCATGCAATTGAACTAAGGGGGCAATTTGACCCGCTTTATAATAATGGAAGATATTGGGGACTCCCAAACCTCCCTTATGCCCCGTACACACGGTCGGATTTTCCGATGGACAATGTCCGATCGGAGCGTGTTGTCGGAAATTCCGACCGTGTGTGGGCGCCATCGGACATTTTCCATCGGATTTTCCGACACACAAAGTTGGACAGCAGGAGATAAAATTTTCCGACAACAAAATCTGATCGCGTCAATTCCGACCGTGTGTGGCCTGTTCCGACGCACAAAGTGCCACGCATGCTCAGAAGAAATTCCGACACGGGACAGCTCGTTCTGGTAAACTTAGCGTTCGCAATGGATACAGCACTTTCGTCACGCTGCAATGTAAAAAATGGTTTAATACAGCGCACTCTCTTCTTCTTTATAATGTGACAAGAATTAAGTAGTTTTGCTGCTCATATTCACACACACTTCTCACAAACTTTTATTTGTGTTTTTTTAGTGGGATTCCCTCAATATATTGTTATTAGTTGTCACATCTGACAGTTTTATATTTTTTATGTTTTTTTTATTTTGTTTTTAAGCCTTTTTTTTTCTTTAATGTTTGGATTTTTTCCAAGGCTGATCTTTGTTCAATGTTATTTTTATTTTTACTCCAGAATATTTTTGTGTGTGTTTTGTGTGGCAAGTTACCCCAACACCATTGATATCTTTTATTATTTAATCTCAAGGAGATTGTTTGGTGTTGGTGTCCCTTGTTCATTTCACATTGTATATTAGAAATGTACCTGAATCCTCACAAACCAACTGTCATTTTTGAAGTAAAACACATAGGAGAATATAATTCAAAACAAAAATCCTTTATTAAGGGATCAGAACCAAACAAAGAGGGAGGCAACACTGGATCAACAGGAGAAATTAGCGAAGCCTGGGACCCCCACGGCAGACATCAATTCTTCAACATCAAAATTGGTGGCCTGAGGAGTCCATATGTAAGGGAGTGCAGTCTGGTCCGGGATTCGCAGAGATCCGGATAGCAGCAGATGACATCTGTGTCCCCAGGCTGTGGTACCACAAGAGGCTGCATTTTTTGGCCGACCAGACTGAACCCAGGGCAATCACTGTCTGGTCTTCCTTTCACACTTCCTTCCGGGCTGTGGCTGTGCAGTTGGAGATGTGGCAGGAGGAGGAGTAGGACCTGGAGGAGGAGGAGGACTGGGGGGACCTGGAGGAGGACTGGGAGGACCTGGAGGAGGACTGGGAGGACCTGGAGGAGAGGGAGGAGGAGGAGGACCATCCCAAAGCTGTGTGTGAGGTGTAATTTGGCCCCTCATACCTTTCTCCAGAGCCTCTGATATGAGGGCCTCACACATGGCTTTTTGGCCCTCCTCCATCCTCTGCATTTTATATGCTATGAAGGCAGCAATGTTCTCCTGCCTGGTCTGTGGTGCTCCCAGGACCTCTGTAGCCCTCCAAAAGAATCTGATAGCCGCCTCCTCTAGGGCACTCGTCCTACTGCCACTTTCTCTTTTCAGGGGGGGTGGAGGGACCTTGATATCAGCCAGCCGGCTCGGCCCGGCCACCTCCTGGCTGAGACTTCCCTGTGTATGAAAAAGGGACATAGTTGTAATGTTTTGCATCATCAATCACAATCCTAAATTAGTACTCCAAACTAACATCTAGTTAACATCATTGATTGGACAAGCAGAAATATTTAGAGGAATGCTATACCTGGCTCAATCTGGGCTCCTCCACATGCGGCCTGGAAGGCCCAGGTTGGGCGTCAGAAGCCTCAGCCAGGGGGGAAGGAAGTGTGGAAGGAAGACTGGAGAGGGATGACCTGGGTTCAGTCTGGCCTGCCAGAAAGTGCAGCCTGTCGTAGTACAACATCCTGGGGACATAGATGTCACCTGCTGCTCCGGATCTCTGTGAATCCAGGACTTTCTTGCGCTCCCTCAGATATGTGCTCCTCAGGCCACCAATGAAAATCTTTAAATAAGTGATGTCTGCCGTGGGGATCACCTGCTTCACAATTTCACACAATTGCTCCAGTGCTGCCTTCCTCTTTGCTTGGTTCTTGAAATGGGGGTGGGTAATCTCCCACAGACAGGGCAGCTCACTTAGCATATCAATGAATAGTGACATGAAGTCAGTATCTCTCATTAAGATATCCATGTTCACTGCAAGACACAACACAAGACAAAGCCTAATGTCAGACAAAACTCTCCTAATCTTGTTACAATATAGGCCTCAATCTAGAAGCAGTATAGGCACAAGTTTGTCTCTTACCTTCGTTCTTACGATTGGCGCGTCCAATGCTCCTTCCTCCGCTCACAGATCGTACGTAATACGCACGCGTGTTACGCTTTATACACACTGCGCATGCGTGTAACTCCGCCCGCCCCTGACGTTCTTTCTAGTGTATTCCCCGCCCCTTTTCGTTCGGCGCAGTGGGTGAAGAGCATGATGGCAGAGTTACAGCAGGTGCGGGCTAATTATAGCAACGAGGAGGAGGAGGAGGAAAGGCCGGATCCAGGCACGTCCCGATCCAGAAGGAGACGTTTTAAGGCCACAAATATGTTGTTTGGGGAGATGTTGGAGATGGTACACATCATGAGGAAGTCCGACTATGACGGAAAATATGGGCCTTACCCCAACCCCAATATCCGAAAGGCCAAAATCATGGCGAAAGTGGTCAGGAGTCTAGAGCGGAATTTCGGGGTACGAAGGTCTAAAGATCAGCTCAGGAAGCGGTGGTCGGACCTGAAGTTGAGAGAGCCAGAGCAGTACCGAAAGATCCGGAGAGTGCTGCAAAAAAGTAAGTAGTTGTGCTGTGTTCCTATTCTTTCTGTCTTTATTACGTTCGTTCTGCTCCATATGCTTTTATTAATTGTAACGTTTAAAAGGGCAACTTTAATGTTCATGGGCCCATTATTCGTTCGTATTTTTATTTCGGCCTCTAGAACACCATTGTTTAGGCCATATGCATTTTCACACATTTTTTGGGGCCTACTTGGATGCCAAAGATTTGTTTGTGTAGATGGGTTTGTTACTAGAATGAAATGACAACTAGATTGTGTGTAAAGAGAGGACACTGAGCAGCTGTTTTCACATCTGGACACTGGAGCACTAGTGTGGGACCCCAGAACACCATTTTTATTAGGGGGGCACACAGGTGCTCCAGTGTATACTATAGGGGGGGCTACATCTGTGAAGCTTGTACCAAACATGTAAAGTATTGCAGCTTGACAAAGGGCAATAAAAAAAATATACATCTTGGAACTCGGCTAAAATAGACAATTGTACCCCACTTCCAAGCAATGTTTCCTATTTCTAGTTCTGCCATCAAATATCTGTGTGCTAATTATACCATTTTTGTTTTACATAGGGGAGAAAAGACTCGGAGGACAGCCCTCATCCGAGGAGACCACAGACCCCCCACCTATGGAAGAAGGTGAAATACCCCCAAACGAAGAAGAAGAGCAGGAGGAAGAAGAAGACGTGGTGGAGATTGGCACCACAACAGGTGAGTGTCTGCGACCACAGGCTCAGGTAAAAGAGATGGATGGTGGCAGATTTTTGAGACCTTTTTTTTGTTCTTTATCTCTTTTTAGGTGATCGTGATGTGAGGGATCCTGAACGCTTTACTTCAGAAAGTGCCCAGATACTTATCGGGGAGATCATGGGGTGTAATCTCCAATTGCAAAACATCCAGAACCAAATCAGTGATGTTATTAAAAAAAATAATAACATCATTGATGTTTTGGGGCGAATTTAAACCCCACAAAATCACCTGTTTTATTAATGTGGTCCAATCTTCAAAAAATTTTTAAAATGTTTCGAAAAGCCAAATTTGGAGGATGCACACAGTGTGCCAACATGTGCTATCTGCCATCACGGGAGATCAATGGACGCGTTTTGGGGGTGCAACACCTTCCTCAATTATAAAGTCGCATTGAGGAAAGGCTTTCTCCCCCAAAACACGTCCCTTGATCCCCCCTGATGGCAGATAGCACATGTTGCCATTCGTAAATTGGTGTGCATCTTCCAAATTTGGCTTTTCCAGGGGTGATTTCCCCCCATCTGAACGCTAGATCAAACCCAGTTCCTAAATACTGATGTCTGATCTAGCCTTCAGGTTTTACCTAATGTGAACTTTGTAAGTTCAAGTTTTTTGGCTTTCTTGTTGGTTTTACACAGGCCTGTTTTATCTGAAATGGATATTTTGATTTTTCATAATGCTACTGCAAACATTGTTATACAACAAACATGTTGGTTTGTTTTAAAAACCTTTGGTAAATGCGCATGTGATTGTGCAGGTATAAAAAAGTGCCTTACTCAAGAATGTGTGGATTATTGTCTCAACACTACAACACTTTTGGGGTGATGTAATTGTTGTTTTATGCACAAATGGGGGTTATTTCCTAAGGGCAAATCCTCTTTGCACTACAAGTGCAGGTTCAGTGCAGTTGCAAGTGCACTTGTAGTGAAATGTGTTTTTGCATTTAGGAAGTACCAGCCAACACTGTTTTTTATAAGGTTACCCAATCACGACATTTTCTGCACTCAACACATTTCTGGCAGGGTCAGCTAAAACAAACACAAGCAGTAAATGTCCACCAAGAATTTCTTTTGGTTGTTTTTTATTTGAAAAAGGTGTCACAGATTGTCTGGCATATTGATAGCCCCCCTACCCGCAAAGAACTCCAGGTATCGTAACCGGACATCACGGGCATTCAGGGAGGGCAAGCCAGGACGGCCGCTTTCAAGTGCCGTCATTGTTGATGTATTTGGGATTCCGGCCTCAGGCCCAACTGAGCCAGCATAGTTGGCTGAATGTTTTTGTAGAAAATTATGGAGAACATAGCAGGCAAGTATTATATGGTTCAGTTTATACTCCGCCATATGGATGGGTGTCATAAATAATCGGAACCGGCTGGCCAGGATTCCAAATGTGTTCTCCACCACTCTTCGGGCTCTGGCCAGCCGCTAATTAAAAACCCTCTGTTCCGGGGTGAGGGTCCTCATCGGGAATGGCCGCATCAGGTGGTCCCCCAGCGCAAATGCTTCATCAGCAACGAACACAAATGGGAGACCTTCAACATTGTCCTCTGGAGGTGGCAAGTCCAAGCTGCCATTCTGGAGACGCCTGTAGAACTCCGTCTGGGCGATGACTCCACCATCGGACATCTTCCCCACGTCCACATACAAGAAGTCGTAATTAGCCGACACCACCGCCAACATCACTATACTATTAAACCCCTTGTAATTATAATAGTACGACCCCGAGTTGGGTGGTGGGACGATGTGGACGTGTTTCCCATCAATTGCCCCTCCGCAGTTAGGAAAGTCCCACCGCTGGGCAAAGTGGGAGGCCACAGTCTGCCATTCCTGTGGCGTGGAAGGAAACTGTTGAGGAAAAAACAATAAACATTACTATTTTTTCACAGAAACCTGGCAAGCAGATTAGACACAAACATTATGGGTCAACCTCCAGATAGCATTTATTAAGGGGAATTTAACAACAACAAAGTATAAGGTACACCTATCATATTCCCCCTCCCCCCCTCATGGGCCATTTCTAACATTATAGGGGGGGGGGAACTCTTGGACAGGTAACCCTCTTCACTTCATTGAGAGATGAATGCCTAAATACAGGGTATTACTTGGAACAGCCCCTCCTTAGTTACACTATTGGCAGCCCACTGGACAGGTAAGAAGTGTCATAATACAAAGATATAAATACACATTGTACACATTTGAGCACATTTGGACATTCTGCTATTACCTATCAAGATAATAATAGGATACAAGAACTTTAAACAGTACCATTGGAAAGTATACAGGCAGGCCCTTGCACTACATGCTTTGGGGAATTAATCCATAAATCTGAGCACTAAAGAGATGGGTATAGTGTGTATGGGTTTGGCAAAGTCAGCAGATAGATGATTGAAGATAGAGAATTGGGATCAGCTGACTTAGCAGTTGGGGGAGGGAGGGTTACAAAAAATTTGGGGACACCACAAAAAAAAGCCTCTGCCACTCTGCCTGAATTTAAATCAAAAATAACATTTCAAAACATTTTAGGGGGTGTTTGTGGTAAAGCACTACTATGGAGCTGATAAAATACATTGTTAAGTGACTACATGAGGTGAATATAGGGGCAGGAGACACCATGCTGGGGAGGTTATTGAAGGGCAAATATGTATGAAGGACCTAAAATAATAATTACATAAAAATCCAGCATGCATGAGGACAAAGGGGACATTCACAGCATATTACAATCATGGTAATTATGGAATGAGGGAAGAAATACAATATATTATCAAACATTCAATACAATAAAATGTGATATAAAAGGATAAAAATCTTACCTTCATATACTCCTTCTGCAGGACCTGGATGATGGCAGAACAGGTCTCTGGGATGATGATACCCAGAGCCTGGGGGGAGATGCCTGTCGAGAACTTCAAGTCCTGCAGACTTCTCCCTGTGGCCAAATACCGCAAGGTAGCGACCAACCTCTGCTCCGGAGTGATGGCTTGCCTCATGCAGGTATCCTGCCTGCTAATATAAGGGGTCAGCAAAGCCAACAAACGGTGAAATACGGGGTCCGTCATCCTGAGAAAGTTCCTGAAATCATCAGGATTATTCTCACGGATCTCACGGAGCAAAGGCATATGACAGAACTGGTCACGCTGAAGCAACCGATTCTTGGTCCATGAACTCCTCCCCACCCTGTTCATGGACTGGACTTGTGTCAAGGTCAGGACCCCAACACCAAGCCCCCGCACAGCACGAACTCTACGAGGAGTACGCATATGAAACATGGCTAGAAAACGGTCGGCTGCTCAGAACGAAGTAACAGAACGCACTGAAGAACAGCAAGGCCTGTGAAGAGCGACCTGAAAAACAGCAACGAGCGGACAAGATCGCACAGAAAACTCCAATACGAACTGACTGCACGCACTGAAGAGCAGATACAAACCCACAAGCACAAACTGAACGGCAGAAAACGATCTGAAAGCCACGAGTCTGAAAAAGCGCGAATCGTCTCTCACCAAACTTTTACTAACACGAGATTAGCAAAAGGAGCCCAAAGGGTGCCGCGCTTGGTTCTGAACTGGCCTTTTCTAGTCTCGTCGTACGTGCTTGACGTCACCGCGTTCTTGGCGATCGGAAATTCCGACAACTTTGTGCGACCGTGTGTAGGCAAAACAAGTTTGAGCCAACATCCGTCGGAAAAAATCAGAGGATTTTGTTGTCGGAATGTCCGAACAAAGTCCGACCGTGTGTACGGGGCATAAGTCTTCTGTAGGTATAACATGCTTCTATTCAAACGTGATCTAGTGGAGCCCCAAATAAATTTTAAGATGAGTCATTGATCAAAGATTGGAAGGACTGTAAACGGGTAGAAAAGTTTTGGCAGGAATGACATCTTAATCACATGTATATGGCCCAGCCAAGAAATACTAGGTATATCCCAAGATTTAAGCATGTGGGTTAGGGATTTGATAAGCGATGGGTAATTAACTGTGTATAAAGTGTGGTAGAAAGGAGAGAGATGGATACCTATATTCGGAAGCAGATTAGACCATTTAAAGGAGAATTGAGCCTGTATAGCAGTGCACACGCTATCCATTAAGGACACATCAAGGGCGTACAATTTTGCCTGGCTGACATGGAGACCAGGTAAAGAAGCAAATCCCTGGGGAAAACAAGTTGAGCAATGAAGTGTGGGGGGAGGGGACATATAGTAGGATATCATCTGTGAATAAGGCTGCCTTGTGAGACACTGGAGACATTGGATGAAATATGTGCTGCTAAAGGTTCTAAAGCTATGATAATCAATAGTGGTGATAAAGGGCGGACTTGGCGTGTCCCTCTAGATATGAGAAAGAAGGAGGACCTATAGTCATAGTACTTTACAGATGCAGGAGGTGCACTGTAAAAGGAGCCAATCAAGGTCAAAAAGGAATCTTCTTAGACCTCTATGCTGTAAAGCTACATGCAGGTACGACCATGACGTGTCAAATGTTTTACATATATCTAACGACAGCAACATTAGCTGCTGGGATCTTTGTTTTGCCATGTGTGTTACTAAGATTGTCCACCAGATATTGTCGCAAGGGGACAAAGCCTACCTGGTCTTTGTGGACAAGTTTGTGGAGATATTTTTTTAGTTAATTAGAGTTTAACCAGAGTTTTAATAGCAATATTCAATAAAGAACTTGGGGGAAAATTAGCCCATAATTGAGTGTCTTTATCCGACTTTGGGAGCATCACTATATTAGCCCTTTAACATATTGGGAGTAAAGCATTCTCTATTCTTAAGGCTATTAAACATAGTCGCCAAGTGTGGAACAACAATATCTGGTATATTTTTATAAAACAAGGCCGTAAACCCATCTGGACTGGGACGTTTATGGGTTTTTAGTTCTTTTATCACCTGTCAAACCTCCTGCTCTGTCTCATCTGTACCCCAAGCTTTACATTGGTTTGCTTTAATAGCAGAAATTTAGGATTCATTTGGAAAAGTATTTAGGTCGATCAAAGGTTACTCCTATGAGGCAGAATAAAGTTTTGCCAGGTGATAACTGAATTCGTCCAGAATTTTTATAGGATTGGAGGTTCATACCTCGAATCTCGTTGAGACGGATGGGGGAATTTTTAGGAGTGAACGATTTAGGTTTGTTCTCCAACATTATTCGTCATTTTTTGCCACCAGCATAAAACTTTTGTTTCATCCATCTAATGTGTCGCTCTGCCCTCTCAGTCAGACAAAGATCCAGGTCCGCCCAAAGGTCATCGACTATCGCCCTGGCTTGTTTCGTAGGATGTTGCTTAAACTCCTTGGTAGCGGTTTCCAATTTTGCTTCCAAACGGTCTATGTGGGTCTGTCTTTCCATTTTGCGTTTCAAAGCATGTTGGATTATAAGCCTTTAGTCATCACATTTATTCAGCAAGTCCTCCACTACGCTGTAATGGGACAGCATAGAATCGTTCAGGCTCCACAAAAAAGCCAGCGGTTTGAGATTGAGAGATCTGCAAGTAACCAAAATGGGGTTGTGATCAGACCAAGGCAGTGTGAGAATGGGAGCAGAACACAGCTGTGGAACAAATTGCTGATGGAAATATGCATGGTCAATACTAGAATAGCTGGCCTGAGGGTGAGAGTAATAAGTGTAGTCCCTAGGGATAGGGTGGAGTTCCCCTCCAAGCGTCCACAAGGCCTGAGCTTTCCAAGAGATCCCTGTAAGCTTAGGAGTAGGTGTCAGAATGAGGTATGGTTGTCGAGGAGTGGTGTCGTTTTGGATTCAGGATTATGTTCATTAGGAATTTGCTGCTCATTGGGTGCTTAATAGGTGCAAATTGTGACTTTGATGTCCATTAAGGAGCCCTGGAGCAGTAAGTAATGACCCTGGGGATTAATAATAAACGGTTGACACGTGAAGGGGACTTAATTGTAAAAAGCCACCAGGACTCCACAATGTTTAGTCAGAGCAGTAGCATGATATATTTGTCTATGTTTGTTTATATTGTGTGGCAAAATACAGAGGAGTGGAGTGAGTGGCAAAATGTGTCTCTTGTAGGCACACCAATGACGATGTTATAGGAACAGAGGTACCTAAAAACCTTGGCCCTCATACTATTTATTCTTCCATCTACAAAACACCTTATACTGATTACACCTCTTACACCACACCCTCTATTATATACCTCTGCCTACAAATCATACCATACCGAATACACCTTGCACAAAACCAATGCTATATATACCTTCTCCTCAAAACTTGCTATACTGAATACACCTTTCACACAATCTATGGACCATATTTACTTCTTCCTATGCACCATCTCATACTGTTTATGCTTCCTACACCTGTAGTAGAAATGCCTATTACAAAAAACCTCACAAAAAATAAACCCCCTGCACAAAGCCTCTACTCTATACACCACCTTCTAAGATACAATTCACATTAAATATACCTCCCGCACAAACCTTCTATAAATATATATATATATATATATATATATATATATATATATATATATATATATATATATATATATATATACACACACACTATACTACCAAAAGTATTAGGACACCTGAACTTTAATGGCATCCCAGTCTTAGTCCGTAGGGTTCAATATTGAGTTGGCCCACCCTTTGCAGCTATAACAGCTTCAACTCTTCTGGGAAGGCTGTCCACAAGGTTCAGGAGAGTGTCTATGGGAATGTTTGACCATTCTTCCAGGAGCCCATTTGTGAGATCAGGCACTGATGTGGACGAGAAGGCCTGACTCACAGTCTCTGCTCTAATTCAACCCAAATGTGTTCTATTATTGGGTTGAGGTCAGGACTCTGTGCAGGCCAGTCACATTCCTCCACCCCAAACTTGCTCATCCATGTATTTATGGACCTTGTTTGCAGGGTTGGTGCAAGGATTTTTGACACCCTGGGCAAAACCTCATTTTGCCCCCCCCCCCCCCCGGCTCCACCCCTGTCCCCCCCTTCCCTGCCCATGTAAACCCCACCTTTTTAATGATGCATCTAACAAATGCAGCACACCAGCGCCCATCAAATGTAGCCTCACCAGCGCCCATCAAATGCAGCCTCACCAGCACCCATCAATGCAGCCTACCAGTGCCCATCAATGAATGTTTGCTTGCTTTCATTCATTCGGGAGTCGGGACACAGACACAGTCTTCCGCCACTGCTGCACCTCTGACACTATGTGCAAAAGGAGCGGCGTCTGCCTGCTGATGCGTAGACTTAGTTGCTTGCTGCAGAGAGAAGAACGTTGGAAAACCAGTGGCCGGGTGCCCTAGGCAACAGGGCACCCTAGGCGGCTGCCTAGTTTGCCTAGTGGTAGCACCGGCCCTGCTTGTTTGTGCACAGGTGTGCAGTCATGTTGGAAGAGGAAGGGACTATCCCAAACTATTCCCACAAAATTGGGAGCATGAACTTGTCAAAAATGTCTTGGTGTGCTGACGCCTTAAGAGTTCCCTTAACTGAAACTAAGGGGCCAAGCCCAACCCCTGAAAAACAACCCCACACTATAATCCCCCTCCACCAAATGATTTGGACCAGTGCACAAAGACATGGATGAGTGAGTTTGGGCTGGAGGAACTTGACTGGCCTGCACAGTCCTGACCTCAACCTGATAGAACACCTTTGGGATGAATTAGAACAGAGACTTGCCAGAAGAGTTGAAGCTGTCATAGCTGCAAAGAGTGGGCCTACAAAACACAAACATTATACTATCTATACCTTCTACAAAACACTCCACACTGAATGCACATGGGGAGTGTAGATTAATTAAAAAAAAAACTTTCAGATGTATTTCATAGCGAACATAAATTGTACAGGGATTTGGAAAATGCTAGTGACATAAACACACACATACAAACTCAGTTTAAACTGGATGGGCTGGTGTCTTTATTCAACCTTACCAACTATGAATACATCTCTCACACAGACCCTATACAGTAAACTGCAAATCTTTTTCTACGTAACACCTAATACTGAATACATCTCCTGCGCAAATCCTATGCTTTATACTTACAGTATATATTTACTCCCTCCTACAACACACCCAATACTGAATACAACTCCTGAACAAACAGTATCTTATATACTGTACCTGTATATAATCTACACAACACAACATATAGAAATAAACCTGCAAAAAACCCTATACTAGATGTACCTGCTCCTTCAAAACAAGTCATACTGAATATACCTACTACACAACTTACTACCTACTAAACTTTAAGGTACCTCTACATAACACCTCACTTTAAATACACCTGACACACAAACCCTATAATATATATATATATATATATATATATATATATATATATATATATATATATATATATATATATATATGTACCTCCTCCTGCAAAATAACCCACAATAAATGCTCCTCTAAACCTGACATTATACACGCTCCTATACAACTTCCAGTAATTAATACACTTGCCAGGTACAGGAGGAGGGGTAAGAAAGTCCAGGTAAAATTAAGTGTAGCAAGGCCCCAGGTTTCCTTCAGTCTAATGAGAACCTCCAGGGTCAGAGATAGCTGACATCCTTCTGTATGTAGTGGGTTGGGGGGCATAGTGGGTGCAAAGATGGTGAAAGTCATTTGGCGCCAGACACTTCTTGGATGTAAAAGAGGTTTTATTTCTCTTAACAGTCCTTTTTGTATTTTTGGGGAGAAAGAGGGTTAGGGCCAGGAAACTCTTAGATAGTTGCAAACTCAATTAGCAGACGCTGAGACTTCAATAGGAGGATAGCCGTGCAGGGAAAGGCCTCCAGCAAGAAGCCACATCTGCACGTGCAGAAATGCTGTCTCCTATGGCAACAGTCTTTAACATTGAAAAATATATGCTAAATATATATACTTGCGCTAATGGTGAAACAACAATCAGTGAAATAAAATAGCAGCTGCTATACACAAAGTGCTAATCACTTGGAAAACATGAAAAAGTTGATATAAATATAGCGCTCACAAACAATAAATACATATGGAATGAAAAATAATAAAATAACGCAAAGTTCAAAACAAGTTACTCAAGGTGCTCCAATCCAAAATGAAGAGAAGAAAGGTGCTTCAAAAAATTCAGGTGCACAACACCCCCTTATGTGTCCCCACTCACCAGATCCACATGACCCCCAGCTTTTCAGTCTGGTGGGTCACATAAGGCTTAATATGGATGTCTTTAGGATGGTGGATAGGAGATCAGGTCATCAGATCCAGGGTTGCTTGGTGAAGGGTTTCAGCCAGACAAGACACGTACCCAGAAGTAAAAATACTAACTGATAGTGAAGTACCATCAAAAAGGGGTTTATTTGAACAAAAGATGGGTACTTAAAAACATGGGATAAAAACAAGCATCAAGCATGGAGCAGATCGTATAAAAACGGCCGTTTCAGGCGTGCGTTCCAAACGACCGGAAGTGACATCAGACTTCCCAGAAATAGTGTCAACGTTTTGCCCCTCCCACAGGGCATCATCGAAACAAGCTTGATGCTTGTTTTTATCCCATGTTTTGTTAGTACCCATCTTTTGTTCAAATAAACCCCTTTTTGGTGGTACTTCACTATCAGTTTGTTTTTTTACTTCTGGATACGTGTCTTGTCTAGCTGAAACCCTTCACCAAGCAACCCTGGATCTGATGACCTGATCTCCTATCCACCATCCTAAGGACATCCATATTAAGCCTTAAGTGACCCACCAGACTGAAAAGCTGGGGGTCATGTGGATCTGGTGAGTGGGGACACATAAGGGAGGTGTTGTGCACCTGAACTTTTTGAAGCACCTTTCTTCTCTTCATTTTGAATTGGAGCACCTTGAGTCACTTGTTTTGGACTTTGCGTTGTTTTATTATTTTTCATTCCATATTTATTTATTGTTTGCGAGCGCTATATTTATATCAACTTTTTCAAGCAGTCTTTAACAGTTCCCAACACAAAGTGTAACAGTTCTTTCAGCTTCACTACAACTTCTTCTTGTAGTTCTTCCATACACTGAGCTCCCGATCTCTCACTAGACCTTCTGATTCACTGCCACTGAATCCCTTGAGCTCCTCCAATCTTCACAGTGGTATCTTCCTCAAGCATCACCCCTGGTTCTCTGTTGGGTCCCTAGCTTGGCACTCTAGATACCTCTCAAGCTTCACCCATGCTGGCCCGCTTGGTCCCTAGCTGGACACACAATGCTGCTCTACAATTGTCAAATCCACTGGCTGGGTCCCTAGCTTGATTCCCACTGAAGTTTCCCGATTCTTCACCATCCCCATCTGGTGAGAATGCTGCTCTGGTACTTGCTTCAGTTACTCACTGTGGTCCCTGGTAATAAGGCCGATAGTCCCTTACTGTCGACAGCTTCCCCTCTACCTCCAACATGCAGGTTCTCCGGCTGGCAAAACTGTCACTTTTGGTTGGGCTGCAAGACGCAATCCCAACCCTGCGCTGCTCTCTTGCTTCTGGATAGGCCCTCAGACAGCCTAGCAGCCAGATGTGCCCGGGATAGGCCCAATCTCCGGCCTAGCAGCCCGGGGAGTACGACACACATCCACCCAGACAGCCATCCAGGTGGCACAGAACCTAGATCACCTGACTCCACCCGAATCCAGGCCAAGGGATTCAAGAAAACGCCTGCCCATTGGCTGAGATACCCCACATACCCATAACCTGACCTTGGGTTGCCCTTCTCATATCTAGTACCACCATGTACCTGGCCACCTAGTGGTAGAAGAGAAAAGTGCAACAAGGCCAAATTTAGGGAGAAATCAATAGATCGCTATCAATCAACCAGGATAACTACTCCTGGTAAGTAAATTTGTGAGGAGCTCCCTGCCTAAACTCCATGGTGCTACATATGTGTAGTCTGTTGCTATGGTGCAGATAAATCTGATACACGGAATACACCGCCCACTCTACATTATATATACTTGTGCCCCATACTGAACACACCATAATGTCGCCTTGTGCATAGTTTTGTGAAAGTTGTTGAGCCAGGTACAGGAGCAGGGCTAAGAAGGTCCAGGCAAAATTACCTTTAAGGGTAGTCTGCTCCAGTGGTGCAGATAAAGCTAACTTTTATTTAACAGGTATAGGAAGTCATGACAAGTCACAGACTATATTTAAAGGAAAGTTTTTATTACTGATGAAAAACAAATAAACTTGCATAGTGATGTCATCATATTGGTGTGACATAATAGCGGACACAAGACATAAATAAAGCTATTTTATTTGCTACAAGCCACGCTGTACAGGAGAACCTTCTTCTGTTCATTGTAACATCCAACTAAGTAGGTTAATCATTTATAATTAGAATCAGTTTATCATCTGAGAGATGAGGCGTAGCAGTAGTTGCGGAGTGCGACAATTGCACCATTCGCATCTGTCATGGGAAAGGTCATACATTAGCACACATTAATGTCATGAAGCCCTCAGAGTGACTTGGAGCTGTGAGATGACAGGGCCCTCTGCTATAAGCAGCTCTGACGCAAAAGCCGCGTGCGTTCTCCCATTTGGGTGACATCAGTATGCCACTCTCAGCTCCTTAGTGTCCCCCTACCACTTACAACTTGTCAATCTTTGCCCTTTCACTCCAAAAATTTCTAACCAGGGATTGCTTTGTATCTGATCGTAGCAGGTCAAAAGACTTCTGTAGTCTGACCAAGAACACTAAGAAAAACACAGCATTCACTAAGCTTATCCAATTACTGGTCTCTTTTTTTGGCCTTGAGTGCATAGTTTGGCCAAAGAGCTAACGATCTACTTTAACATTCAGCCTACCATAATGTCTACAGGTCTGTCCACAACAAATGATTTCTGGATACTTTTATGACCACCATAGCCATTGCAGATAGCGTGATTTGAGCCAAAAGAAAACTTGTCTAACTTTAACAATAGCAGTCATCAGGGAACTGCAGTGTTGTTTTAAATTAGGTGTAAACCAAAAATCGATTACATTTCATTTGTTATGTGTACTGCTTACTAAATAAAATACATTTTTTATAATATACTGTTTTTTTAAGCTTTTTTTTCATTTTAGTGCTGCTGATCATCTCCAAAATATTTCAGCTACAATCTGTCTGCATGCACATCATTGCTCTGGACTGGCTTACTGATAGTGACAATGGCGGACCAAGCCTGGGCAATGTATGTTGGCATCTCCACTCCACTTCTAATCTCTACCGGGGAACATGTGATAGTATGACAATGCAGAAGCACAATTGCTACAAAAGGATAGAGCATTGTCACCACTTAGCAGTAATATCTACACAAGGAACTTCACGGGAGAATCACCAGAGATTATTAAAAATGTATTCAGGAAGGGGGGCGTGACCGGAAGCCGCTCTGGATGGCAGCCTGATCCATCTGCTCTCTCTAAGCCCGTGATTATACAGCGCAAAGGGGACATTACACCGCTTCTACATGGGCAGATCTCGAACCACCAGATCCACAGCAGCCAGGGGATCATCCTTACCCCCGCCAGGATCCTCCGTAGACCTCCGGTCCTACTTCCCGCCGACGGACATGCCACAGACAGGAGCGGCCAAAATGGCGCCGGACACTCCCGCGGCCTACTCCCGGAGTTCCGCCCGGACCCCTCCATCGCCCCATCCACTGCAGCGAAAGCCCGCGGAAGTCGGACCGGCTCCGATGAGCAGTATTACCGGATCCTCCACTCCAGGAGCGGTGAGTCCTCCCTCCAGATCCCCCTCTCAGGAGGCAGCATCACAAGGCCCACAAGGCGCCATGACGGCCCTCCCCCTCAGCAATACACACAGTGCTCAGAAGCGTTCCCTCGCTTGCTGAGAACGGCATCGGATCCCTGCATCCATGGCACTGAGCCAGACTCCCCTACCTCCTCAGTCTTCTCTATGGACTTCCCAGCCCTACCGGACCCCGTGCATCCAGCTATCCAGACCCCGCCAGAACTTGCAGTGAGACCAGCACCCCCCAGCCACGCAGGGCTTAACTCACCACCATTGAAGACCCAAAGATTGGCCTTCTCACAGGCACTCAGCCCACCCAGAGAACGGTCAGTGCCACAGGCCACTTACGCTCAAAAAGTGAGCCTACCTGACCCCCATGCCCAGAGGAGGGCCGCAACAGGGACTACCCCAACTGTTCAGACCCCATCTTGGAGTGAACCCTGGGGCTTTCCACCGGGAACGGCGCATCAGACCGTAGGCCTCAATATCCCTGGCCCCCAACCTCTACCTCCCCGCACACCTCCAGCTCAACGGCCTGCAGTGCCAGATTACCCCCAACAAGCACCTCCACAGTGGCAAGCATACTTGCAGGCGATTCCCACTAAAGAGGACTTTAGACAACTGATAGAAGATGTGAAGTCCACGTGTCGCTCGGAAATACAAGTGCTCCAATCGGGCCTTAAACACTTAGCCGATAGAGTGGAAATGGCTGAAGAAGAAATCCAAGAGACCAAGCTAGCAGTCCACAGAACACAACTCCAGGGAGCAGACCACCATACCATGTTAAGAGATATGCAGCGACACGTGGAAGACCTAGACAATAGAGGACGCAGAAACAACATACGAGTGAGAGGAATCCCAGAAGTTGACGGACCAGAAGACATACAACATACCCTACAAGATGTGTTTAACAACCTTTTGGGCGAGCCCATCACTAAGTTCATAGAAATGGACAGAGCCCACCGAGCCCTACGCCCCAAAAATGCTACTTCACAACCGAGAGATATTATATGTAGGATTAACTCCTACCCCCTGAAAGAGGACATTATGCGGCAGGCGCGCCTAGCGCGCAAAGTGACCTACAAAGATGCTCAGGTACAGCTGTATCCGGATCTCTCATGGATCATACTTCAAAAACGTAGACTCCTTCAACCACTACTGCGCACCCTACAAGAGGAAGATATCCCCTACCGCTGGGGGTTCCCCTTCAGCCTTACAGCTAAAAATCAAGGCAAAACTGCCATCCTGAGATACCCGGAAGACCTGCAAGCCTTCTGCGACACAGTGGGAATACCCGTCCCCCGACTCCCAGAAAGGGATCTAGTCACCACCCCACCTACACCACCTACAACCTGGCAGAAGGTCCCTTCATCTAACAGACCCCGAAACAAAGAGGCACCCCGCAAGAGCACCAAACACAGAAATGGCTGACTCCAGCTGTACTGACGAAGCACTTAAGACACCTGTGGAAGGTTCACTCGATCACCAGACATTGCTGGTGACTCAGCCCTGGACAGTATAGTATATTTAGTCCCCCCCCATCTTGCGCCCCAGCTTTACATTCTAGTTTACTATATGGGCATGTCTCTGAGGAGACTAGAGAGAGTAAGAGATATCACGCCCAGTCACCCCCTCCTGGTTAAATGTTAGCAGTTATAGCCATTTTACAATTTATGTTCTATATGACCAAACTAGGGCTCCCCTGCATCCACCCGACCGGCCCTTCCGGACCTTTGTTGGGGGGATCCCGGGAATCCCGTTCCGACCTAGGCTTCTTAGCCTCTCAAGGTCATATGATAACAGTTGATCGATTATATACATGTTTAATATGCACTAACTACAGTCTCTTCCTTCCTTTTCTTCTCTTATTCCCCCTCTCATCTTTCTTCCCCTCCCCTGCATATCCATCACCATGGAACCCGACGTGTATTCTGCAGAACCTGCCTGGCTCTCCTCTCGATGCATGCACACAGCCACCCCATAATCTTCAGAAAATCTTCTCCACATCAGGTAAGGCGTTTTTCCCCCCTAATTTGACACCATGGCTAAGATCCTATCTCTAAACGTTCACGGCCTAAACTCCAATAAAAAGAGGCATCTGGCGCTAAAGGAGTTCAGACAATCTGGAGCAGACATTATTTTTGTCCAAGAAACACACTTTGACAAGGGGGGCTCATTTACATTCGCTTCTAAATACTTCCCCCAAGTATATCACTCTTCAGGTCCACATAAACGAGCAGGGGTTGCCATTCTCATTAAAAATGGGTCACCCTTTAAGTGCACGGCCCAATACAGCGACCCACACGGCCACTTTCTCATCCTCCGTGGACAGTGGCAAAAACAGGTAATTACCCTCTGCACCCTCTATGCTCCCAATGTTAGACAATATAACTTCCTATCTAAAGTACTTACTCGCCTCTTTAAATCTGAGCACGAGATCTTGGTGGTGGGGGGCGACTTTAATCTAACCCACTCAACAACTGTAGATCGTCAGGTGGTGAGCCCCAGGGCGACATCAGCTCGAGCCCTACGAGACTCGAAGCTCTTCCGCAAGCTCACTAGACGTTATGCTCTCTTCGATGCCTGGAGGGCGCTCCACCCAGGCGATCGGCAGTATACGTTTTATTCAGCCCCCCACCAAACACATTCGCGCATCGATTATTTCTTTGTAAATAACTCCACACTTAGAATTACACGGGAAGCGCGGATACTACCAATCTCATGGTCTGACCATGCACCCATTTTACTTAAGTTGGAACTAGGTTCCGACAACCGTAGGCCCTACAACTGGAAATTGAACACATTTCTTCTCCAGCACCTCCCATCGACAACGGAATTAATAACTACTCTAAAATACTACTTTGCCGAAAATAATACCCCTGATGTGTCCCCCCCCCACACTGTGGGAAGCCCACAAGGCCGTAATCCGAGGCAGATGCATGGCACTATCTTCTGCTATGAAAAAAGATGCCCTGGCCACTAAACTTCAAACCGAAAAAGAGCTTAGAGCCTTAGAAAACCAACTGCAAAGGTCCCCCACCCTAACCCTTCTCAAAAAAATCATACACTTGCGAACAACTCTGAGTGACTTAGCTATGGGGCGGGTAGAAAAAGCCATCCTTAGACTAAGACAAATGTACTATGATAAAGGCAATAAGGCACACTCCTTACTAGCGAGGAAACTAAGAGACAATACTCACATGTCCACACCACACCAAATCAAGAATAAACTAGGATCCCTGTTGACTCACCCCAAAGACATTGCTAACACCTTCGCAGACTACTACCAGGACCTTTACAACAATCCTAATATTCCCAGTAACCCCACTCCCCCAGACCTTCTCCAGCGCATGCAACGTTACCTTACACAGAGTGGAGTCTCACAGCTCCAAACCTCTGACCTGACAACCCTAAACATGCCGATCACTGAGGAGGAAATAGAACAGACCATTAAGACCCTCCCGTCCCACAAAGCCCCAGGACCGGACGGATTACCTTACGAATATTATAAGGCCTTCCTCCCCACTCTCCTACCACATATGTGTAAACTCTTTAACGCCTTTTACCGAGACTCTCCCGTCCCATTAGACATGCAACGATCGTTTATCACTCTGATCCCCAAACCAGACAAAGACCCTACCCTATGTGCTAACTACAGACCCATCGCCCTACTGAACTCAGACCTAAAAATCTTTACTAAACTACTATCAATCCGACTGAACATGATCCTCCCATCTCTAATTCATAAAGACCAGGTGGGCTTTGTCCCCCTTAGACAGGCAGGGGATAATACCAGGAAGGTGATTGACCTGGTTGATGTGGCGAACAGGGAGAAAACGGCGTCTTTGCTACTTAGTCTGGACGCCGAAAAGGCCTTTGACCGACTTGGGTGGCCCTTCCTGTTTGCCACATTACAACATGCAGGGTTTCAGGGACCATTCCTAAGAGCCATAAAACACCTCTATTCCAATCCCACATCACAGGTTAGGACTCCTTTTGCCCTTTCCCCCACCTTCTCCATAACAAATGGAACCCGTCAAGGATGCCCACTATCACCCCTACTATTCGCACTCTGTGTCGAACCCCTGGCGGCCTCTATTCGAGGCAACCAGGATATTCGAGGAATCTCAGTCAGGGGCCGGGAGTTTAAGATCTCATTATTCGCTGATGACGTGATTCTCACCCTAACCCAACCCAGAATTTCCCTTCCAAATCTACGCGCAGAACTCGACAAATACGGAGCCCTATCGGGCTATAAAATTAATACCTCTAAGTCAGAGGCCCTTCCAATTAATATCTCGGAAACGGAATTAGCACATCTAAAGGCAAATTTCACATACCATTGGAAAACCACATCATTGAAGTACTTGGGGGTACACATCACCACACAATTCAACACTCTATACAAGGAAAACTTTCCTCCCCTTTTCCGTTCCATCAGAGCCCTGCTTACAACCTGGAAGAGACACCATATCTCCCTGTTAGGCCGGATTGCATCGATTAAGATGACAATCCTCCCGAAATTACTCTACCTCTTCCAAACATTACCAATCCCAGTCCCCCGCAATCATCTAAATAAACTCCAATCGGACCTTTTTAAATTCACCTGGAATTATAAACGACATAGAATTCCCCAGTCGGTAATGATGTCGGCGCGCTCAGATGGAGGCCTTGCCTTCCCCAACCTCATTAAATATTACCAAGCCACCCAACTACGAGCAATAACCTAGTGGTTCACTCAAAAGTCCTACAATAGATGGACGGAAATTGAAAAGATATGGTTAGCCCCCATCCACCCAAATAGCTTACTATGGAACACGAGGGCAGAGGTTCCCCCGGAGCGCTTACTGGGAACTATGTCCCAGCTTCGTCAATTATGGATCAAACTATCCCGCTTACATGAGTTGTCCTCAGAAAAATCAGTCCTAACGTCCTTCGTCTGCAACCCCAAAATTCCAGATAGCCTCACTCACCAGATGTCTCACCCATGGTCGTCACGGAACCTTTTTCACTATGGACACCTAGTAGATCCTAGATCCCGCAGGCTATTGTCCTTCTCTGATCTTCAGACTAAACATGGCTTGCCACATCAAGTTTTCTACAGCTACCTGCAGATACGCCACTATGCCCTGTCCATATCGCCTGACCTACAATTCTCCACACCATCGTCTTTTGGAAACATAATCCTGGGGGGCACGGCCCAGAAGGGCTTAATCTCTGATATGTACAAAATAATAAATGCCTACCCACTGGAAACTAAAGGTAAACATGCCTATATGATCAAATGGGAAACAGCCCTCGAAGAGGAACTCCCTTTGGAGCAATGGCAGACGATATGGACCCAGGCAGCCAAAAGCTCCCTCTGTACTCTATATAAGGAAAACACCTATAAAATCCTCCTCTACTGGTATATGACTCCAGACACCCTCCACACCATATATCCTTCTAGCTCTGATCGCTGTTGGCGATGTCAAAAAGAAAGAGGGACCCTCCTTCACCTTTTTTGGAGCTGTCCACTGATTACCCCTTTCTGGGCTGCGGTTCAGTAGCTGCTGGCAGGTCTTCTGGAGGTACAGATCCCCATGACCCCCAAGTCATTCCTCCTAGGAGTCCAGCGACTAAAAATTCCTACACCCAGCAAAAAATTAATGCGCCACATACTCACAGCGGCACGATGTCTTATCGCCTTGCACTGGAACCCCCCCCCCCCCACTTCTGAAGCTTTATACGCCAGAATCAAGGATGTGGAGTTGATGGAGAAGATGACGGCCAGGATTCAGGACAGGCTGGAAGCACATAACAAAGTATGGGAGCTGTGGCATCTTCGAGAGGATCCACCATGATAAGCACATAAGTCCCTACCATCAACAACCCCCTCCCCCCTCCCTCCCCCCTCCTCTTCTTTCATTTTCTTTTCTTCCTTTCTATTTCTCTACACCCCAAGTGTTCTAATGACTCGCACAGTTTTGAGTAATTTAACAGGGAAAAATGAAGAGATTTGTTGTATACATGTACACCGTTATATGTTCCTTCTTTTCTCTTGTCATTTTCAACATATTATGTATGCTTGTAATACAAATATTACAATAAAATGTTATTTGATAAAAAAAAAAAAATGTATTCAGCTAGATTTTTTTTTTTTCAAAACATTTTCATCCCTGGTGTCTTTATACTTTTTTTCCCTCTTATCTTAAAATAGCAAAACACTGGGGGCATATAAGCTCCTAGTTAAACTCCATTTGTTTGCATGTATGTTTGAACATTTTCACAATGCTAAGCCCCTTGCTTTTTGATATCCAAAAATCAGGACAACTGTTCATCCTAATGTCCACCCTCACCTGCTGAACCAAGTTCTCTATGTACAGTATGTTCTAAAGTAGAGTCCACTAAGAAGGTAGATGATGTTACATACCCCCATTCAGCACCCTCTAGTGGATTCTCCCTAGGAATACATGTTGAACTCACTTCAGCAGATAGCAATGGGGTAGATTTACTAAAACTGGAGCACTCACAATCTGGCGCAGCTGTGCATGGTAGCCAGTCAGCTCCTAACTTCAGTTTGTTCAATTAAGCTCTGGCAATAAACCTGGAAACTGATTGGTTTCTATGCAGAATTGCACCATATTTTTCACTTTCTAGTTGTAGTAAATAAACCCCGATGGACGATTAGCTGCATGCAGAATGTGGGGAAAGACCTGTGAAGACCCACCAGAGCATCAAATCCTGCCTTTTACTCCACCTAAAATGGAAAGACCTAGATTGAGAGGAGACCTTCTTTAAATATTTTAACCTTTCTTTGACACGTGCCACAACTAAATTATGTTGTCGAACAAATTCACAACTTTCTTGCACGTGTCTTCCTCTTGTGTGAGGTTTATTGTCGTATAAAAGTTTACTGTCTTGTTAGGTTAATGTTATAGGTGGGTGTTATCTTCTGTCTCCAAGCTTAGCGTTTACAAGGATAAAAATATTTTGCAGTGGTGGAAAGTATCCAAGCGTTTTTTAATTTCAACAGGTATTGGAAATAATGTTTGTTAGCCAACCAATAGGCCAAGGGGGCCCATGATCTAAAGGTCACAAGCATGTCAGTTTTATGGGGAGATAGCACGCAGGTCAGTTTCCTGGTATACAGCACACATTGATGCGGATGGCTTTTAAAGGCTGGAGATAAGGTTGTTTCTTCTGCTCTCTACTGCAGAGTGAAGGAAAGGTATGAGTGTTAATGAAGATAAGGAATACAGAGGCTGGCAGCGGAATCAAACGCCGTCCCTGACCTATCAGTGGCATGTCAGGATATTAGCTGCCGTGGTGAAAGAAAGGCCATTGCCTGGTCTTTCTTGTGCTGCCAGGTACTTCCTCGCATACAGAAAACACCCAGCGATGCTTCTTGGCAAGTTGCAGCAATCTCTTGTTTCCGGGAAGGTCAAACAATAGGTAGTTATTCATTGCAGACCAACTAAGGGACCACTCAGTAGATGTAGTAGGACTTTCAGGTTAAAATGGAAGTAAAGGCGAAACCTAACTAACTCTAAACCTACTCCCACCCACATTCTAAGCCTAATCTATCTAACCCTGTAAAGAAAAGATCGCTATATATTTACCTATTCTGAAGCTGCTTGAAATCAGTCTGGTCTCCAATGGCACCCTCTGTGTGCAGGAGAAAGCCGACAATGGCAGGCAAATGCCTGGGAAGTGACGTTACCCATAGAGTTAGTATGGGACTTCCTTTGTCGGCTGCCTCTCCCACAGACCACGGACCAGAGCGGCTTCAGAATAGGCAAGTATAATGTTTTTTTTTCTTTACAGGGTTAGATTAGGCTGGGGGTGGGAGTAGGTTTAGAGTTCTTTGCCTTTGCTTCCACTGTGCCGAGTGCTGCATTCGGCCTCTACGGATGCCGAATGCTGGACTCAGAAGCGCACCCGCAAGGTAATCACCCGGGAGAGCGATTCTCCCAGGGGGTTATCTGATGCGGGGAGGAGCCGAGAGAGCTGCCGGGGGACCCCAGAAGAGCAGGTTCGGGGCCACTCTGTGCAAAACAAGCTGCACAGTGGAGGTAAGTATGATATGTTTGTTATTTAAAAATTTTTTAAAAATGACCCTTACAATCACTTTAACTCCTCATGGACTGCTATTAAAGAGGAGGGCCAGCCTGAAAAAAAAAATTGCACCAAAAATCCTGGGACCCGAGAGCCGAGGGACGGGTCGGCCTCGGGCAGCCGACATCGCGGGCACCCAGGACAGGTAAGTCTACTTATTTAAAGTCAGCAGCTACAGTGTTTGTAGCTGCTGACTTTAAAATTTTTTTTTAGCTGGCCGGAATCCCGCTTTAAAGTGTTACTTAACTCAGGACCCTGCATTCACTATATCTGATCTCCCACAGAACATGGAAATGCAACTATTTTAGTAAATATAAACTGATAAATACCTTTTCTCATCAGCAGTATATAGCAGTCTTGTGACTTCTATCAGTTCCCAGTAAACTTTGTAGGAGGAGTTTGCATTCTCTCTTGATCCACTGTCTGGACAGTGCTGATTGGCCCTATGCTGATCACATGCACCCTCCTGAACAATAACAAAAAAAAAAAACTCTCTGGCAATACACACCAAACTGAGCATGTGCAGTCCGCCCACTGGCTCTGTCAGTGGTGGTGCGTCTATTAAGGGCGCATGGGCACCACCCCCTCTCTCCAGCCACCCCCCTCTGTGTATAATGGATAGATTCATGCATTGCATGGATTTATCCATGGTCACTGTAGCCAACCCCTATTTAGGCATCCGGCCCCTTTTCGGATGCCAGGCACCTGAATTCCAGCGGCTTCAAAACCACCCGATTAGAGCCATAGGCTCTAATAGGCTTCAAAAAAGGTGAACTGCGAGTGCAAAGCATTGCGCTCGCAGTTCACCCAGGTGTGTTAGAAAAGCGAATGAATATTCGCTTTCCTAACACTGAACCACCTCTCAGCCAATCAGGTGTGTGGGTCTGTTACCTTCACCTGATTGGCTGAAACGACAGGCGCTACGATTGGACGCCTATCAGGAGGCGGGGATGAGAGGCACGGAGGACACAGGAGCCGCTGTCTGACCGCTGCAAACTCCCACCCCTCGCCGCTTTTACCCGCTGCCTGACCCACCACCGAGATGGGGTAACTGCCAGGCAGATGGCGAGCGGGTGGAGAGGGGTCACAGTGGCACTATTTGATGGGCATAGTGGCAGCATTTGATGTGGCACTATTTGATGGGCACAGTGGCAGCATTTGATGGGGCACAGTGGCAGCATTTGATGGGGCACAGTGGCTGCAATTGATGGGCACAGTGGCTGTGTTTGATGGGCACAGTGGTTGCATTTGAAGGCACAGTGGCTGCGTTTGATGGGCGCAGTGAGACTGCAATTGATTTTTTTTTCAGAATCTTTCAGTTTGTTTGCGCCCCCCAAAGAATTTTGAGCATCAGCCGCTACTGGGCTCTGTAAATATCAGATAATTTTTTTTGAGACAGTGGAAGAACAGGAGGATCAGAGGAGACAGGATCAAACATTCTTTATACACAATGTAAAGGATTAACCCCTTAGGTTCCACAGTGAGTATATCAAGCATGCTTTACTGCATATACAAACTGATTTAACTGTTGTGGGTTTAGTAACACTTTAAAGCATAAATTTATTCTGCTTATATTTTGGCTTCCCTTAATACCTCCCAACCCACCCACACACCCCATCAAATTGCAATTGACATTTTTTAAAGAAAGTTTTTTTGTTTTCATTCGATATCTTGTTTTAGACCTGGTGTTGTCCTCACTAGGCCTCTGTGCTTCCCCATGCAATGCAGGTGTCACGACACATTCGGCTTCCCATCACAGATTGCTCCGGAAGTGATGTTCCACTGAGAAAACAGGCACTGCGCATGTGTAAGTTCCCCATATGCGTTCCAAAACTTTTACACAGTACGGAGCAGTGAAGCCGTCAGATAATGTCACGGAAGTGACATTAAACACAAGACAAACTCTGCGGCGGGAGCGCGCACAGCTACAGCTTAATGAAATGATGTCAAATCAAATCAACATTAGTAAGGAGCTTCCACATATAATGTGATTACATAGCAGCAGACCACTGCTGCTTACCCATTGCAAAAGAACCTTTAAAACTGTGCAAGACTGAAGGGAAAGCTGAAGTTCATCTTTAAGTAAGCAAATAGCATAATTCCTGACTTTCTGAGTTGGGAAAGAGGGATAATGTTTGTATTGTGGTGCGCTGTAACATAACTGTGTTTTGGGAATGTGTTGGGGTGCACTGCTATCAGGCATTTACCATGTGTTACCGCAACACAATGGTACGAATCAGCCCTTAAAGCAGTGGCGGCCCGTCCATTAGGGGCGCACTGGCGGCAGGGTGTCGGACGCATGGATTCCAATCAGGTCATGAGACCAGTCACCCGAGATCCGTTCAGATTGTCTGTCAGGAGGAGGAGGAAGGATTCTAAGATAAGTATTTCATAATGCAATGCATACTAGCACATTATGCCATTGCCTTGCAGGGGATTTTTTTTTATTTTTTTAATGCAGCAGTTTACTACTGCTTTATATGCAAGTAGTGTAAGTACCTGAATTTGACCTGGTATCAGCCTCCTGCAGCCCCTGTTCTGCATGCCTGGAGTGTGAGAGGAAAAAGTAGTTCAAGTAGTCAATTAGTTGAGTTGACAAGAAGCATGCTGATAGAAGAAGAGTGCAGAGTGAAAGATATATGAGCTCATCGCTGTTCTGTGTCTGCTTTCACTGTCCAGTCACAGACAAGGGGCAGGCCCCGGACAGTCTGTGAATGATGCTGCCATCAGGCTGGGGGCATCTTGTGGAGGAAAAGAAGTACTGTGTTTTTAGTGTGTTTCTGGATGCATTCCAGGTGCTTTTTTTTCCTGTTTTTTTTTTTTTACTATACTAGGGTCCAGTGAGTTTTTGATGCATTCCGGTGCATTTTTTATGCGTTTTACTACATCCCAGTACAGTCCAATGCAGAAAAAAAGCAGCTTGTTCTACTTTTTTCTGGAACTGAAAAGCCCTGGAACTGGTGTGAACTATGCCATTAAATATTACCTACATTCCATGCGTTTTTGATACAGAACAAAAGTGCCCTGGACTGCATGTGGTGTGAACTGGTCCTCGCTCTACAAACTCTGATGAATATTCTGTATTTCGTTTTCTCAGCTCCCACCCTTGTTGTCATTTCCTTTTTCTGCCCTATTTTTGTGATTTTTATATTTTCTTCCCCATCTAAGTATAAGATCAAGTCCCTTTCAATTTCCTTTGAATTGTTTTATTCTTTCCACAATCCCCAGCTTCCTCTTCTTTCTCATTTACACTTGATGAACTGAATTTTATTACGCCCTCCGTTGATGTTTGTCCCAGAATAATTCTGAGTTCCCCACCCTTGTCATGACCGTGTGCTTACTCACCACTGGTAAGTGGTTGGGCAGCAGCATTTATTGTATGTCAATATCTGACTCTGATAGTAGTGTTTATCTATCTATCTATCTATCTATCTATCTATCTATCTATCTATCTATCTATCTATCTATCTATCTATCTATCTATTTTATTTAACACATATTTCTAGATTTATCCAACCCATCTGTGCCTTTCTGTTCTGAAATTAATAAAAAGCTTGACGAACGAACAAACGAAAGAAAGAAAAAAAGAAAGGAAGAAAAGATAGATCTATAGATATAGATATAGGTAGATAGATAGATAGATAGATAGATAGATAGATAGATAGATAGATAGATAGATAGATAGATAGATAGATAGATTTTTTCCCACAAATAGAGCTTTCTTTTGGTGGTAATTGGTCACCTCAGCAGTATTTATTTTTTGCGCTATAAACAAAAAAAAGACCAACAATTTTGAAAAAAATAATTATTTTTTTAGTTTTCTGCTATAAAACATATCCAGTAAAAAAAAAAAAAATGTTAAAAATCAAATTTCTTCAAAAATTTAGGCCAATAAGTATTCTGCCACATATGTTTGGTAAAAAAGCGGTTATGGTTTGCGCAAAAGTTATAGCGTCTACAAACTATTGGATATATTTATGGAATTTAATTTTTTTTTTTAATACTGGTAATGGTGGCAATCAGCGACTTATAGTGGGACTGTGATATTGCAGCAAACAAATCGGACACTAACTGACTCTTTTTAGGGACCAGTGACACTGATATAGTGATCAGTGCTAAAAAATATGCACTGTCACTGTACTAATGACACTGGCTGGGAAGGGGTTAAGATCAGGGGCGATCAAAGAGTTAACTGTGTGCCTAAAGCCTTGTACACACGATACGATTATTGGCAAACCGAGCATCTGATTTTTGTCAAAAGGGCGTGTGCCAGGATTTTGTCTTGCATACTAACAGTACACAATTGTCGTGCAACAAACACGAACGTAGTGACGTACTATAAGGAATTTCAGCTCTTGAGCGCCACCCTTTGGGCCCCTTCTGCTAACTTCATGTTTGGTGAACATTGATTTCGAGCATGTGTGTTTGTACTTTTGACTTTAGTGTGACGGATTTGTGTACTGACCATGCGAAAATCTGACGTCAAACCGTTGTCTGCCGAAAACTTACTAGCCTGTCATCTAACATTTGTTGGCGGAAAATTGGTCAATTGTCAAAAGGAGCGTACTAACGGTAAGATTTTAGGACAACAATCTGTCAACAGACAATCCCCTGCCAACAATCAAACCGTGTGTATGAGGCTTTAGTGTGTGCTTAACAATGTGTTTTCTCACTGTGGGGGGAAGGGGGGGTGCTTTTACTATGGGAAGGCATTGATCCATGTTCCTATTATAACAAACATTATTATTATTATTATTATACAGTATTTATATAGCGCCAACAGTTTACGTAGCGCTTTACAACTTGAGGGTAGACAGTACAAATACAATACAATTTGATACAGTAGGAATCAGAGGGCCCTGCTCCTTAGAGCTTACAATCTAAGAGATGTTATACTTACCTGCTCTGTGCAGTGGTTTTGCACAGAGCAGCCCAGATCCTCCTCTTCTCAGGTCCCTCGTCTATGATCCTGGCCCCTCCCTCCTGTTGAGTGCCCCCAGGAGCACCCAAGCAGGTGCACTCCCGAGCCACTGCTCTGCGTGTCCATTCAGACACAAAGCCGCAGCTCGGCCCTGCACCCTCTCTCTCCTCATTGGCTCACTGGCTGTTATTGACATTGACTCTCAGGCAATGAGGAGGGAGAACCTTTAGAACCACTTTAAGCTGAATGATCTTGCAGTTTGTAAACTTACTTTGTGAAGGTCCCCACATATTTACTTCCTTGAATTCTGTGACATGTATTCACCTGTGAATTGGCACTGCTGTGTCGCACATTTCACAGAGCCTGTGTCCTGTCAGAAAGCCGCTACCCATCAGAATATGTAACGGAAGTGACGTTCCGATACGGCCATCTTGGTACACCTACATTCAGAAGGCGGTCAAGTGAACATCTTTTACACCCACTAAAGTATTGCATTTTACACTTATTTTTACCACTAAACTCAGCTTATATTGTGAAATACAGTATTTTGAAACCCCTCAGACTTTTTTAACGTTGAATTTTGAAAGCATCGGCAAGCCTGCTGATCTTACAGGTTTGCTAATCTGACAGAACACCACTTCTTTTAAAATTCAACATCAAAACAGTCTGAGGGATTTCAAAATACTGTATATCACTATATAAGCTCAGTTTACTGGTAAAAATAAGAGTGAAATGCAAAAAGTCCAGTGGGTGTAAAAAGATGTCCGATTGGCGACTACAGACTGTAGGCTTACTGCGAATGAGTGTGGGGTGTACCAAGATGGCGGTGACGGAATGCCTCAGGTTGCATTTTCTGATGGGTAGCGGCTTTCTGACAGGACACCTACCTTCTAAACGGCAGAGGAGCGAGAGGAGGAGAAGCTGCAAAGCATGGAATCAAGGAAGTTGTGGAAAGAGAGGACCAGCAGACAGGCAGAGCTTGTAACATGAAAGGAGATTTTTCAAGTAAGCTTATACTGGATTGTCAAAAATAACTATTTTAACTATAACTACTTTGTAATATGTATAATAATAAAAATAATATTACAATGCTGATGTTAGCAAATTAAAGCGTATGCTGTGACCATAGATCTCCTTTAAAGCTGAATTCCAGGTATGTATTTTTTTTGTGTGTAGTTCCAAGATGGACCAATCTAAGTTTGCATATTTTATACTTGGCCAATCCCTGTAGCAGTGAAGAATCAGGGTAGTAGCCTCTACTACTACAGGAATACTTGTCTTCCAGATCTCATGCTGAGCAGCTGCCCCGCTGCAAAGTATTCACAGGGGTTTGCATGCTTGGCACGGAAGCCATGCAGGGAACACTTTGTATTTTCTTCAATGAATGCAAAGCATTCTCTGATTGAACCGTGGAGTCACCTTCCCGCCTCTCCACCTCGTCCAATTAGAGAATGCTTTGCAATTATAGTGAGAAAATGCAAGGTGTTCCCTAAATAGTGCTGGTTGGGAGAGAGCGCCCCCCTGGGGTTACTATGCGTTAGAGCAGCCTAGACCCAGAAGACAGTGTGATTCAGTGTAGCAGCAGTAGATAGTACAATGATTCTCCAGTTCCACAGTGGTCAGTCAGATATACATGCATACTTGCACCATATGTAAATATGCAAAAAAAAAAAAAAAAAACAAACAAAAAAAAAAAATGTACCTAGAATTCAGCTTTAATGTATTTAGAAAGAGATCAGCTAAATAATTATCAGTGTGTGTTTGTTTTCCAAACCTTGCTTCTCTATACACAGTAATTATGCATTTACATGGGAGGGTAGCCATATTTAATTATTTCAAAGGCAAGTCCTTTTTATCTTACAAGTCTCTTATGTATGGTGTGTCTGACTAAGCCCCCCGTTCACAATGGCGTGATTTGACAGGTCCAAATCGCATGACAATTTGCACCCAATTGTCGGCAATGGAATTGTTCAGATTGCGGCGGCTCATGTTGCAGTGATTTCATTGCGACTTGCATTGACTTCTGTTGTATAAACAGACCTGAAAACCTGAAACACTCACAAGACTAAGCCTAGGTTCACATTGGTCTGGTTTGGCATGTAATTTGACAGGCCAAGTCGGCGGCTATTGCCTGCAATAGCACCGTCCGAATCAGTGCAACGCCAACTTTGCGGCGTCACACCGTTTCCCAAAAGTAGTTCCTGTACTACTTTTGGCAACTACGGGGGGCGATATGTATAGACATCTGTACAGGAACTCGCACAGATGTCTGTCAAATCGCCCCTGAAGTCGGACTGACATGCAAGAATGAAATTGTGCGAGTTCAGCTGAACTCGCACGATTTCTAACCCGCAGTCAGTGTGAACCTAGGCTCCAAGTAGTCAAAGACGGTTGATTTACTAAAACTGAAGAGTGCAAAATCTGGTGCAGTTCTGCACAAAACCAATCAGCTTCCAGGTTATTAATTGAACAAGCTGAAGTTAGAAGCTGAACCATGCACAGCCGCACCAGATTTTGCACTCTCCAGTTTTAGTAAACCAACCCCATTATGTGATTAAGCGTTCCCTACAGTGAGGGAAAAAAGTATTTGATCCCCTGCTGATTTTGTACATTTGCCCACTGACAAAGAAATGATCAGTCTATAATTATAATGGCAGGTTTGTTTTAACAGTGAGAGACAGAATAACAAAAATATCCAGAAAAAGGCATTTCAAAAAAGTTATATTTTGACTTGCATTTTAACCACTTCAGCCCCCGAAGGTTTTACCCCCTTCCTGACCGGAGCACTTTTTACAGTTTGGCACTGTGCTGCTTTAACTGTTAATTGCACAGTCATGCAATGCTGTACCCAAACGAAAATTTGCATCTTTTTTCCCCACAAATAGAACTTTCTTTTGGTGCTATCTGATCACCTCTGCGGTTTTTATTTTTTGAGCTATAAACAAAAAAAGAGCGACAACTTTGAAAAAAAAAACAATATTTTTTACTTTTTTGCTATAATAAATATCCCCAAAAAATGTTTTTAAAAAACAAATTTCTTCATTAGTTTAGGCCAATATATATTCTTCTACATATTTTTGGTAAAAAAAAAAAAAAAAAAAGCAATAGGCGTATATTGATTGGTTTGCGCAAAAGTTATAGTGTCTAAAAACTATGATAAAGTTTTATGGCATTTTTATTATTACTATTTTTTTTTTTTACTAGTATGGGGGTGATCTGTGATTTTTAGCTCTACTGCAACATTGCGATGGTCTGATCGGACACTTTTGACACATTTTTGGGACCACTGACATTTATACAAATATGAATGAATATATATATGCACTGATTACTGTGTAAATGTCACTTTTAGGGAAGGGGTTAACACTAGGGGGGGATCAAGGGGTTAAATATGTGTTCCCTCAGTATGTTCTAACTGTATGGGGATAGGACTGACTAGGGGAGGAGACACATAATGGTTCCTACTTACTAGGAACAAACGATATGTCTCCTCTCCCCTGACAGGACAGGGATTTGTGTGTTTACACATACAAATCCCCGTGCTGGCTCTCGTGCACGCGATCCCGCGTGGCCAGCTACGCGCATTGGGTCCCCCGCCGCACAGCGGACACGCGAACACGCACCCTCTGGTGGCTCTTAAAGGGAACCCCGTATATATACGGGGTTTCGTGCAGGGGTGCCATTCTGCCCCCGTAAAAGATGTGAGCCGGTCGGGAACCGGTTAATGAGTGAAAGAGGTATTTGATTCCTTATCAATCAGCAAGATTTCTGGCTCCCGTGTGTCTTCTAAACAGGTAACAAGCTGAGATTAGGAGCACTCTCTTAAAGGGAGTTCTCCTAATCTCAGCTTGTTACCTGTATAAAAGACACCTGTCCACAGAAGCAATCAATCAGATTCCAACCTCTTCACCTGGCTGGAAGGCTGGAACGGGCTACAAGACCATCGCTAAGCAGCTTGGTGAGAGGGTGACAACAGTTGGTGCAATATTCGCAAATCAAAGAAACACAAAATAACTGTCAATCTCCCTCGGTCTGGGGCTCCATGCAAGGTCTCACCATGTTTATTTAACTCTCCTAGAAGCCAGCAGCGTTTTTGCAGAAAAAATGTCTGACACTTGTAAAAAGCCATACATGGGTCGAATTTCGAAATAATTTTCTTTCGAAAATCTTATATAGGAATTTTCGTTCGAATTTCGCACCATTAGTGGGCTGCAGCAACAGACAATTTTCGTGCGGTCATCGAATTTGAGTAATCGGGCATGTTGGAAATTTTTTGAAAAGCAAATGATTTTCTAATCAATGATGGGAGAATCATGCAAGAAATGTAATCGAAAAAGAAATGCGCATGTGCAAGAATAGAAAAAAATTCCTGGAAAGAAAAAAAGGATCCCAGCCACAAAAATTATTTTCTGTAGAAACAGGAGGTGAAATTGAAGGCTTGGTTGGTCTAATTTTGAAATCAATGATGGCACCATCAGATCACAAAACGCACAAAATTTCAGATTTTCAAAAGTAAATTCTTTTAAAATTCGACCATGTATGGCCAGCCTTTAGGCTTCATGTACACAGGACATTTTTACAACCTCTCCTGAACACAATTTAACTTGACAGAAAGTAACCGACATTTAAAACGTCCGTTTTGCCACGTTTACATGCCGTGTTTTGCGGAGTTTTGCTGCATTTGCGCTTAGAAGAGTTTAAAAAAAAATTATATATATTTTTTTAATTAACCAAAAATGAAAAACGCCTGTAAACGAAACGCAGCTAAATGCGAGTTAACGTGTTTAGACACATTTAGCCGCATTTAGACGCGTTTGGCACTTGAAATGCCTGTAAACTCAACTTCTGAACGCATTTTTTTGCATTCCAAAAAATGCCTCTAAACTCAACTGCCTAGAAACACTGTAAATGACCCTGTGTACATGTACTGATAAGATAACATAGAGGAGAGTTCAGGGGCAGCTGAAAAAAATGCCCAACTACTCCTAAACGTCCGTTTACCAGCAGCCGTGTACATGAGGACTTAAGCTTTTACAAGCTTTTAGGAGCTCTTACAGGCGTCAAGCTCTTGGGGGTTAATTCATTTAATTGGCCAGAATAAATAATTTATTCTGGTCACTGAAATTAATTAGTGCTCAAGCCCTAATGTTTAACAACTTTTAGAAGCTGTTATCAGCTTCTGGCAGCGTAGTAGCGTCAAACATTTTTCTGCCCAAACTCTGCTGCTCCTGAACACACTGGCAGTTGTTTTATTTTTTTCCTGCTTCTTCTAACGGCCTCTAAAAGCTCCTGCCACTAAGTGCTCTTAAAAGCCTGTGTGTGCGTGGACACATAGGCTAACATGGAGGGCCGTTTAGTGGCAGGAAAAAAAAAAGTCAGACACCCCTAGAAGCAGCTGTAAAAACGTCTAGTGTGCATGAGGCCTAATGACTTGGAGAGGATCTGCAAAGAGGAGTGGGACAAAATCCCTCCTGAGATGTGTGCAAACCTGGTGGCCAACTACAAGAAACGTCTGACCTCTGTGATTACCAACAAGGGTTTTGCCACCAAGTACTAAGTCATGTTTTGCAAAGGGGGTCAAATACTTATTTCACTCATTAAAATGCAAACCAATTTATAACTGTAGCAATGTGGACTACAATTGTAAAGCATAGCGATTTCCTGTCATTTCTATGTACTGTATTGTCCCTCTAGTGCCCAGCGTCACTAACTGACATCATATCTGTGAGACAAACCAAAGGGATTGTGGGTTTAGTAGTTCTTCAGAATGGCAATTGCTCCGTATGACTATGCACCCGGACTACATATCTGAGGGATCTTCGCTACCATCAGAGAGAATGCTGGGAAGGGCTATAAAAGAGGCCAGAGACCCGCCCCACACTCTCATCCTCCTGGGTCTTGTGTGTGACGGACCTATCTGTACAGGCAGGGTGAGGTCACGGCCTACCATGCGGTGTACGATATTCCAACCCGGCCGAGAAGGGCCTATCACTGTTTGCTGTTCATCAGACATCTATCCAGCACCACCCTAATAGTCAACAACCCGTGATTCGTGCTTCAGATGATCGGTGCGAGCGGATCCGCTGCAAGGACGCCTCTCGCTGGGAACAGAAGGCATTGGTCGTTGGTGAGAGGGCAATTGCCCACCTTTGCAAACCTTTCTTTGTTGCTTCACTGGGACACTGTGCACAGACAGCTTTACCCTGGGGAAACACTTTACTGCATTTCTATTTGAACGCTGTACATAGACACCTGTCGCATCAACCATTCCAAGAAATACCATTGCCTTGTTGCTGCACCTTATTGGATATAGTTAATGAGCTCCAGCTGCCGGCAAAGACCATCAGACCTGCAACTGGGACATTACTGTCATTACTACTTAAAGGGCCCTCATATTGTTCTTGTTTATTTGATCTCACATTAGCATTAAACGTTAAACCGTCCGGCCTGGGTTCCCCCTTTAGAAGTCTTGCTAGAATTAATGCTTAACTCTCGCTTATCCTTTCGGGTCATGTTCAAGTGGTACTTCCATTGTACACGCGTGTATATAATATACTGTTATTGCCAAATTGTCTTAAAGCGGAGTTCCACCCAAAAGTGGAACTTGCGCTCATTTGTCTCCTCTCCCCCTCCAGTGCCACAATTGGCACCTTTCGGGAGGGAGAGGGGACAGGATACTTGTCTTTGACCTTCCGGGAGTCCGGGCCGCGGCCTGTGACATCACCGCGGGGTTCCCTCCTCCCTGTCGCCGGGCCAGTAGGAGAGAGGAGCGGGGCCTTGCACATGCGCGGTAGGGTTCCCGGCGTGAACCCGTAAGGCTACACTGCCGGGTACCCTTACCCGCAATGGCGGCGGCAGCACCAGACAGCTGATGGAAACATCAGCTGTGGTGCTGACATCGCTGGACTCCAGGACAGGTAAGTGTCCTATTGTTAAAAGCCAGCAGTTGCAGTATGTGTAGCTGCTGGCTTTTAATTTTTTGGGGTGGAACACCGCTTTAACTTGTGTTTAATATGGAGGAATTCTCCTACTGAACTAGGACTGTTATCCAAAGTTCAGCTGATCTATTTTCTCCTCTGTGCTACAAGATCTTCCTTGAGTTATCTAGTAAACGTTAATAGAATATAAACTCATCAAGTTGTTTGATTACTTTAAGGTGGTGCAAAGATGTCTGAACCCAGAGTGTCAGGTGGGTTGGAATGTTCCCAGGGTCATGGTGGTGCAGATGAGCAGGAAAATCCAAGCAGTCCCCAAGGGGGTCGTGCTACATAACTTTTTTGAAATGTGTTTTTCTGGATTTATTCTGTCTCTCACTGTTAAAATAAACCTACCATTAAAATTATAGACTGATCATTTCTTTGTCAGTGGGCAAACATACAAAATCAGCAGGGGATCAAATACTTTTTCCCTCACTGTAACTTTAAGGTCAGATGAATGAGTAAACTGAGGTATTCTTTTTTTTTTATGTCACTTGGTAGTGCTAATACATGTTGTACTGATGCATGTGAGTTTTAATGACAAGTCCACTTTAAACTGTACTGATAATAGAATCGCTCTCATCTCTGCTTGAGGAAAGGAATTGCCATAACAGCGTCCAAATATCCTAGAACTGACATCTGTCAGGTCACATCACCGGATTTATTATCCTAATCTACATCAGGACTTCTTACATACAGCTTTAAATTCCTATTTTTCATTCTAACTAGATTATTTCCACTTTAATAGATGTATCTCTCAAAAAATCACCGGGCGCAACAGCGGCTGGACCCGTCCGCATATGTAACATGATCCCATGTTTTATGACTTTCGCCATGGATTACTGTCAGGCGGAATCCCCGTGGGCCTCTTGTTTTTCCTGACCCGTCATGAATATTACACCGATATGTTTCCAATTCTCTCTGTTTTAATCAGCGTCGACTTTTTTTTTTTTCTTTTTCTGGGTGAACCATGCAGCATCTGTTAGGAAGAAGTTTGATTTTGCGGCCTTGCCCCTCTCACATCTGGAAGAGCGTCCTCCAGGAGACGCGGTAGGCGAATGTTATCGAATATCTTCGCCAGGTTTCCTAGAAGAAGCGCAGAGGGGCTGCCAAACTCCGGCTGTTTTGACAAACGTAATAATGACCGATCTTTGCGTTCGTGTTCTTTGGTGGTCAGGGCGCTTGTAGTTACATTGTTATGATGTCTGTCTGACCCCCTTCCGGTAGAGCGGATATGTAAGATCGAACTGTTACTCAGTGCTTGTTGCAAAGGGCGATGCGAGCCAATGTCAAGAGTACCTGTCAGCGCAGAATTAATATGTGGTTCTGCTGTTAAGGAAATCTTCTGTTTTTCAAAGGTTAAGAACGGCAGACAGTTTGAAAATGTTGGATATCGTCCTTCCTCAGGTGCTTTATATATTGAAGGACCCAACATTGTATATAAAGAAAGAATTGCATCCATAAGTGGCGGGCAGAAAATGTATACCTAGTGCCAGCAATAGAAGTACTAGTCAATTACTGTGGAAGTGCAAAGGATACACCTTTGTCTAAGGCAGGGGTCTCAAACTGGCGGCCCTCCAGCTGTTGCAAAACTGCAAGTCCCATGAGGCATTGCAAGGCTGACAGTTACAAGCACAACTTCCACAGGCAGAGGCATGATGGGACTTGTAGTTTCGCAACAGCTGGAGGGCCGCCAGTTTGAGACCCCTGGTCTAAGGGGAGTATTTACTAAAGCTGGAGAGTACAAAATCTGGTGCAGCTTTGCATAGTAACCAATCAGCAACCAGGATTTATTGCAAAAGCTTAATTAAACAAGCTGAAGTTAGGCTTGGTTCACACTAGTGCCAGACGTGTTCTGGGTGCGGGAATCGCATCGATTCCTGTAGCCGAATTGCACTGCTATTGTGAGATGCGCTGGGCTGCAATTCATTCTGAACGGCACCCCCACGCATCTCAGCCCGCAGAACGATCGCGAGAACAGCAGGGAAACCACATGGTCAAAAAGACCATACGGTTTCCCTGCGGCCGCATTTTTAATAAGGTGCATGCACTTTTTTTTTTTGTGCGTTTCACTCGGCACAACAGCCCATTCCAATGAATGGGCTGCTGTGCCTGAGCAAAACGCAGAACTCATGACCCGCATTAGTGTGAGCCGAGCCTTTGGCTGGCTATACACTATACAATTTTCTTGTACAATTTTCCTTTAGATTTACCAAAACCATATAATATGAGGTCAAACCTAAACACTTTAAATTTGTATACAATCAGGCAGACTTTTGCACTACATAGTTAAAGATACATCTAAAGGAAATTGAATAAGAAAATTGTATAATGTATGGCCAGCTTTAGAAGCTGATTGGCTACCATGCACAGCTGCACCAGATTCTGAGTGCACCGGTTTTAGTAAATCCCCCCTCCTAAGTGTCAACGGTTTCACCAAAGAATCACACTTTTTTTTTTTTATTGAATCTTGGCTGGAAGTTGTATGAATCTTGGGTGAAAACCCTGACAAATATACTGTGCTTCTCTATGCAATGCATGCAGATTATGGCTGGTGGGAGGGACTGGCAGGGTACTGTACAGGGGCAGCCTGTCCATTAAGGGCACTTGGCTGCACGGGTGCCGCCCCCCCCCATATCCATGCGTCCCACCCCTTTAAGGGGGTGTTTTTTTAAGCACCGATTAGAGACAGAGGCTCTAATAGGCTTCAATATAGGGTGAGCTCGGGTCACAGAGAGTGCGCTATGATCCCACCCTGGTGTGCTACAACAGCGAATCAATATTCACTGTTGTAACACTGATCTTCCTCCTGGTCAATCAGGAAGCTGGTTTTGACCACGGTCACACGATTGGTTGAAAGGACAGGCGATCCTGTTGGACGCCTAGGAGGAGGAGGAGGGAGGAGCTGCACGGCTGTAATGCAGAGAGGACACAGGAGCCGCTGCTCGCCGCCCATAGGAGCTTGCAATTTGCCGCCCATAGGAGCCCGCAACCTGCCTTCCGTAGGAGCCCGCATCCCGGCCGCTGCCCACCGCCGGAAGGAGCCTGCCCGCCTGCAACCAATGGCAGGTGTCAGTCTGTAAGAGTGGGTACGTATTCCTAGGCAGGCATTATTTGCAGCCTTTATTATTGTAAGAAGTGAAATCCAATAAATGAAAGCGGTAGGCCAGAAACTGTAATGAAAAAGCACTTTTCAGCATGAAATGCGTTAACAGATCTCCTTTGGATCCCCCGTCATGCCCCGGGCCGTGACGTCATAATGGGCAGGGTCATCTGGTGACATCACCCGGGGACCACGCCCCATTCCTATATAAGTCACTGCGGACCGCGCACACGGCATTAAAGCGGGAGATAGCGTTGTGTCAACATCGGAAGAAGAGAAGAGGGAAGGAGACGACAGAGAAGACCGGGCCACCGCTAGCAAAAGAGCGGGTAAAAGAGCAGAAGATAGCGGAGGAGCCCGACAGAAGATACCAGAGAGCGGGAGAAGAACCGGAGAGTGCGAAGAAGAGGACGGAGAGCGCGGAGAAGTCCGGAAGTCGGAAGAAGACCCCGGAAGTCGGAAGAAGACCCCCGGAGCTGCCTAATAAATTACTTTAAAACCTGTCTAGTGTGTTTTTTTATTGACACTTTTTTCCTAGGTGAATGGGTAGGGGTACGATGTACCCCATACTCATTCACATAGGGTGGGGGGGCCGGGATCTGGGGGCCCCCTTATTAAAGGGGGCTCCCGGATTCTGATAAGCCCCCTGCCCGCAGACCCCGACAACCAATGGCCAGGATTGTCGGGAAGAGGCCCTTGTCCTCATCAACATGGGGACAAGGTGCTTTGGGGTGGGGGGCCGCAGGGCGCCCCCCCTGCCCCAAAGCACCCACCCCCCCATGTTGAAGGCATGTGGCCTGGTACGGTTCGGTGGGGGGGTCCCCACCCCTTTTCCTGACTGACCGGACTGCGTGCTCGGATAAGGGTCTGGTATGGATTTTGGGGGGACTACCACGTCGTTTTTTTGGCGTAGGGGGTTCCCCTTAAAATCCATATCAGACCGAAGGGCCTGGTATGCTCTTGGAGGGGGAAACCATGCCGGTCTTTATTTAAAATTTGGCATGGAGTCCCCCCTCAAGATCATCAGAGCTCAAGTCGCATGCCAAAGTCGGATCAGTTAAGACCGCGATCCGACTTCGATCCGACTTCAGTGATATTCAGTGGGCTGAAGTAGGATCAAAGTCAGACCAAAGTAGTGCAGGGAGCATTTTCAAAGTCGGACCGACTTTGAAAATGGCCTAAGGCCTCTTGCACACTGCAGCTTGAAAAAGCTCAGTACAGCACAAAGAACACCACACTGTCATGAGGGACATGACAGTGTGGCGCGATAGTGAGAGGGGTTTAAGGGCCGTGGCTAAACAAAACCTGAGCTTCCTTGTACCTATAAAATATGCCGAGGCTGAGTTTTCCATAATAGCTGTTGTGTTAGCCTGTTAGAATATATGAAAGACATTCTGAATGCGTAGATACAGCATATGTAATATAGAAATATAAAGCGTTATAACACCTTGATATATGGAATTGTCCATTATTAAGTTATTTTAAAGGGCCCATGGTCCATCTCGTCAGTAGGGAAACCAGAAATTATCAAAGCGTACCGTAAACAAAGCAAATTACTAAGAACCAAGGTCATAATTGGGGAAAGGAGACAATAAAAAGACCCCAAGCTAACCCCTCCCTCTAAGCACCCCGAGGATGGGCTGCATAAACACATTCAGTCTGTGAAAGAAAAGAGGAGAAAAGTATGAAAGAAGAAAATAGGACCTAATCAAGGACATAGAGGAGGTCTGATCCAGTCAATCACAGGGACAAATATGCTCCCCCCCTTTAAATCAGGGAGATATTCATATAATTCGGCCAGGGCTCCCAAGTAAGTTCAAATTTATGGACCCAATAGTGCAAAATACTGGTCCATACACTCCTGCATCATGATCCAGGAGATTTTTCGCTTTGCTGTGGCTAGAGAGGCCGTCTGCTTCTTCCAGCATCTGGCAATAGACAATTTTGCACCCAAAAAGTTTTGTATCCTAGGGAACTCCCACCAAATATGATACATAGATCCCAGGAGATCACACCCCCTGAAACATAGAGGAAAAGAGGGTGAGTACATTTTGGCTAACCAAAGGGGAACCAGGTACCATCTAGTAATTACTTTTACACTTGCTTCCATCAGCACAACATTTATGATCCCCTTGTAGGAGTGGGAAAAATCATTGTACCATGTATCTAAATAACATTCTTTGGATAAATCCTTCTCCCAATCCACCACGTAAGGGAGTTTATCCTGATCCTCCATTAACAATTAATAGAGAAGGGAGATCTTTAATGAAAGAGTGAACTGTCAACACCAAGGGGATATCATTGATAAGTGAAATCAATAAAATGGGGTAAATGGCACTCCCTAGTTAGGGGGGTAAAATTCTTTATTTAGACACCATCAGTGCTTGCATAAGAAAAAAGCAAAAAATGAAAAAGTAATAATCTACTAATGATAGCCCCCTATGTTATATGACTATATCCAATCAGAACATGATTGGGGTATTGCCCACATTATCGGCTGTATGCCATCACCCAATACCCAATTACCACCTTACCAAATTACAATAATTAAGCCA